>NC_044324.1:51946085-52252146 GCF_007399415.2 Gopherus evgoodei
TTGAAATCTGAAGGTCTTAAGATAATTACTATTAGAACATTCAGTCTATTCAAGATTACTCTACATCCTTTTAAAAAGGAGCTTACCTTCGTATTTAAGTGCCCCAACAGTCTCCAAATCCATATCTTCCAACTTATCTTCACATTTCTTTCAATTTATAAACACATGGTTACTTGTACAGACTGAAAGGTTTTTTTTTTCCCCAGTAAAATGTGTAGTCATTCTCCCTGCAAATACGGTCCCCCAGCAGCTCCTCAAATGCCTGGCTGGTAAGCAGGACCAGCGCTAGGGGTTTTAGCACCCTAGACACACGGCAATTTCACTGCCCCGCACCCTGGTCCCGCGGCTCAGGTGGAGTTGCTGCAGTGGTGCCTGCAGGAGGTCCACCGGAGCCGCGGGAGCGGCCGACCGTCTGCAGGCACAACTGAAGCAGCTCCACCAGAGCCGCGGACCAGCGGACCCTCAGCAGGCACGACTGCGGCAGCTCCACCAGAGCAGCCTGCCGCCCCCTCCGGCAAAATGCCGCCCACCAATAAACCTGGCGCCCTAGGCAATTGCCTAGGCCGCCTAAATGGAAGCGCCAGCCCTGCTGGTAAACCCTCTTTGTGAATAAAGTAGCATACACAATCCAGCAGGTTACCTCCACCCACTATTAGTATTGCTATTTATACTCCAGATCCATCACAACATAGCAGCAGTTATGTAGAGCTCTCTCTCTGCTCCCTGGCTCAGCCATTTATACTGCTTGCTTTCTTCTCAGCATTATACCACTGCCAAGCTAATTACCCCAGCAGGCACCCCATAAACGCAAGTGATCCCTTTTACCATTACAAACCCAATCTAAGTTCCTCCTACTCTAACTAAACCCAGAGCAGTAGAAGTTCTAAGTGACCAGTGTTCTGGTTTTCAAAAGCCTCTACAGCTGCTAACAGTACCATTCTCCACTACCCTTTTCATTTTGGATGCAATGGTTGAAGCGTTCCCAGGATATACTGAATCAGGCCATCCACTTGGTGGCCTCTGCTAAAGGAGTTTTTATGGAAGACAAGTGGATAGCTGGATTCATCATATCCTGGGAACACTTCAACAACTGACAACTATTGGTTGAAGGTCTTTGAGCCTTTACCTCATACCACTTTAAAGAGCATGCAATTATTCAAAAAGCAAAAAATAATGTAGCATTCACCAGGCTATTAGATGTCTTAAATTCAATTTTTAATGATATATGTATTTTGTTGTTTCATTACAAAATTAATGAACTGATTTTTATAAATGCTCAGCACATTCAGCTCCTGTTAAAGCATTACTCCCAAGTTTTAGATCTTCATAACAGCTATTCTGAATATTCCAGCAGGTCATCAGAAATGATTGTGACAGAGATGTGGGTTCCACATTTTCTGGTGGATTTCCCTCCACATAGCCCTTCTCACTGTAGAGCCAAGGGTCACAGCCTGCTAAACCATTTTCATCATAAGCCAGTGAGGGAGGTGAAGAGAAACTACCCTCCCTTGCACAGTCTCTGTTGTCTCCCAGGCTCAGTGATTAATGAGGGGGGTCAAAAGGGGCAAGCCCAGGCCTACCCTCTACTCCAGGCTCCAGCCCAGGGACCCTAATAATATCAGCTATGGTAGTTGGCCTTTTAGAAACAGCACCCATATAATTCCCTGTGCTACCTCCCCACAGCAACCCCCACTTCCTCAAGCTCCACTTCACCCTTACCTCAGACTCTTTGCTTGTGTCTTATCATGTACTGCACAGTCTCTCTGAGAGCATAACTTCCTCCTACCTCTTCTGACATGTGCACCTCCCTGATTGACTGGGAGGTTTTTTAACTAGTTTCAGTCAGCCCGATTGGCCTCAGGTGTCCCAGTCAACCTAGCTGTCTCCACTGCTTTCTGGAAGGATCTTAATTAGCCCCAGGTGTCTTGATTAATCTGGAGCAACCGCCATTTGGTTACCATGGTAACAGGGATTTGAGCAGGCTGGGGCTAACATACCTGTTTCTCACTACTTTCCTATAGCCATCTGGCCTTGCCCCATCACATGATATATATGATTTTTCCAAACCTTCATGTAGTAAGATCTGATTATATGTTTGGGCACATCTAGTGAACTGTAAAATAGGAACTGAGAACTGACATTTATTAAATGAAGGGTTGTAACACCATGTAGTAAGGTTTCCCAAGGCCTCCCATTATAAGACCTCTGGGAACAAAGAATACAGGTCAGTGAGGGGGCAGGCGTGACTGGAAGCCACTGTGGGGGAGAGCTAGACATATCAGATGAGGAGCCAGGAAAGAGGAAACTGGGATTAGCTGGGCAAGAAAATAAAAGACAAGAAAGTGGGGTGGAGGGAACTGGCTAGACAAGGAAACTTGAACTAGGAGTGCAGGGACTGGGACTGGAAGTGGTGAGACTAGTATTTGCTAGGCAAGGTGACTGGGATTGGGATGAGAAGCCCAAGAAGTAGAGACTGGGACTGGACAGACAAGGGGAATGGGACTGGGGGAAAAGAGAGACTGCTGGGACAAATACAGTTTGGTGATGACTGGGGCAGAAGGGGTTTGAAGGGGCAAAAGTCTGTGCTCACTAGAACACATTCCAGAACCTGAAATGGAATCCAAGATTCCTGAGTCTCACCATTTTTCTGCTATCAGCAAATATCTATGAAGCCTTCTGGCAAAGTATCCCATCTCCCTTTAGTACTGGTCCACATACAAGATGACAATCTATTATTGGGACCAATTACTACCATATGCTCAAGTGCCAGAGGTCTGTGTGGAACTGGATTCCACCCTTCCTCTCTCAGTGTTCCCTTGTGACACTAATTAAGTCACTTATAAGCAAACTTTTCATAGGTAGTCACTGTATTCCTCATTTTCTGGGTGCATGATGAGATCCTGGGGTCTGATATGCAGAGGAGAAAAGCACTTATAGCTGCAACTGAACTCAGTGAGAGCTAGGCTCTGAACATAAGTAATATATAATGGTAAATACTCTGTAAAAATCAGATCTTATTTTAAAATTGGGCACCCAAAATTAATGGATACTTAATCTTTCTGTATCTGAGTTCCTCGTCTTTAGAATGGGGACAATACAAACCCTCACCTCACAAGGATGTCATGAAAATAGATTAATTCATGTTTGAGAAGTTTGCAGATACCATAGTAATGAGCTTTAAAAAAGCCTCTAAGAAAATCAATAACTGTCTTCAAAGCAGGGTTAGAATAGTATGTGGTAAATAAGACCTACCGCCACACATTGAACAAGAAGAAAATGAGATACTGAGCAGCTGCTCACTAAGTGAACACCATTCATCTGCACAAGGAACATGGCAGTGCACCTATGGAAAAATAGTAAGTGATCCATGTAATTAAAAATTTTATCACAATGAATATGGGAAAGGAGGCATATTAAGTTTGCACAGTCAATCTTTTGCATATAAGATATCAGTCCAATTACACTTTGGTGGTTTATTTAAAAAAAAAAAAAAAGAGAGAGATACACAATCCCAATAGCTAATGAGTGTCTCCTATATAATGCTTACCTCACCCAATTAAATTTAACTGGGAGCTAGAAGACTCAGCATCTTGCTGGTTAGAATCAAAGTTCTTAAAAATGTGTAATATAATTGAGTCAATATTCTTAGTTTCAAAACCTTGCTATATACTCTGTCTTTAACTGTGGGCTCACAATGACTTCCAAGAGACTGTTAGTATGTATCTAGAGTACGCAGATCCTTTGGGTCTATAAAATTAGGTCAGAAGTGTCATCAGACTTCCAGTTTGCCATTTTCATGGCAATGTTGTTGTGACACTGAGCCAGAAAGGGTTAAGCAACTTGCAGGCTAACTGACTGAAGGTCAGCCTTTAAAGACATATTAGAAAAATGTATATAAATGATAATTAGGGACATTTCTTATAAATAGCAGACATAGCCACATTAGATAGACTAGAGCTTTAAAAAACAAAGCAGTATTGCTAGAGAATTAGCAGAAAATACTAATTGTATGTGTGTGTACCTATATTTTGTTAGAGGTTAACAATGTAACCAGACAGTTTCTGTCCGTTACTGTATTCTATTGATTCAGAGATCAAAATGGAATATTAACATATAGATGAAACTTGGGTGTAATAATACAATTGTCTGTATTTCTCTTTGAAGTCTGTAGTAAACTGTCTATGAACTTCTTAATGAATAATGACCTTATGCTAGTGAATGCAACTAATTACCTGTCTATCCATAGGAAATGGAAGGTTTTACTTCAAAGCCACAATATTCACCCAAATAACTGCCGTCAAGAGGCTATCAATAGCCTGTCAGAGATCTATAAAGGAACCCTCAGGCCCCAATCTTGTATCTTAGATTTGCTAAAGCTTGGTCAGGGGAAGCTTGAGTCATAAGACTGAGGTCTCCAACTGCAGTGTGAATTACCCTGCCACTCCTCATTGAAGAATTTGAACAAACTCTATAGATGGACTGATTCTGGAAAGAATGTTTTGCAACTCAGCAGCTCACCATCTCTACTATGAAACTGACATAAGAACTTTATTCATATTTGTATGTATAATGATATTTTTTAACCACAATACCCTCTTTTTAATAAATCTTAGTTTAGCTAATAAGAATTAGCTGTAACCATGTATTTGGGTAAGATCTGGAATATTCATTGACCTGGTGAGTAATGTGTCCACTCCTTTGGGATTGGTAGAACTTTATCTATGGTGAAGATGATTTTCAGTAATCATCATATTTGACTTTGCTGTCTGGGTGGGTGCCCAAGGCTGGGTTGCTTTAAGGGAACTGGGTTTTGGCTTCTGGGTAACAAGTAAGATATTGTAGAAGCTGTTTTGTTGCTGGCTTGGTGAATCCAAGTATTAGAATAAACCACCAATTTTGGGGATTGTCCACCCCATTCTTTGCAGTTTGCCCTGATTGAGCAGTCTCAGTGAGACCTACCCAGGTACCACGGTCACAGATGTAATCTCTGTCTACTTATGCAGTCCCTGTTGCACCTTCTAACACCTTCCAAGCCCTTTGTCATGAGAATGCCCTCCTTAATATTTTAGCCCTTCTACTTCAGGGCAGGACCAGAAAGGGCCAGGATGAATTAGAATAAAAAATAAAATAGAAAAAAGGTAATTTTTTTTTAACCTCCCAAAAGGTCTTTTCAATTATGATAAGATTTGGGCTAGTTTTTAATTTATTCCATCCCATTTTGCCATACCTACAACAGCTGCACTACCTAAACAGAGCTGTCTGAGAGCAAGAGGTAGCCTCATGCTAGGGTGACCAGATGTCCCAATTTTGGGGTCATTTTCTTCTATAGGCTCCTATTATCCCCCCACACCCATCCTGATTTTTCACATTTGCTATCTGGTCACCCTACTGCATGCTCCATTTTCAACAAGATCTGAAATTCCTGAGCATACTTCTCTGTGTGTTGTTTTAGAGCAGCCTGTTCCAGTCTCTGCTATTATGCACTGCTGCTCATAATGCACTTCAAAACTTTTGAGAAAAAGACTAGTGGGGAATTAAGGAAGGAACAGACTTTTCAGCATATCACAGGTTCTCTGGTGCTTTAAGGAACAGAGGGAAAGCTGATATGTGGAGAAAAAAAGCAGCAGCCTGAATAAAATAACCTATGCTACAAGAAGCATCAGCTGTGAGAAGACACATTTTTCCTATTTTTGTTAATTTGGTAATTAACTTCCTTTATTTCATGCAAAAGAACTGAACTTCAGTTCTTGGCACGCTTCGCTGATTGAGTCTGATGACTAGGGAACCTAATATACACAACTGTGACTCATCTAATTTACAGGAGCTTATGTCATTATCTTTTGATGTTAGGAGTATGGAATTGCAAATATACTGGCAATGGGAGTCAAATATCAGCAAAATAACATGCACAACAAAAGCACAGATTAGATATGCTTTCAGTTTATAATTCTTATCTGTTAAACAATAACTGAAATAGCCATTTTGAGTTCTAAGGATGGCACTGGTTGTTTTATGGGAAATCCTGGTTTAGGAGTGACTTTGGGATCTCTATCTGTTAGTCTACAGTAGACAATGTGTTTCAAAAGTATATCTGACCCACAATGTCTTAAATGTAAACCCTGCTAGTTCATTAGCTAGCATAGATAGTGGCACCAAAATAACATTTTGGAGGGGAGTGAGAGGTGCTGGTAAATGCAGTTAGGTCATTCTCTCTCTGTCTCTCAATAATGTATACATTTTAAAAGTCAATATATTCAAGCAATTAATTTTGAAGGGAGTTATAATCTGCTGTAGATAAATAGTGGACTTCAGTTCTCAGCAGAGCTTGAATCAGCATGAATATTTCCCTCCCCTCCAAAACAACAATTAATCTTTCCCTTTTCCTGGCAAAGCTATGTTGTAATTTATCAGCTAAGGTTCTTAGAGTAGCACCTACCACTGTAATATGTGACAGAATGACAGATCACAACAGGCAAGTTTTTGTGTTGTACAGTGGTTTCACTAGGTTTCTGTGCATTCCCAAGATGTCCATAAAATCAGGGCTGTGTAAAATGAGAATGTGGAATCATCCACCCTCAATCTGGGAGACAAAAACATGTCATATTAAATAATTTGGTAAGTTAGGGTTACATAAAACAGGATTCTACTATAATACAATGTAGGAATTTAGTTTAAAGGGTATGCAACTTGCTTTTTCTTATTTTCTCCCCTCATTTCTTCATTCCCCTCTCACTCCTATTTTCATTCTTTGCCTTTATTTCCATTTCTCACCATCTTCCCATATGGTTTTATCTCTCTGATCTTTACTCTTGGTCAGGGGCCGCTCTAGGGATTTTGCTGCCCCAAGCACTGCAGGCAGGCTGCCTCTGGTGGTTTGCCTGCAGAGGGTCCATTGGTCCCTGCGGCAGGTCCGCCAAAGCCACAGGACCAGCGGACCCTCTGCAGGCAAACCATTGGAGGCAGCCTGCCTGCCGCCCCCGCAGTGCTAGCAGAGCGCCCCCCACAGCTTGCCGCCCCAAGCACGCATTTGGCGTGCTGGGGCCTGGAGCCGTCCCTGCTCTTGTTGTTTTGGTACTTCCCTATTCTTATGTTTCTTTTTGTCCCTCTCCTTCCTAGGTGTAGGAGGATTCCCCTCCCCCACACCTTTCAACCTGTTTTTTTTCTCTGAACGCTCCCTTTAATCTCAAGGGCATAACTCATGTTTTTCTCATTTCCATCAGGTCATTATTAATCCACAATTTGTCTCTCGCACTCATGGGGCCTTGTGTATCTCCCACCCAATTGCTGGCCATATTTTAAATCTCTTCTATGTATCTAAAGAATTATAAACACACACTTCTATTTCCCAGCAAACCCCATCCAAATCAAGCTAGACTGTTCTTCCATAGTGTTATAGAATTGTGACATTATGTTTCACGGTGATAGACATTATAATTGGTTTGTGGAAGACTAGGGTTTTTTGCAGTTGAACAAAAACTGCACATGAACATTCACATGCTTAAAACATAATATTGACTAAGTGAAACTTTTCATGAAAGTATCTGATTTCTATGGAAAATCTCAGGTATTCATTCAAAAAATAAACTTGTAAAAATATTGATTCCAAAATACTGCTGCAGTGACTCATGGGAGTTGTAGTTCAGGTGCTTCATTTCCCCATTGTTCCCTATGGGCTAGGTTCCCCAGAAGGACTTAATCTCCCATATTTCACCACAGAAATGCAACTGCCATGAGAGACTACCTATGCTCACCAAGGAGTGTAACCCTGGTGAATCATGGGTGAAGTAGTCCAGTTAGGCAGCTTTTCATTTTGGTTTTCAGCTGAAATTTTTGGAATGACAATTTCTGATTTTCAGTAAAAAAAAACACCACTTTTGATTGAATAAAAAAATGTTTGAACAGATTTTTTTAGACTCTACTATCAACTTCTAAAGAGTAGTTTTCCCAAAAAACCCAACAGGACAAACAGGATCTGAATGCAGATTCATTGCAGATGAACTGTGCAACAGGACTGTGCAGCTGGCTTCCTGACTATTGTATTATGTCCCTTTTACAAGTAAAGCAGGGCCTAGCCTCTGCAGAAGTTGGACAGGGTATGTTTCATCTAAGAGACTTTGTCCAAATAGTGTGTACAACCTGAAACATGGCTGCTTTACATGGTCTGATGGTATTGTTTAGTTACCACTACTCAAAACTTTCTTAGGTTACAAGAGTCATAACTCCATAATATCAATATTTTTTCTGCAAAGTCTGAATTTGAACAACAGCTAGGGATTACCTATCAATTTACGTGCAATACTCTGAAACTTCAGGGACTAAATTTTGCCAGTTTACATCCTCCCTAGCCTGCCTCTCCAGTTAAGCTGCACAGGAGGTAGTTAGTGTAGTATTATGTCAATTAAGCCTTATCTAAGAATTAAGAAGTATATTTAAAATTCAAGTGTTGTGAACAGTTAACTTTTATATAGTGTTATATTCATCTAAAGAGCAGATTTCTGGAAAGTCAAATAAACAGTGACCAGCAAACAGAATTGACTATTTATTTAGCTTTCACTATGAGATGCTCACTTCGGAAAAATCAATAATGTTACATAATTGTATAAGAACATTTAATGGCAGTTGCAGTTTTCTAGGTGGATTACAATCCAGTCTAACCACCCAAAAGACAATCAGATTACACACATTTTGTGTAATATATTTTAATAGATGCTTTCTTCTAGTTATTTTAGAAATTATATACGCAAATTATGTGTTAAATAATTGATGAAGCACCTTGTTTTGCTTCTCGTTACAAGTGATGCTTTTCTTCACTAATATATTTAGACAGTAGTTCTCTTCACAGCAAGATTTTTGCATAGAATTTTAAAAGATATTTCAGCTCCTGCAGTGATGAAGGCCTATTTAGGAACAGCAAGTATAATTTACTAACCTGATTTATGAAGCAATTTCTACAATCTAGCAAAATAGTATTGTATAATATTATTACATAGGGATATGTATCTTTGTTGAGAAAACAAAATTCTTTAACACTTGGAACTCTGTATTATTACATTTTATAATGGAACAAAGTAGATCAGGGTAATTATCCCTCTTGTTTTATTAAAGATTTACACAATTGTTAGAGGTTAATGCTACTATTTATCTTCCTACTGTCAAATGTTACACTATAATAAAATCTATGTTACTAAGTAAAACGAGGAATAGAGGCATTAATCCTTCATTAGACAACAATAAGAGATGTAACAGAACTCTAGCTATGTATGTATCTGCATCTGGATAAATATAGCAAAAATGTTTTTAATACAGAAAGATCAAGAACAAACCTGGAAACTGTTATTCATGTAAGTAAACTTCATAGCATGAGTAGTTCCATTAACTTTTCAATGTATTTATATGAAAGTCTGCAGAATTAGGCCTTTAATCTGCAGCATATAAATACTAGTAGTAGAGTTACCTGTGCCCATATTTATTTCAGGGGAAATTATCTTAGCAACTGAGTGTACAGTACATGTTCTTTATTCCTGTTAAAGGGCATTGTGGAAGGGTGACAACTCACCGGCATGGCACCTCCTGCTGGTTGTCCAGGGAATTAGCTCTTTTTCAGTTCTGGAGCACCCTGTGCAGGCCAGTGTCTCACCTGCTGCTGGTCCTCATGTCCCTCCCAGACCCTGGTACCCTTTACATCAGGGTCTGCCCCCTTGCAGCAACCCACAATCTGGGTCTCCCCACCTTCCCTCAGTGACTACTGCCAATCATCAGCTAGCCCCCACTCACTGCAGTCTATACACCACTCATCATAGGCAAGAGGTGCAAGGGAGACCTGTTGCCTTTCCTATATCTGGGTTGCCCCTCTGGAGCCCTAGTATCCTTTTGTGGACCCTTAGCTCAACCTGCAGCCTGGGACTTTGCTAGGCTGGAGCTCTCCAGCTTCCTTTCCCCAGCACTGTTCCACCTAAAATACTATCCCCAGCTCCCAGGCAGCCAGATCCTTCTCTCCTGAGTAGCTAAAGAGGGAATGTCTGTCTCTGGCCCTCAGCCCTCTTATCAGGGTCAGCTGGGCCCTGATTGAGCTTGCCACACCTGTTGTCAGAAACAGTCAGCTTCCCCCAGTTGTTCTCACTGCCGGTATTTCCAGCCATAGCACTCTCCAGGGCTGCTTTTAGCCCCTTGTCATAAACAGATAGTAGGAATTAATAGAACAGAAGTACTTTATATCTCTTTTGCCTGTAAAGGGTTAACAAGATCAGTGAGCCTAGCTGTCCACCTGACCAAAGGACCAATCAGGGGACAGGATACTTTCAAATCTTGAGGGAGGGAATTCTTTGTGTGTGTTGTTAGTTTTTGGGTTGTTGTTCTCTCTCGGTTCTGAGAGTGACCAGACGTGCAACCAGGTTTCTCTACAATCTCTCTGATACAGTCTCTTATATGTCCAGAATAGTAAGTACTAGGTAGATAAAACAAGTTAGGCTTATGTTTGTTTTCTTTATTTGCAAATGTGTATTTGGCTGGAAGGAGTTCAAATTTGTATTTTGCTGAAAGGATTTTAATTTGTACTTGTATATTTAGGCTGGGAGGGTATTCCCAGTGTCCATAGCTGAAAGACCCTGTAACATATTCCATCTTAAATTTACAAAGACAATTTTTACTGTTTTTCTTTCTTTAATTAAAAGCTTTTCTTGTTTAAGAACCTGATTGTTTTTTTATTCTGGTGAGACCCCTGGGGACTGGGTCTGGATCCACCAGGGAATTGGTGGGGAGAAAGGAGTGAAGAGGGAGAGAAAGGTTAATTTCTTTCTGTGTTAGGATTACTTTCTCTCTCAGGGAGAGTCTGGGAGGGGGAGAGAGAAGGAGGGGGGAAGGTGCATTTTCCTCTCTGTTTTAAGATTCAAGGAGTTTGAATCACAGTAATCTTCCAGGGTAACCCAGGGAGGGGAAGCCTGGGAGAGGCAACGGTGAGGGAAAGGGTTTACTTTCCTTGTGTTAAGATCCAGAGGGTCTGGGTCTTGGGGGTCCCCGGGCAAGGTTTTGTGGGGACCAGAGTGTACCAGGCACTGGAATTCCTGGTTGGTGGCAGCGCTACAAGTACTAAGCTGGTAATTGAGCTTAGAGGAATTCATGCTGGTACCCCATCTTTTGGACGCTAAGGTTCAGAGTGGGGAATTATACTATGACACCCCTTTTCCGCGGGTGTTGGGCAGCTGCCCCACTACAGGCATTCTGAAATAAAATAGGATGTCTATAGACACGCTAAGCTTAGAATGTTAATTATTTAAATCCATTGTTTCTTAACATTGTAATTAGACCATCAATAAAATATGGGGAGTCTCTTCTCATTTACAGAGAAGCCTGGTGTAAACATCAGCTTGAAAAATGCTTTTCTTCAGAAGCTGTGGGATTTGAAACTATGAAAAACATTTTTTCATAATTGGAAAAGCCAAAAAGTTTGGGACTGTGTATGGTCATTTGTGTCTGGGTACTCTCAAACTGGGTTTTGTGAGTTAATTCAGTGCAAGACCACACATACAAAACACCTAATTTCAATACTTATATTAGTGAACAAGTACTAGGCAGACAGTCTGTCACAGTTATTATGAGAATCATTACTTCACATGACCCTTCCAGAAGCAAGCACATGAGTGTCTGGAGCTGGTTTCAGCCAGTGGCATACACCCCTGCCCTCCCACCATTGAGCAGGTGTTATGGCGATATTGCGTTAGTTTCCCCTCCCTTCTGCCATTTACCATTTAGCCTAGTGTCTGGAAGTTTCTCACTATGACTCTAGCATTCTGTCTGGACCATTAATAGCCTCTCCCCTCTTGGGGTGGGCAAAAATGTCTAGCAAGTCAGGAGGCCAGTAACCCTAGTGAAGGGTCAACAGTCCCCAGCCTCTTGTGGTTTGGATTACATTGCTGTACATGTTTTAATAACATCTCTGTTGGGGTTGGTGGAAGAGCTCAGGTACGCTCGTTCTCCTGGGTTCCAATCCAGGGACTCTGTATAAAGTATTTGGAACCAATTTATCCCAATCCCTTCCTGTTTTCTACCACTCCTGTCCTGGACACCGTTTCCTAGATCCTTCTGGAGGTCCAACTGCCTAGGTGGTTTTCTAACAGTGTGTTGCCAAAGGACCTAACTCTCAGCAATCTCTCCGGCAGCCACCCTTCCTTTCTGAACTGCAGCTTTTTTACTACCCCAGCTCTTGCAGGGCCACCAACCAGACACAGCTGGGGAAGCAGCTACTCTCCCTCTAGACCTGTTAGCTGCTTGGACAGCTTGTTCTGAGTATACCCCATAACAGTCAGACTCTCTAACTTGATAAATAACAGGGATAGGTCAGAAAGAAACTACAACAGTATATTGTTGCACATTATGAAGACTGCAAGAGTTAGCAGTTTTCAAAGCAAGACCCCATTTCTTGTAATGGGAAAACTCTAGCATTCTCTCATAACTACCTTTTTAGAATGGTGTGAGGAGGCAGATGATCCTGGAAAAGAATTATGTCGGTGGGTTTTCTTTTCAAACCACTTTGTATGTCTGATGAGGGCGATAGTGCCATTTAGCATGTCAGGTTCTGGCAAACAAGCCCCGCTAGACTTGTTTAGAAAATACACCACAGTTTGGCTCAGGATAAAAGGCAATTCCGAATGCTGCAAAAAATTCTATAGTTGCTTCAGTTGTTTTAGCTGAATGTGAGGAGACTGGCAGACTTGCATTATTTTTGTTTTTCCCTTGCCTTTAATTTAGCTCTTGCGTAGGTGCACAAGCCTGAAGGTTGCCAGGTGGGATTTTTGAAAATCTCCTACCTCTAGGACCATTCTGTTTCACCATTATGTCACTTCACTTACATCTCTCTAACAAACACTGTTTCTTGTACTTTCTTTTAAAATATTCAAAATATCTTACATTTCTCTAGCATGTTTCATCAAAGGATCCCAAAGCACATTATAGACAGTGATGATGTTATATTTTCTCAATTCAATCCCTGAAGTCCACATCATTTCTGTGTACAAAAGTACAAACCAGGATAGGGTTGGATTTTTGTTTGCTTGTTTTTTGCAAGGAAAATTCAGTAACAATTTCCTGGTAGATATTTCCCTACATTGTTCTATCAAAGGTTGGTGTTTGCCTCACTACAGAAAAGTTGGCAAAAGTGATGGGCCCCAGGAATCCACTTGGAGGCCCTGTATTCCCAAAGATGCTCTGGTCCCACTGCCATGCCCCCCTCACCCTGTCTTCTGCCCAGCTCATTAAACTGGCACATGTCTTGGAGGAGGATTCGCCAGATTCATTAAGGGTTGTAAATTGCTGTTGTGGATGCAGTTCACGTTTGTTTTTTCCTATACATCCCCCCTACTCTAAAATATTCCTTTGAAGGCATATGTACAACAGATATCTTTGCCAACATTTTGCATACCCAATCCACAGAGTAGTTCTCCACAAATGGAGGAAGTTCTTTGAAGATGCTAGTTAAACGGTAAAATATTACCATTTCTGATCACAGATATTAACATGCAAACCAACCCGTTGTTGCCCATTATCATCATCTTGTCTCCGTAATACTAGTCATTCACAAATTAAATACCTGCTATATATGAGTTACAAGATTAGGACTTTAGACTTGAGTTTTTTAACTTTTCAACTTGGACAGATGCAGATGTACAACACCTCATTGGCTTCACTGGAGGCCTTAAGCAGCAGAACAGCTTGCAGGATCAGGGCCTGGGTATCTTTACCACAACATGCCAGTTCAAACTGAAAACTCCACCAACTGTCCTACAGCAAGTACACCTCTACCCCGATATAACATGACCCGCTATAACATGAATTTGGATATAACACAGTAAAGGTATAATGAGAAGTTATACAAAACCCACTGTACAGATGTAGAGAGACATTTTTATAGGAAAAAGTTACTTCATAGTTATGTGTTGTGGTCTACATTGTGTTTGGACTGAATAAAATGTTTGCCATAAATTCAGTCTTTTCTTCCTTTTTGCTAGTTTAGATATGTGCCACAATTCTTGTTACCATGGCAGCATTATACAAAACAAACAAAAAAAGTAGAAAACAATAGGAATTCCATTTCCCGAGGTGCTGGCGTTTATATTATATGAACTTCAGTCCACGAGAGGTGTGAATTTTGGGATTATTCCACTGAACTCAACTTTTTTGGGGAAGGATTGGAGCCTGCAGTGAATGCTTATTAAGTCTGAGTTTCCACTGTAGTACTTTGATGGAAAATACTGAAACAGTGGCTCTTTGGAAGTGTTCCTTGATTGTGATTTGACCTGAGATGGGAGTGAGTTCTGCGTGAAAATGTCAGCTTCAGCAAAAGAAATGGCTTGAACAATAAATACAATGCTATATACACACAGCTAAAACATTAAGGTTAGAAAAATGCAAAGAGGGCCCAATAAGTTTGTGTGATGAAACTATCAGACTGACCAAGAAAATCACATATAAAAATCAACAAAAATAATCCAATCTGGTCTTGGGATCCACTTTTTCACTTTACTGCTCTATAGTAATTTTGAAAAACATTGCATTTTAGGGATGAGGTGCTCTTTAAGGACCAACCAAAGAATTACATTAAAGTGCAAACCAGAAAAAAAAAACCCAATATTTATTTCACAATATTATTGTAATGGTCCTTTAAACACAACTTTAACTTTAAACACATTCAAAAAGAATCATAGCAGCTTTCATAATTGTAAATTGATTGAGTTGAGAGTCAATCTGGCGAAGTGGGTATTCACCCACAAAAGCTCATGCTCCAAAACGTCTGTTAGTCGATAAGGTGCCACAGGATTCTTTGCTGCTTTTACAGATCCAGACTAACATGGCTACCCCTCTGATACGAGTCAATTGTGGTCATTATCAGTTTGGTAAGATCACTGCAACCACATCAGCTGGCAATTAATTTTAAAATAATTCCCCCCCCCCTTTAATATATAAAAGTTCTTGTCTTAATGATTCTCTCTACAAGGGATAATAAAAAAAACTGATTAAAATGACACTATGAAGTGCAGTATTTCCTACTAGCAGGCTTAATCTAAACTTATAAGATAGATCAACATAGGTACATTGATCAGGGGTTTGAAAAAACCAACCCCCTAACCAACATAGCTACACCAACGTGACCCCCAGGGTAGACACAGTCATGATGATGGAAGAATGCTTCAGTCAACATAGCTAACTTTGCTCAGGTAAGTTGTGTTCCTACATACCCAAGGAAAAACCTCATCTGTCTGTGTAGGCTTTCTCTATACTATGGGGTTATACTGACATAGCTGCACTGACATAGCAATGCCAGCACAGTGTCCAGAGTGTAGATACATCCTTAGATGAATGGCTCTTCCTTAACAGTAATGGCCAACTCTTAGTACTCAGCAGTTGCTTCTACAAGAGGGTATTTTTCTGCCAGGAAATATCGAGGGCTGAACATGAGGAAGAGTGAAGCAGAAGGATGATTTGAAGTTCAATTAAAAAAAATTAAGAAACATAATTATATGTTAGCAATTTGCCATGAGTACCATTGTAGTTTTATATCACAGTGAATTATGTTAGCCATTTCTTTCCCCAATTGCATACCAAATAATGATTTTCTCTCCCCACTCTTTTTAACACTGTATCAGCAGTGACATCCTGTTCTGGAATTAGCCATTGTGACTAACTACTGAGTAACACAGCGTGTACCATGAATTTACGTAAATGTGTTCCAATGATCAATACTCAATCTGTAAATCCATTTGTTCTTTGACTCTATATGGCAAAAAATCATTGCCTAAAAAATTACTTTTTTTTTTGGTTCAGTTGTAAGTCTGACAACTGTTCACAATATAAACCTCATGGGATAAAAATTAGTGATTCTGATAATATTAGCCAATTCCAAAATATATATATATCTATTTTTAAATAGGAGACAAATATTTTTTGATATATAATTAATCATGCCTCAGAATGAAGCGAAATTTGCTTCAGTGGAGTTTAAGGAGACTTTCACTGACATGAAAACATATTTACATTCTGCATTCACTAATAACATAAAACACTTAGTGTAGAAAATGTTACCCAGTTGCACAGTAAACAAACAATTTTAAACATAGTCCCTTATGTACACTGAGTGTTTAACAGTGTGTTAATATGTGTATAATTGTCAAAAATGCCTATGTGACTTAGGGAGACAAGTGAGTGAGCTATTATCTTTTATTGGACCAACTTCGGTTGGTGAGAGAGACAAGGGTTCGAGCCACACAGAGCTCTTCTTCAGATCAACATAGCTATGTGTGGCTCGAGTGCTTATCTCTCTCACCTCATCCATCTTGTCTCTCTAACATCCTGGTACTGATATGGGTACAATTACATGGCATACAAGGAGTTACTTAGGGTTCATGTACATGGTATGGACTGGAGTCTGAGCTCAGAAACCCAGTAAGGAGGGATGGTCTCAGAGACCTGGCTCCAGCCTGAGTCCAGACATCTACAGCGCTAATTTTAATCCCATAGCAATAGCCCTAGTCAGTTGACCTGGGCTCTGAGACTCATGTGCATGAGTCTTTTTTTTTTCCAATGTTGATGAGCCCTAAGTAGATGAACCCTACACTGCTATTTTTAGTCCCATTGCACTACTCTGAGTCAGCTGACCCAAGGTCTAAGATTTGCTGCTGTTTTTTTTTTATTTTATTTATTTTTGCTGAGTAGAGAATTGTACCCCAGATGTTCTGACAGGATGCATGGTGGGCTTTTCACAAGCACTTGTCTCTGCTTTCATTGAAGCCATTTAGTTTTATCGTTTACTTGAATTGTAGCAGAGTTAAGTCAATGCTGAGTACTTTTTCATATTCCACACATAATTTCCACTGTAGATAAAGTATTATTAGGAAAGTTTCATTCTATTATACATCCATTCCACTCTTATACATATGGTTGGGGCTACCTACCATATAGATGAAAAGTACTGCATTCCATCATCTCCCACTCCTCTGCTGAGTAAGCCTGGGAGCTGTATCACAAAAGCAGGAAGTGACCTTACTATACTATTCCTCTGTGTAAAGAGGGATGAGCAGGAATTGCAAGGTCTTGCTCTTATTGCAGTTGTTTCCTTAAGAATTACTTGGCTGGTTTTAGTATAACAGTTCCATAATGAGAGTGAAGAAAAATGTGTCGCAGAGACTCCATAACAATTTCCTACCATGTTATAAACATTTTAAATTATAATGAAGCCGAGACTGAAACTAATATTTTCTATAGACTAATATAGACTAAATGTTTGTATACTCTTTCATTTGGTTCAAGTAATAATACCGCTCTCAAGATAGCTTCTGTACTACTCTAGTGTCCACATTCATTGCGTCACTTCTGAATCAAAATTGAGAAGCAAGGTTTAAAGGCTTTATTTGCAAACCATGAGGATTATGTTTGAGAAGGACTGACATCTGTAAATGGGGAGAAGTGATGCTTTATAACCTGGATATGTATCCACTGTGTTCTAACTGAACTGTATTATTAAGCTCTGTGCTGATAATACCTAACATTGTGTCCTCCTTATTTACAGTGGATATTAGTACTGAACAAAAGAAGTTACCTGTAAAAATGTAGGTGGGAGAGCTTAAGGGAAAAAATCAATTTTTATTATTGTTTACCCTGTAATGTTATTGATAAATTTCACATTAGTGGCTTGTGTGACTACTTTAATACGAACCACATGGTTTTTTAGTTCTGTGTTGAAAAGTCAAGACAGGATAAAGATATCACAAGCAAAAAAAGAAAAAAAAGAAAGAAACAATACATTATTATACCTGAAGTCAACAGCAGACTGCCTTATAAACATTTTTTCCAATAGCCTGCTTTACTTTGAAATCCTATAATTAAATGTGATATCTGACAGGATATGCTTTAAGAGTGTAAGCAGAGATCACACAATGCCCAGCACTGCCTTATGAATAATGGAACAGCCACCCATTTGTATACACACACCAGAAACTGTGGATCAGCTATATTCAGCTAGACCTTGCACAAAAAGTTCCTCTTCTGTGTCATACCAGGAAAGCATGATCTTTAAAAAGACACTTATCAGCCATTTTTCGTTCAGGTGAGAGCACTTTATACAAAAGTATGCACTGAAGAAACGAAGAATAGAATAGTTTCCCCCAGTCATTAGTCTTTAATCTCTACTTCTAGAATTTCACACAACAAGCCAAATGCACCCTTGGTTTTACTCCACTGATTTCAGTGCAATTACACCAAGGATTCATTTATTCATATTGGTTAATCTTTATGCAGACACTTAACTAGTTGTGAGTGAACTTAGGAATCCCCTCTGGATGTTCCTTGGTCAGGGGACCCCTTGTATCCACAATCAAATTACAGGTACTGTCGTCATCGTTTCAAACTTGGCCTGATTCATGTGGGCAACAACTCTGAGGCTATTACTCAAATTGTCAGGTATTCAGGTGAAGAGGAAGGCACAATTACTTAAAACAAAGATAAGTGGGTGGTCTCTAGTTACCAGTCTTATCTTTCTCCCAGACTACACATCGGGAAGAGGAGCACAAGGGAAAATTATGCGGCTCCAGAATCCACAAGACACATGGAGAAGGGAAGGAGCTGCTAAGCCCCACTTCCCATCTTGCTGGCAACTTGGGGAAAGAGATTGGTAGGAATAGAAGGGGTTGCTAACCTCCTCCCCCCATTATAACACATGAAGGGGAAGAAGCAGCCACTGAGACACACCACATGCTGGCCACACATGGGTGGGGGTTTAAAAACTCCTGGGAGACAGAATTAACTAAGTCCAATGGGAGGGTTATAAAGTGGAAAAAACCCAGAATCCCAGCAGCAAGAAGGAAAAGTGCTGCCTTTCCCCACATCCCCCATTTCCCAACAGGCAGAGAGAGGAATGTAAATATTATGATCCCCGTCCCCAAGTATTATCACTGGAGATATAAAATCAGTCACTAACGAATGAAAAGACAGTGCAGCTTTCATAATTGTTTCCCAGCATTGCAGGGTTTTGTTGTTTGTTTGTTTGGTCTCCCTAACACACACTCTCCTGATTTGTGTTATTAATGAGGATAATAATGTACATGATCATTCTAAAGATAATAATAATAATGATGACAACAACAACTTACAGACAGAATTTTTGTGGTTACTGTCTTTGTTGGGCAGCATCTTGACTCCTCTTGACTTCAATTCAATTGCCTTTTTCACTGTTCAAAGCAAGCAACAAAGACCAAGAAAGTTTATTAAGACATATGGTAAACACACACTGCATCCACAATGCATGTACTAAGTGAAAACAAAGCAATATGGAGTGCTACTATGAAATGGAATTTACAGTTACTTTCCAAGTAACCCAATTTACTTACTTTTTTTCTGAAACCATAACAATTTAATTATGTATCAGAAGAAAGTTAAGAGCCTTAGCATTTAGTAGCAGTAATAACAGGAATATTTTGACTTCAAACAGAATGTTTAAGTTTCATTAGAGCCAGAAAATAGACAAAACTGTCCCAATGATAACATGCTCACTATGAATTTATGTTTCCTATTGTAGGTGACAAAACTTATTTTTTCCCAAAAAACCTATTTTCATTGTACAATATACCCCCAACAGACACTTTTATCCTGTTTTTTTTTAAATTAAAAATAGAATTGGACACATGCAAATATGCAACAAATCTACAAAATTTAAACCTATGTGTCATAGTCCCACAAAAGTAATTGCTTTACAAACAAACTTGGGTTTGCTCTGTCAGAATGCTGAAGACAATCGTCAGATGTTATCTTTCAAGAACGTTGTACATTCAATGCGTAGTCCTTGTTTATAGTCAAACTTTTATCTTTTTCCTGGAGCTTTGTATGTGACAGCTAATGATTTTAAAGTTTACACATTCATATATATGACCCTCATCTTTAAATAATTAATTCAAAATAACAAAAACCAAAAACCAGCAATGTATTTATATATTTTCTCACCATATTAACAAGTAAAACAGTAAAACTATGCTCAATTCTACTTTTCTGCTAATAGCCAATATATGGAGCTATCAAATAGTACATTAGTCACACTATGTACATAATTGTATGAACATATGAAGAGACAGAAGACTAAGAACAGTATACTGGCACTTGCTTGTCATTTAACAAAAGGGTGAATTAATTTTGTTTCTCTGCTAGACTTCTTTGCTGCTCTTGCTTCCATAGGCACCGACTCCGTGGATGTTCCAAAAAAATTAGTGAGTGCTTAGCGCCCACCTGCAGCCAAGCTGCTCCCCTTGCCCTAGTGCCTCCTGCCCTCCAACTGATCAACTCCTACCCCTCCCTCCCAGCGCCTCCAGTACGCTGCAGAACAGCTGTTTAGTGACTTGCAGGAGGCACTGGAAGGGAAGGGAAGAGCGTGAATGGAGTACACTTGGGGGAAGGGGGTGTGAAGAGGTGAGGCAAGGGTGAGAAGAGGTGGGGTGGGCCTTGGAGGAAGGGATGGAGTGGGAGCGGGGCTAGGGATGGAGCAGGGGTGGGAAGAGGTGGAGCCTTGGGAAGGGGTTGAGTGGGGGTGAGGCCAGGCGCGGACCAGGGGCAAAGAGACTAGGCAGGGGCGGGTGCTTGGAGGAAGGGATGGAGTTGGAGCGGGCCTGAGGTGAGAGTGGGGAGGTCAAGCACCCCCTGGGTAGAGAGGAAGCAAGCACCTATCATTGCTTCATCAAAATGTTGTTTGTAGTATTCTTGTTGTATTGGTCCAAGGATATTAGAGAGACAAGGTGGGTGAGGTAATATCTTCTATTGTTAACCCACACGTGACATGGTGTTTTTATCTTCTCATTTTTCATTAAAAAGCATAGTGATTGTCTCGTTCTACCCACCTAGTGGTTGTTATTGGGGGCATTCAGTGCACTGGATGAGGTACATCGTATGTTGTGATAGGTATGTATAGGACCTACGGATCTTGAAAGATGTGTTGTGGAGAGGTGTTGATCATCATAGCAGTGGAGATATGTCTACAGATTTTGCATTCATTGTTATGGCAGGTTCTGGAGCTGCTTTGAGTTTGTGTGTCTATATCACTAGAAGGTGACTTCTTTTCACAAAGAGATCACTCCATATTTGACCTCTCGGTTCTCATCTTCAAAGAAATCCTGAACAACACCTTTAAAAGACAAGCCTGGGAGCTTAAGTTCATAACTTTCTTAGACACTAAAAATCATGCACTTAAGAAAGACACTGAATTTATGGCTTATTACAATAATTTGTAACTCACTAACCCCCTTTTCATCCTGTGTTGGAAAAGGTGCTAACTGGCCACATCACTTTGAATGGTCTCCTACAGTTTGTGTATACTTACTTATGATACAAAAGCTGTTGCACCTTGTATTTACCTGTGACACTTGGAGTACATTTCCCAGACCTGAAGAGGAGCTCTGTGTTAGCTTGAAAGCTTGTCTTTTTCATCAGTAGAAGCTGAACCAATAAAAGATATCACCTTAATCACCTTGTCTTTCCATGAAAATGTCTCAGCCTTCTCTGAAGTGTTGACATTCTTTAGGCAGGCACCACAGGAAGTGTATTTTGTGCTATATACACTGTGCCATGCTAGATAGAAGGACACGCTTAAAACTGAGGAAATTGTGTGTGAAATGTTATAAAGGGAAAGTTAAATATCATTTTACCATATGAGCTGAAATTATTTTGATGCTGGGCTTAATTTGAGGTGATTTTTATAATAATGAGAGTATATTGTACCAAAGCTCTATCCATCTAGAGACACTAATGCTGCTAGATAATTTTCTCACAGTAAACAAAAAGACTCCTGTAAAAAAACAGTGTTGTCATTTACACATATGCTGCTGAGAAAGTGGAGAAAATAAATGAGCTGGTTTTGGGGAAAGGCAGTTCAGAAGGGTTCTGGAAATATGTGACATTATTTAATTCTTAAAATTAAAGCACTTATATGCTATCTGTTTTGGTTTTCTTCAAACCATGACACAACCATAGTCTTTTACAATATATACTGTTAAGTATTTCAAAGGCAAAGTGATAGACAACATAAACAATTATGATAATGCTGGAAGCCACTGTTTGAGCTGTCTAATCTAAACTTCCCTGTGACAAGGAAGCAGGACTCTATGCTGCACTTTCCATAAACCATTTAATACCCACTTGCATGTCTCTGAGTTTGCAAAAGCCACATCGCTGGGCAAATTGTTCTACTGTCTGATTGTTCTTCCCATTAGAAAGATTTTCCTCATTGTCTAGTTTAATTTTTCATTTAATAGTAAAACGAAGACCAATGGGTTTAAATTAAAATAAACAACACTTTTTTACCAATAACTTATCGTGTTTTAAGTATTTCTCATATCTAAGCTTTCTCATATCTCCTCTTAAACATTTATTTAGTGTAAATTAATTGAATTCATTTCCCTTTCTCCATATTTCACAATCTCCAGTCCTTGTAAGAATTCAGTGCTCTGTCTTTGAACATTTTCCAACATCTATATTACAGTAGAGTCTAGCAGAATTTAGTACAGTAATCCAAATGCAATCTGAACAACATAGTGTAAAGCAACTCTTCCTTTTACTACACATAAACTAAAATTAAACCCTACCAAAAGGAAAATAGTCATCTGACAGCACTTATATGTGCCTTGCAAGCTAATGTAGACAGGAATCTCCAAATTCACCTAGAGAGAAAAGGATTAGAGTGTAAAGAGGTTTTGGGGCCAGAAACCAGTTAAAGTATATAGTGAAAATAAAGGAAATTTCAAATTCTCACAGCAGGTAGGTTTAGTGTTAGTTTTTTACAGGGGTTTAGATTGAAAAGGAGTACAAGTAAAAGTAAGTGTACAACCCCAACAGGAAGAAAGTAAGAAAGGAATCGTCATCCTTGCATTTCCGGGACTCCAATATCAAGGTCTCTTTAAGTAATGTAGCAGTATTTTACCCACAGACAAAAGCAGTATGAGATACACCTTTTTTCTTTCCTTAAAGCATTCCTCTCTTACAAACTTTCATCAAAATATGACTCAGAAATGCTTATTATTTACCTCAGACAATTGATTGCACTAACCAACCCATATAACCTTTCTCATCCTGAAAAAATATACATACATTATTTTGTTTCTAGAAAGTATTTTCTGAAGCATTGTTCTTCACAAGACCATCAAACTGCAACTTACATTCAGTTTGTTTTCTGTCATTACCTCCAGATCACTCCTTACAATAGCTTTCTAAATAATATTTCCCTATCTTTTATCTAGGATGTGAATTATCATTACAGAGGTATTTCATCCTTTATTTTAAACCTTGTCTCGCTTAGAATTGACTCATATCCCAAAAGATTTGGGAGTGCAATATATTAATCTGCTCCTCTCGACATGTGGCATCATCCCAGGCACCTCATCACAGCGTCAGGGCATCCCTGAAAGTGGTCCCTTGCCTTAGTTTCCTATGTTGATATATCAATAAACTCAGAAAGACCTCTGTCTGTTCAATAATTTACCTCTTGGGGTTTGGTTTTACTGGCTGTATTATGTACAACAAAATCTTCCTCCTCTCCCACACAGCCTTAAGCGGAGCACAACCTCTTTTCCTTGGGGAACTGCCTCAAAACTCCCCTAGTCCCAAGTTCTTCCCTGCAGGAATTACTCTCACTCTCTGCCACAGCTTCTTATTCCTGTTTCCTACTCTTCTCTGTCTCCCTATGGACACCAGCTACTCACTACAGGGCCCCATTGAAAGCTGTTAATGAGGCCCATGTAAGAGCCCAGTCCCCAGCCCCCACATTTGAGCAGAAACAGAAATGGTTTGAAGCAACTGATATCTTCTGTCAGCTAACAGGTTAGCTTAGAAAAACAACCCTCCTTTATTTTTTCCTTACCCCAGAGGTTTCTTTCATTATTTTGTTTACATACATAGCCACACACATTATATATAAATCATTGATTTCTACTTTTAAAAGGAAAGGCCAGGAACAGTCCGGAATAATCAGTGGTATGGAATCAACTGGATCTGATACCAAAGTTTCTCCCAACCAGTCATCAAAATTAGGAGTTATAATGGAAGATTTGATCGGATTAACAGAAAGTCCAGCTGGAACATACTCAAGCTCTGGTACTTGTTGAAACTACAACTGATCCATATGTCATTTCCATAAAATATCTTTGGATTGTTTTATCATGAATAAAAGAGGTCCTGGGCATTTAACAGTTGTCCGGGTACCTATTTCCTCCAAGACTGTAGTCGCGACTCCAAACTAAGTCACCTACTTGAAAAGAATGATGATGAGTTTCATATCCTCAGTCAAGTTATGTATCTTGGGATTTGGCTATATGTGAGGCAATATCAGGACATAGCAGGTCCCAAGAGGTATGCAAAGATCACTTCAAGAAGAGAGTTGCAGGTAACTCCTGGGGTAGTAGCATGTGCTGTGTTTCTGTAGACAAGCAAGAAATTGTCCAGTTTCTAAAGTTGACTCAGAATAGACTTGTTAGCTTTAAAGGCACAATTATGTGTTTAGCAGAATGCTTTGTACAATCCATTTGTATCAGGATGGTGTGGGGCAGAACATATGTGCTGAATCCCAGTTGAAGCCAGGAACTTCTGAAATTCTTCAGAACAGAATTGAGGTGCATTGTCACTCACAACTGTAACATTAAACCAACTTGGCTAAACAAGGTATGAAGATGTACAATGGTCATTGTAGCTGTAGTAAAAGTTGTTCTGAAAACTTCTGGCCATTCTGAATGGGCATCAACTATGATCAAAAACATATAACCTTCTTATGGTCCAAAAAAGTCCACATGAATATATGTACAAGGAGTCTGAGGCCATGATCAAGGGTGCAGACATGCTGAATTTGCTGACATATAGCACTTCACCTTTCTCTCAGTATTTTTTCAATACCTGATCACCAGATATGGTACCGGGCTACAGTTTTCATCTCTACAGTGCCAAAATGACTATCATAGACAGCTTCCAAAATCTGAGATGGAAGTGATTTCAGAATGATCACACACATTCTTCATAAGATGCAACCATGATTCACAGATAATTTACACTGACGTGACACAAATTGTGACATGATTCTTATGATCTAGCACTATCGACTGTAGTACATTACCTTCACAAGATAAAGCACATCATCATTAGATGTTTCCTTTTTGATGTCTGTGCTAATGATGGATAAGGTCTCCATCAAACTGAGAACATTTTGTCCAAAGTTTCTTTGGGATGATGGGAGCTTGGGCAGGGCCGACATTACAGCCCATCAGCACTGAAGTGCTGAGTCCCTGTATTAAATTGAATAGTATAGGAATCACTTGAAAGTAGCAATGTTCATCATTGAATAAGAACAGCAGCTAAAGGGCGAATTCTATATTTCTGTCCAATAGTTGAAATTAATGGGCAATGCTCCACCAGCAAGGTAAAATGTCTACTGTACAGATATGTGTGGAATTTCTGAATTCCAAATATAATGCTGAAAGCTTCTTGCTCTATTTTTTGTATGGGTAGTGAGCATTCAGGAAATATGTGGAGAAAGTCAGAGAAGAGCAACACAAATGATTACAGATCTAGAAAACATGACCTATGAGGGAAGATTGAAAAAAAATGGGTTTGTTTAGCCTGGAAAAGAGAAGACTGAGAGGGGACATGATCACAGTTTTCAAGCACATTAAAGGTTGTTACAAGGAGAATGAAGAAGAATTGTTCTTCTTAACTTCTGAGGACAGAACAAGAAGCAATGGGCTTAAATTGTAGCAAAGGAGGTTTAGGTTGGACACTAGGAAACATTTCCTGTCAGGGTGGTTAAGCACTGGAATAAATTGCGTAGGGAGGTTGCATAATCTCCATTATTGGAGATTTTAAAGAGCAGGTTAGACTTATCTAGACCATTCCTGATAATACTTAGTCCTGCCATGATTGCAAGGGACTGGACTAGATAACCTCTCAAGGTCCTTTCCGATTCTATGATTCATGATGCAAAGTCAATTGGTTTCTCCATGTTGTGAGGAAAAATGTGGGAAAGAACTGCACCACTCCATAAGATGAAGCATCACAAAACAATTGCAACGGTAGCAAAGCATCGAAGTGTGCAGCAACTTTGGCTGATGTCAACAGTTTCTTTGCTTCCTTAAATGCATAATCACACTCTTTAGTCTATTTCCATATTTTCTTTGCTTGTATCAGTTCACGTAAAGGTGCATCTGCTATTGACAATGAAGTTACCTTTCCCTTCTTCACTAGGCCAGCATCCTTAAAGGTTTTTAATATCCACTTTGTTTCTAGGTTCAGGTCTGGAAAGGTAAAATTGTGACGTTGACAATAATGATACTTTTAAATGAACTGTTACAAGCAAAGAAAATAATGGCACACAAAGAATCCTTCAGCCTAAACTTACTTTACAAGGAGATGCTGCAAACCTCAAGTTACAGTTTGAGATAAAATATTGTTGCTAGAGGGCTTTCCCTTCACCCCCTGCCCTGGTTCTTGTGACGCAGACAGAAAGCAGAAGACCAGAAGTGCCAAGTGTAGGCAATGCAATGTTTATTGGGGTTCGTTCCAAGCAAGCATATCCATAGTTTTACACACTGGCAGAGTCTGTGTTTCAGTGTTTCATTCCCAGCTCTGATGCTACAGAGCATTTACGCATGTACCCCTTCCTAGCTCTGACGCCACAGAGCCTTGCCTGCGTCACCATTCCCATTCCCTCCTTCTTAGCAGGGCCAAATACAGGGTCGCTCAGAGGATTTGGTGGGCCTGGGGTTTTTGGCAGCTGGGGGCCCCCACTGCCAAAGACCCGCCCCGGGACCCGTCACCAAAGTGCTGGAACGACCCCCCGCCATCGAATTGCCGACGATGACCCGGAGCGGAAGAAGCTCTGGAGGCCTGGGCCCTGCGAGAGTTTTCCGGGGCCCCCAGAGCGAGTGAAGGACCCTGCTCCAGGGGCCCTGAAAAACTCTCATGGGGTCTCCGGCGGGGCCCGGGGAAAACTGCCCCACTTGCCCCCCGCTCTTGGCGGCCCTGCCCAAATATACTTGCCATGCACGCCCCTAGTCACACCCCTTACAAAGTATGGTCATATTCTGTTTTGAGAGGTCGTGAGTCTGGGGTCTTCATCCTGCCTGTTTTATATCCCATGGGAGGGGAAAGAGTGAGGTTGTATTCTGGCCAAGGCCAGGCTTTTTTGGTTTTTAGTGTTTCTTATGCCTCACCCCCATCCCACCCCTCCTAACTGGTTGCTTGACCTTGGCTTGAGAAAGGACTCAGGCAGCCTTTCAGTGTATGCTCATATACTACACTCCCACCATACCCTGTAACACGTTTAACTGTTCTTATCTGTTCCCATTATACTGACAAACCCATCTGGCCAGGCAGAAGCAACACACTGCAAAGCAAATGTCTTTGTCCTTTGTTCACACACATTAATATAAGAGTATCAAAAAGTCAAACCCAAAATTCTATCTCAGGATGACAAACAGGCCTATATACTAACACTTGTGTTTAAGCATCATGCCAAACATTAGCTTTTAATTGATTTTAATTGATTTTAATTGAATGATGACGTATTCTCAAGATGTAGAATTAATTAGCAGTTTCTCTCGTTAAATCTAAAATATTTGCTGGACAATGTAAATCATGGAAAGGAGACAAACTCATTAAGATAAAGCAAAGAGACGGTGTGGTGTTTAATTAAACTATAAGATTCTTAATTTTAATTTATCTGGCTGTCTCAAAGCACTCTAAAAGTAAGTTTGTGTTTTAAAAGATGGGTTGAGATGTTAAGATACTATCTGAGTACCTGTTTTAACCAACTATTCCAGTTACATGGGGCAATTAAAATTACTTAGCTAAAATAAACTAAACAAAGCAGCAGAAAATCCAGTACAGCAGGGGTGGCCAATGTGAGGCTCCGGAGCCCCATGTGGCTCTTCAGAGGTTAATATGCCACTCTTTGCATAGGTGCTGACTCTGGGGCTGGAGCTACAGATGCTAACTTTCCAATGTGCTGGGGGGTGCTCACTGCTCAACCCCCTGCTCTGCCCCAGGCCCTGCCCCACTCCACCTCTTCCCCCAAGGCCCCTGCCTCTTTCTCCTAGCCTGCCATGCCTCGCTTCTCCCACACAGAGCCTCCTGCACATGCAAAACAGCTGATTGTGGCAGGCTGGAGGCACTGACTGATGGGGCTGCCAGAGGGCAGGAGGCACTGTGGGCTAGGGGACAGGAGCTGATGGAGGCTGCTGGCATATTACTGTGGCTCTTTGGCAATGTACATTGGTAATTTCTGGCTCCTTCTCAGGCTGAGGTTTACCACCCTTGCAATACAGGGAATAATTCTGTATTAACATGTGGTTGAACCAAAAAACAAAGTCATTTTCTATCTCCAATTTATATGAATCACTTATTCTCTAAAAACAAGTACTTTTGCAGTACTCTAGCAATAATTAAAAGACTATGATCTTACATTCAGGAATTTTTATTATAGAAGTAAGATGCATCCAGATTCAGTTTTTGAATATGGAAAGACAAACCCGCAAATGAAGAAAACTCACAAAATACCAAAACTCCATACACAAGCTCTGTCAATACACATGAAAATAAAGCAGAAAAAGTTGAGAGTGCAATAAATTAATCTGCTCTGTCAATACGTGTGGTCCTTCCAGCCACCTCACTGCAGCCACAGGGCTGCCCTGAATATAGCCCCACACCTTAGTTTCCTGTGGTGTTATGCCAATAAACTCAGAAAGATCTCTGTCTGTTCAATAATACCGCTCCTGAGGATCTAGTTTTACTGGCTGTATTACCGTAGAACCTCAGAGTTACGAAAACCTTGGAATGGAGGTTGTTTGTAACTGTGAAACATTTGTAACTCTGAACAAAACATTATGATTGTTCTTGCAAAAGTTTACAACAGAAAATTGACATAATACATCTTTGAAACTGTACTATGCAGAAGAAAAAAAGCTATTTTAACCATCTTAATTTAAATGAAACAAGCACATAAACAGTGTCCTTACCTTGTATCATAACCTTAGTCCCAGATTTGGACCTTAGCGTCCAAAATATGGGGGTTAGCATGAAAACCTCCAAGCTTAGTCACCAGCTTGGACCTGGTACCTGCTGCCACCACCCAAAAAATTATAGTGTTTTGGGGCACTCTGGTCCCACTGAAAAACCTTCCCTGGGGACCCCAAGACCCAAATCCCTGGAGTCTCACAACAAAGGGAAATAATCCTTTCCCTTTCCCCCCCCCCAGGTGCTCCTGGAGAGATACACAGACACAAGCTCTGTGAATCCAAACAGAGTGACTCCCCCTCTCCGTTCCCGGTCCTGGAACAAAAAGGACTTTCCTATTCCCCCAGAGGGAATGCAAAATCAGGCTAGCCAATTCAACACACACCGATCTCCCCTGATTTCTTCCTCCCACCAATTCCCTGGTGAGTACAGACTCAATTTCCCTGAAGTAAAGAAAAACTCCAACAGGTCTTAAAAGAAAGCTTTATATAAAAAAGAAAGAAAAAATACAAATGGTTTCTCTGTATTAAGATGATACAATACAGGGTCAATTGCTTAAAAGAAATATGAATAAACAGCCTTATTCAAAAAGAATACAAATCAAAGCACTCCAGCATTTATATTCATGCAAATACCAAAGAAAAGAAACCATATAACTTACTATCTGATTTCTTTGTCCTTACACTTAGAAACAGAAGATTAGAAAACAGAACTACTTCTCCAAAGCTCAGAGAAAGCAGGCAGCCAGAAAACAAAGACCCCAGACACACAATTCCCTCCACCCAAAGTTGAAAAAATCCGGTTTCCTGATTGGTCCTCTGGTCAGGTGCTCCAGGTGAAAGAGACATTAACCCTTAGCTATCTGTTTATGACACCTTGTCAAATATTTTTCTTAAACTTTACCGTTTTTTAGTAGCTTATGTTTAACACAGTACCATACTGTATTTTCTCTACTTTTGTTTTTTGAGGTGAGGTGGCAGTGTCTCTGCTGCTACCTGATTGCATACTTCTGGTTCCAAATTAGATGTGTGGTTGACTGGTCAGTTCGTAAGTCTTCTCCTCTCCCCACCACAGCCTTAAGCTGAGAATAATCCCTTCTCCTTGGGATACTGCCACTCATAAATTGTCTTACTTTACTATCATAAACCAAACCAGATTCACAAACCTTTCAACACACTTCCCTTCACCTTCTATAAACAGGGCCGGCTCCAGGAACCAGTCGAGCAAGCTGGTGCTTGGGGCGGCACTCCGCCCAACCGCCCCTTTTTTTTTTTGCGCTTCACCGCGTCCGCCGCCCCTGCAGGATTTTTTCTTTTGGTTTGTTGCTCCTGCCTCCCTATAGGGGGCGGTGGCACGGAGGAGAGGATCTGCTGGGAGCGGTGCCAGTTCTGCAGCAAGCCCGGCATGGCAGCCCGCGTCCCTCCCTGCCTGCCTCCCCGGAGCGGCACAGAGCCCTCCCAGCAGGCGCGCAGGAGGGGCCACATGGCGAGCACCTCACTTAAGGAAGCCCTGGCTGCCCCCTTCTCTTCCCCCTCCACCCCCGCTAGCTGTGGTGTGCACTCCGCTGCCTGGGGTCTGCAGGGCTGGGAGTCCCCCTGCACCCGCACGCCCGTTGCCCCACAGGTATTTTTTTTCTTTTTGTTTTTTTTTTTCTCTTCCCTTTGCCACTCCGGCCAGACGGGTGGTTTGTTTCATGCCCCTTTGTTGCTTCGACTGGCTGGCAGGTTTCCTAGAATTCCTGCCCCCTCCTTTGCTGCTCCAGCTGGCAGGTAGGTTGATTTCCCACCCCCTCCCCACCTTTGCTGCTCAAGCCGGGCGGCAGGTTGGTTTCCTGCCCTCCACTTTGTTGGTCCAGCCGGCCAGCAGGTAGGTTCCTGCCCCTCCCCCTTTTCTGCTCCAGCTGGGCCGCAGGTTGGTTCCCTGACCCAGCCCCCTTTGCTGCTCCAGTCGGTGTCAGATCAGTTGGTTTATGGCCCCTCCTCCTTTTGCTGTGCCGGCACCACGGAGGTTTTTTTTTTTGCTTGGGGTGGCAAAAAAGTTAGAGCTGGCCCTGTTTATAAACTATTTGTATTATCCATAATATTTAGACAGGATCCATCTATTAACTATGGGAATAATAAATACCTGTTTCACCTTGCTTAGGAAACAGCATCCGCACAGTAAGCAGGTCTCTTTCTTAAAAAATATGTAATGTCTCCACTAGAGACACACTCTTGAATTTCCTGCTTTGTTTTTAACATTTCTATTGCAGAATTAATTACTTATTAGTAACTTTGAATTATGATACAAAATAACTCGAGATAGTTAAGTACAACACTGATTGCAAAGAGTTAAAAAGGGATCTCACCAAACTGGGTAACTGGGTAACAAAATGGCAGATGAAATTCAGTGTTGGTCAATCCAACTAATACACTCTGGAAAGCATAATCCCAACTATACATACAAAATGATGAGGTCTACATTAGCTCTTACCACTCAGTAAAGACATATTGGAGTCATCATGGATAGTTTGCCAAAAACATCTGCTCAATATGCAGCGGCAGTCAAAAAAGCTAACAGAATGTTAAGAACCATTAGGAAAGAGACAGATAGTAAAACAGGAAATATCTTAATGCCACTATATATATCCATGGTACACCTATGCCTTGAATACTGTGTGTATTTCTGGTTGCCCCATATAGAATTGGAAAAGGGACAGAAAAAGTCATAAAAATTATTAGTGGTATGGAAAAGCTTCACTATGAGTTGAGATTAAAAAGACTGGCACTGTCCAGCTTTGAAAAAAGATGACTAAGGGGAAATATGATAAACAGGAAAATCATGAATGAGAAAGCAAATAGGGAAGTGTTATTTACCCTTTCAGATAACACAAGAACTATGGGTCACTGTGACGGGTCACTGTGACAGGGCTGTTGACTCAGCCCTCTGTCACATTAGCTCCCATTAAAGGAAGTAAATTGGAGCTGCCTAGAGAAAACCTGCACCTAATTGGTGAATGGGAGACAGCTGCCTGCTCAATTAGCCTAAGGCTATATCAAAGGCTGGAAGGAAGGAAGCCAGGGAGGGGGAGTGAGAGTGAGAGTGAGAGTGAGAGAGTGGAAGCAGAGAGATAGCTCTTCCCTCCAGGGTGCAGACACTAGAACCCAAATTGTGTATGGTGAAAAGGGGTGGGAACAAAACCTGTAACTCAGGGGATGTCTACACTACGAAATTAGGTCAATTTAATAGAAGTCAATTTTTTAGAAATCGATTTGATACAGTGGATTGTGTGTGTCCCCACTAAGCGCATTAAGTCGGCTGTGTGCATCCGCTGTACCAAGGCTAGCGTCGACATTTGGAGTGTTGCACTGTGGTAGCTATCCCACAGTTCCCTCAGTCTCCGCCACCCATTGGAATTCTGGGTTGAGCTCAAGATGCCTGATGGGGCAAAAACATTGTCATGGGTGGTTCTGGATATATGTCATCAGCCCCCACCCCGTGAAAGCAATGGCAAAAAATTGTTTCTGGCCTTTTTTCCTGGGTTACCCATGCAGACACGGCAAGCATGGAGCCCGCTCAGCTCACTGTTACCATCCGTCTTCTGGGTGCTGCTGGCAGATGCTGTACTGCAGAGTGCCTGGACAAAAGTGGGAATGACTCCAGGTCAGTCTCTTCTTTTAAGTTTCATCTAATGGAGATTCAGTCCTTTCCAGAATATCATGCCAGCTGGAGATTTCTGCCTCAGGCTGCTCTCCCAGTCGGCATCATGCGGTCGCACCTACCCCAGCCTACCCCTTGCTCCCATGGCTCATGAAGCCTGGACAGTAGTAAGGAGCAGTTCAACTACAGGCTGAGCAAGTGCAGAGTAGCAGGAGAATGTGCCTTTGGAAGTTTAAAAGCTCACTGGCACAGTTTACTGACTCTGTTAGACCTCAGCGAAACCAATATTCCCATCATTACTACTGTTTGCTATGTGCTCCACAATATCTGAGAGAGTAAGGGGGAGACAATTATGGTGGGGAGGGAGGTTGAGACAAATCACCTGGCTGCTGATTTCGCACAGCCAGACACCAGGGTGGTTAGAAGAGCACAGGGGGGTGCGCTGTGCATCCAAGAAGCTTTGAAAACCAGTTTCATTACTGGCCAGGGTACGGTGTGAAAGATCGATTTGTTTCTCCTTGATGAAAACCTGCCCCTTTGGTTCACTCTACTTCCCAGTAAGCCAAGCGCCCTCCCCTCCTCCCTTTGATTTCCACTTGCAGAGGCAATAAAGACATTGTTGTTTCAAAGTCATGCATTGTTTATTAATTCATCACACAAATGGGAGGAGAACAGCCAAGGTAGCTAGGAGGGGTGGGGGAGGAGGGAAGCACAGGGGTGGGGTTTTTAGGGGCACCCCCTAGAATGGCATGTAGCTCATCATAGAAACAGCATGTCTGGGGCTCTGACCCAGAGTGGCCATTTGCCTCTCTTGTTCTTTGGTAGGCTTCATGCGGCACAGCTGCGGGCCCCTGTTATAACCTCTGTCCTTCATGCCCTTGGAGATTTTTTCAAATATTCCAGCATTTTATCTTTTGGAATGGAGTTCAGATAGCATGGATTCATCTCCCCATACAGCAATCAGATGCAGTATCTCCCGTTCGATCCATGCTGGAGCTCTTTTGCGATTCTAGGACTCCATGTTCACCTAAGCTAATGAGATCTGCATGGTCACCTGTGCTGATCAGCTCACTACGCTGGCCACCAGGAAATGAAATTCAAAAGTTCACAGAGCTTTTCCTGTCTACCTGGCCAGTGCACCTGAGTTGGGGGGTGCTGTACAGAGCAGTCACAATGGAGCACTCTGGGATAGCTCCCAGAGGCTGATACCGTCGAATTGTGTTCACGCTACCCCAAATTTGACCCATCAGGGTCGATTTCAGTGCTAATTCCCTCATCGGGGAGGAGTACAGAAATCGATTTTAAGAGCCCTTTAAGTCGGCAAAAATGGCTTTGTCCTGTGGATGGGTGCAGAGTTAAATTGATCTAATGCTGCTAAATTTGACCTAAACTCATAGTGTAGACCAGGGCTCAATGACACCAGTGATTACTGAACCCCAGGGTCTCCAAATGGCTTTGTCAGCACAGCAGGGGAAGCACAGAGGACTCGGCAATGCCCCTGCTACAGTCACCTAATGAAATTAATAAGCAGCAGTTTTAAAACAAAAGTGTGTTTGTCACACAACACAGAGTCAACCTGTGGAACTCATTGCCTAGGGATGCTGTGAGGGCCAAAAGAATAACTGATTCAAAAAAGAATTAGATAAGATTATGGAGGATAGGTCCATCAATAGCAATTAGCCAAGATGGTCAGGGATGCAACCCCATGCAAATGTCTGACTGCCAGAATCTGGGACGGGATGGCGGGGGATGTATCAGTTGATAATTGCCATATTCTGTTCACTCCCTCTGAAGCACTGTCCACTGTCAGAAGACAGGATACAGGGCTAGATGAACCATTGATCAGATCCAGTATGGCCATTTGTATGTTCTTTTGTTACGTTGTTATAATGTGAGCACACATTGATAAAGGCTTACTCTGCCTCCTCTGTGTGAGAGTGGTGTCACATCCCTGAATTCATATTATGGGAAACAATTATTCATAATTCACTTTATCTCTTTTTTTGGTTCTCAGGACTATGGGCCAGATTCAAGACTATCCTCTGGCTACTTTGTGCTGCTCCAATGATGCAAAGCAGCTGTAAACCCAGTTTAACCAGCCTGTTAAATTAGGTTTATAGCTGCTTTGAATCACTCAAGAAGCACAAAGCACTCAAAGGATAGGTGGGATTGTGGCCTTATAACTGTAGTTTTGAGATAACATTTCTTGGCATTCAGTGTCCTAACCCATGAAGAAAACACCCTTTCATGCCCACAAAATGTACAGCCAGCACCTACAACCTCTCAAGATTTTGACTTTTGGAAATAAAGGGCAAGATTCTATTTTCCTTCTTGATGCTGAGCGTACCAAGCAGACTCATAATAGGTCACTGAGTAATGGGCCACTCAATTTGAGTATGGTTAGTAGGATTAGACAAAAATGACTTGAAACTGTAACAGAAACAGATATTGTTCCAATAAAAGATATTACCTCACCTCCTTGCCTCTTGAAACTAACACCATTTTAATCTAATCTTTTACCTTTGAGAAATCTTTCACAAATAAATATATTAAATAGCTCAGATTCACTCTGTGAAGGTGGATCCTTGTTTCTGCATACAGCCCCACTTATGTCAATGGGGCCCCAATATTCAACAGTTGCAGGAGCGGGGTCCTGTTTTATAGATTTTCAGTAACAGGCAAAGAAGCAAAATAGTTCCCTCACAGGTTGTAATATGCAACTCCATAGAAGCCAAATATATGTATTTAAGAACAGAATTTTGCCTGTGGGTTCTAATTTGGGGCATGTGAATATCCAATCATACTAAGCTCATGTAGTGGTTTTCCTATATCAAAACTAAACTTCAAATGGGAATTATTTGCTAATAAATTTCCTCTGTGTATTCCATTGGTTGAGACACTGCTAGAATACTGCATCCAGTTCTGAGGAGCACATTTCAAAAAGGATGATGAAGAATAGGAGAAGGCTCAGAGAAAAGCCAGAAGAATTATTTAAAGGCTGGAAAACATACATTACAGTGTAAAACTTAAGATGCTTAACCTATTTACCACAGATTATTGCAAAGAAGTTATAAGAGCTGACTTGATCATAGTCAGACTAGGTGATTTCAATGGTACTGTCTGGCCTTAAAATCTATTAAGTAGTCTGTACCATTACCGAGTGCAGAAAATAGCCCTAACACTATTCTTTCTTCCCTGGTGAATCCAGAGCAACTTTTGTTTGAACTTCAAGGGATTTATTTTGTACTTTAAGCAGTATAAATGAAAACAGAATTCTTGTGTTTAGTTAAAATGAGTCTAATGCAGGCCTGCACAACTCGTAAAAGAGCTGAGGGCCGAAATCCCCCTGCCCCGTGGAAACACACTCCCCCAGCACCTCCTGGCCCTGCGAAAACACCCCGCTTCAGCACCGCCCAGCCCTGCAGAAACAAACCCTCCTTCCGCAGCGCTGACCCATCAAAACAGCTGTGGGCCAAAAAGGAAGGTTGGGGGTGGGGAGATGATACTTGATTTTAAATCGACCAGAGGCTCCCAGCTGAAGAGGTCGCTGGGAGCCCCCAGGGCAAATTAAAGGGCCCAGGGCTCCGGTGGCTGGGGCAACCCGGAGCTTTCCGGGGCTGGAACAGGGATTTAAAGGGCCCAGAGCTCCTGCCGCTGAGGGGAGCCCAAGCCCTTTAAATCCCAGCCCCAGCCCATCCGCTGGAGCCGCGGCCAGGATTAAAAGGGCTCTGGGCTGCCCGCAGCGGCAGGGAGCCCTGAGCCCTTTAAATCCCAGCCACGGCCAGGAATCTCTGTGGGGAGCCCAGAGCCCTTTGAATCCCAGCCACCAGGGCCGGCTTTAGGCCAATTCAACCAATTCCCCTGAATTGGGCCCCACCCCTAAGAGGGTCCCACACCCAAGCCCCAATATGGTGTACTGGCAAGAGCCGGTGCACTTTACCGGGGTGGCCCGGCTTCCCCGGGGGCAATTTAAAGGGCCTGGGGATCCCAGTAGGGACTGGAGCTCCAGGCCCTTTAAATTGTCATCAGAGCCCCACTGCTGGAGCCCTGGGGTAGGGCTTCAGGGCTCTGGGGACTATTTTAAAAGTCCAGGGCTCCCATTGCTTCTACTGCACTGGCCCTTTAAATAGCCACCAAAGCCACACCGCTTCCTCAGGGCTCCCGCGGCTATTTCAAGGGCAGGGCAGTGGAAGCAGGGGAGCCCCAGGCCCTTTAAATAGCCACAGAGCCCCAGGCTGCTGCTGCTACCCTCGTGGGAGAGAGGAGGAGGGGGTACTCACCGTACAGGGTGGGTTGTACCCCCTGTATCTTCACCCCCTGCCCGCAGTCAGCCCCTGCTGCACCCCCTGCCCGCACCAGCCCTGCACCGCTTGCCCTGCCTGCCCCAGCTCCTATCTGCAGCCAGCCCCGTAGCCCCTGCCCGCAGCCAGCCCATCTCCAGCCAGCCCCGCACCCCCTGCCCTGCCTGCAGCCAGCCCCACATCCCCTGCCCTGTCTCCAGCCAACCCCTGCCGCAGCCCCCTGCCTGAAGCCAGCCAGTCCCACACTCCTCTGTCTCCAGCCCTGCCAACCCCTGCCACACACCCGAGGCCCTGCCTGAAGTCAGCCAGACCACCCCACACAACCATCTCCAGCCAGCCCCGCAGCCCTTGTCCTGCCTGCAGCCAGACTCTACCTCCAGTCAGCCCCTGCCCTGCCTCCAGCCAGCCCCATGTCCACTGGTGCCCTGCAGTTCCCAGGGCAGTAACTCTGCACATCTGCTTCAATGAGGGGGGCAGAGAGCAGCTGGGACCCACACATGTGCACACCGTAGGGTGACCAGACAGCAAGTGTGAAAAATTGGGACGGGGGTGGGGGGTAATAGGAGCCTAAATAAGAAAAAGACCCCAAAATCGGGACTGTGCCTATAAAATCGGGACATCTGGTCACCCTAGCACACCCCCAGGAAGTGGCAGGGACCCATACATGTAAAACAGAGCTCATTTCTAGTTCAGGCCCACCTTTTTAAAAAAGAACTTTAGGTAGGGTTAACATACATCTGTATTTTCCCGGACATGTTAGGCCTTTTGGTTCTTAAATCGCCATCTGGGAGGAAAATACGGACGTATGGTAACCCTACTGGTACAAAAAATACATACTGTGGTATATCCCTTAAATCAGAACATTTTAATAGGGAACCAGTTGCTAAGAAATGAAAGGCTTTTTTTTACACGTTTTTTCTTTTTTTTTTGTCATCCCTGCCGGGTCCCTGCCAAAAATGTTTGAATTGGGCCCCGCACTTCCTAAAGCCGGCCCTGCCGGCTGCGGCTGGAATTTAAAGGGCTCTGGGCTCCCCGCTGCTGCGGGCAGCGCAGAACCCTTTGATTCCCGGCCGCGGCTGAGATTTATAGGGCTCTGGGCTCCCTTTGGCTGCAGGCAGCCCAGAGCCCTTTGACTCCTGGCCGTGGCTGGGATTCAAAGGGCTCTGGGCTGCCTGCAGAATGGCATATGCAGGGGATTTAGAATCCCCCCATGGGCCGCACAGTGAGGTTCCGTGGACTGCATGCGGTCTGCAGGTCGTATGTTGTGCACGCCTGGTCTAAAGGAAATACTTACATGCTCCTAACAATTGAATCTTTCTAATGTGACTTTTAAAAAGGCACAAAATATTTACTAAATACAACTTTTTTTCCTGGTTTTGTTGGGTTTTGAAAAGTGAGTGAGAAGGGGTCAGACAATGGTTTAACCTTCAGTTTGGAGCAATATGTTTTCAACACTTCCCATTTTACTTCCCTTAAATGTGTACTTACTCCTTTATTGGCCAGATAGGGTAATGGATATTTTCCATTTTTATTCAAGTACCAGATAATTCATAGGAGCAGCATGTCTTCAAAATAGTAGCAGTGAAAAGTTGCTTATTCTTCTGGGAATTACTTGATATTTGAATAAAAATGGAAAATATCCTTTCTCTCACCCCGCATATGAACGCATGCACACATGCACAGTTATGTTATGGAAGCTCGTTACAATGTGAGAGTTTCCAATGCTAGTTACAAACAAGGTCTGAGATGCAGGAGTATTTTTATTCTGGACATTCTTGTTTCAAAGGGCTGTTCTAACCTGAAAATTTCTCTATCCACTGTTCAGGGCTGGCTCCAGGCACCAGCATTTCAAGCAGCTGCTTGGGGTGGCAATCTGCAAGGGGCGGCAGTCCATGTGTTTTTGCTGCCCTAAGCAGCGCACTGAATTGCTGTCGTGGATGGCAGGTGCAGTGTGTGTGTCATTAGGGCGGCACGCACGTTTCAGCGGTGGCTGCAATTCAGCAGCAGCTTCTATGTTCAGCTGTCTGCAGCGGTGCAGCTTCTGTCTTCCGAAACTGCCACGGAAACGCGCGTACTGCCCTAATGGCAAACGGACTGTCCCTGCCGTCCGTGGTGGCAATTCGGCGCAATGCTTGGGGTGGCAAAAACAGTAGAGCCGGCCCTGCCACTGTTGAACCGAGTTAAATCAGATGGCCTAACTCCACTGCTTGGTAGTCTATGAGATATATATATTTTACAAGTGTTCATGATGACTGCAAAGTGGGTATTAAACACCACTACTGTGATTTAGTAGAATTTTACACATACTTTACCCCAGAGTAAATTACTATATGATATGCAAGACAGTAGAGAATCAGGTTTTGCGCATGAAAGCAGTCCTGGAAGTATTAGCTGAACAGTCGTTAGCTGCAATTAATTCTTAAAGGAAGACATATTTAAAGAGATAGGATCCAGGCAGGTCAATACATTTCCAAAAGTAACCTTCAGCCTCAAAAGATTTATTCATTTCCTGTCTGTTTTAATTAAGTTTAGCTGGTTTGAGCACTATGGTACATTTCATAGCAACAACAGTACATCTAAATCTTTTATATTAGTTTGAAAGAGGGAAGTCTAGGTAGATGTTTCTCACTGCACCCTTCATTGAAATATCTACTTTGTAAAATCTTTGTGACAATCTCTGAAAACTAGAGAACGCTTAATGCTGCTAGTGCTCTCAGAAATAATGTATTTGCAATTAAAATTCTTCTGCTGCACTGCTGGGCGCTGTTATGACTCAATGATAAAAAAGAACTTGCAATATCAGACAAAAGTTATCACCATTAAGTTCCTCAAATATAATTCCTCAGGAAGAAATCCAGTTCCCTGTGAAATATATTCATATATTAAGGAGTGTTTCTTACTTTGAGGTTTTTGGGGTTGTTTTTTTTTACTTTTGCATCCTATGGAGCAATTCATTTTTATTTGAAACTTTATTTGAAATTATATTAAAGTACAGAGTGCTGACAGCACCTATAGAGGACTTCTAGTACTGTGTATTTCCAAATTCAAGGGAGATTCTCAATTCCTCAGATAATATCACCTGCTAGGACTATTATATTTGATTATCTAGAATACTCATTAAGAGGAAAATAATTAAAACAAAAGTAAAGATTAAATAAGATTTCTCCCTTAGGATTTTCTAAATACAATTTATCCTGTTTTGCTAAAATCCAGTACTATTTTGTTTACTCCAACCAGTAATCAAACTTGTATTCCTAAACTTACATTTCATAACAGCACAATTCAACTACAAAATATAGTATTCCATAAAAAAGCATGTCAAATGAATGTTAAGGATGGAAGATTAAGCACTCAAAATCAGGAAATGCCAAAGTTAAGATTGTATGTGCCATGCTAATTTTGCCCCATGGTTTGTATCCATTACAATAAAATCTAATTACATATTCACAAATTATTTCTAAAATACATCATACAATATTTTCTACAACTTTCAACATACATGTACAGTATTTAACTACCATATAGTACCGTATACATAAAGAAGAGTCTATGAAAGTTGTTTATATACAAAGTTATTTTGCATGCTCATCCTCACTTGATCTCAGATATTTTGCACTAGTTTTTCCATTTGTTTGACCAGAGTCATTCTCCGAGGATTTGTTGATAATTTTTCTAAATTTTGTTTGTTTTGATTAAATCATGTTTATATTCCCCAAGTTTCACTTTCCGTTTTGGGTTCCAACAAAAACTCAAACAAAAACAACAAAAATAACCAGCTTACTGATGCAAATTGAATACAGTTCTCCATTTATGAAACCATAAATTGGCCTGGTTCACCAGAAATTGGGTTAGGCTTGCCAAGAGGTTTGCAAACCTTGATTCAACAGTGGTTTCCTCTATCTTAGCCAGTCTTCAGTTGATGTGAAATTCAAACCCCACAATCTTTTACTTTTCTCCTCAGGGAAAATAAAAATAAATCTGAGATTTTACTATGCTGCAAAAAGAACAGGAGTACTTGTGACACCTTAGAGACTAAAACATTTATCTGAGCATAAGCTTTCGTGGGCTACAGCCCACTTCATCGGATGCATGCTACACTTTGCAGCAGTAAAACCCTAGGGTATCCCTTGCTAGAGACTATATGCTGGAGCCACAGATCTGGCACCATCAATTTATACCCACCCATCCCTTCCAAGAGGCCACATTGCACAGGGAGTTGAGGGGTTTGGTGGAGGATATTGAGATTGGCTGGGACAGTCTGTGCAGTGGTAATTCTTTATCACTGCAATGATTTTTTCATTATTCTTGGGAAAGCATTACTAAATTATAGGATTTATAAGCATTTACAAAGTAAGTGATTTACAGATAGCAAAGTAAAAGGAAAAATGTCTATATTGTAATTTATTTATTTCCATGGGGCCACTATTTTTCACTCCACTATAACAGGGAAAATGTATTTATAAAAAAAGATTATTCAAACAAGTATACTTCCAATATATTCCTAAATTAATAATAAATAATTACATGAAAATAGGATCCAAATAATTTGAAGAAATTGTACTTTTAATCCTCTCCTCAAAAATAAACAAAATAGCATCCCTAAAGAAATAAACAGAAAACAAACAAAACAAAAACAAAACAGAAAAACCCAAGCTTTGAGTACACCAGACTTTCAAAATGAACACTTCTTGGTAAATTCTATGAATTTCAATGTATAGTTAAGAGGCAATTTGTGAAGGTTTCCACAACTCCTGCCCCCTTATTATGCTTTATTATGCCTACATGTTAAATGAACTGTTTAAGCCTGGCTGGCTTTCTTGCTGACTCAGTAAAGAAAGGGACGATCATCTACTGCCAAGTAGCAGCTAAAATAACTGATATAATGAAAAAGCCACAGAAGAAAGTTTAATTATTTAACTGGAAAAGTAATGCTCTTTGAAGATCAAGAAAACCAGCATCTGTTCATAGTCCACTGTTAGCATCTGCACACAGTAGATAACCAATGAAACACTGATGCTGGAAACTATTCCATGTAGATGCTAATATCTATGAGTACAGGACTGCATCTTAAAATATTAAATGTCATCTGTTTTGGATATTGCCACAATTTGCTGGGTGAAGTACAAACACAAAGGGAGGTCCCAAATTCTGAGTGCCAGATTATGCAACTCTTATACGAAATCAGTGGGGCTACTCCTATGAGTAAATGTTCATCAGCAAGAACAAGGGTGGCACAACTAAGATTAGAGCTAGCAGATATTAAATTATTCACCTTTATAAATATAGATGGATATAATTTGGCCAATGATGTATGACTGCAGTTTCAAGGATATATATGATGGATTCTGCTATTTTATGCCATATTGACTTATATCAACAATCTTTATGCCAAACAAGATTCAGATGGCATTTAGCTAGAAATTGATAGCTTCCATAAGGGAAAAAAACTGCTGAGCCTCAAGTGGGATATGTCGAAGAACTATTTCTAAACATGCTGAAGTTCCTAGTATTGCCTCTTAGAATGTGCACAAAGATGGTGCTTTTGAATCATCTGCTGCTGGCTCTCTTCAGAGAAATTATAAGTACATAACCCTGAACTATCATATTGTTGTCTATGCAGAGAATGGAAGCACTGTAAAAGATAACCTAATTATATCACTTTAGACTGCAATTCCACTGAAAAAAGAGGAGTGCAGAGAAGCAGAAGAGGTCAATGTGGCTTCACAAGGGATTGCTAAAATATCTCAACGTAGTAAGGGTAAGAAAAAACTAAGAGAATTCTCCTAATTGATGTGAAACACGATCTGGTAAGATTTCTAGAACTGTTCTCAGGACTACATTTGCCTGCAGGGAAAAAAAATTGAAGTGGTTCAAATTTCACTTATTCCACAGTTTAATTTCTAGCAGCAAAGTTAATTTAATTGTAAAAAAGAAAATAATTAATTCCATCTGACACTCAATGGAGCTCAGAACAAAGTTTGCCAGACCAGTTTAATTGTTCAGATATGTATAGGGGATGGAAGGCTGATTCTCTTGATCAGAAAATCTAGAAATATGAGTGAGAAACCAATTCTTGCTTCCACTTTAGAAGCTTTTTGGATCTTATTAATTCTACCTGAACACGTAAGTAGCTGAAAATCAGCTGAGCCTCTGTGAAAATCAGATAAAAGGAAATTCAAGACAGCCCTGACCAAGGCTTTGTTAAAACTGATGCCCAAGAGAGCATACCTGATTGAAAAAGTGTCTCACCTGGATTTTAGCAGCTAGTCCTTTGACTAAGGAACTCCAAAAAGCTCATTCTTTCTGGCTCCAGGTAGAAAGGGATAAGCAGCTCAAGTTCAAATGCCTGACTAGGACTTAGTTCAGGAGTTCCTGGGCTATGGGAAGACTGAGCTGGCTGGATGAATATTGGCTTCAGTGCAGGATGCTATTAGATCAGAGGTGGGCAAACTTTTTGACCCGAGGGCCACATGTGGGTGGGGAAATTGTATGCAGGGCCATGACTGTAGGGCTGGGGCAGGGGGGTGGGGTGCAGAGTGTGGGCGGGGGCTCAGGGCAGCAGATTGCGGTGCAAGAGGGTTGCGGGATATGGCAGGGGGCTCAGGGGGCTCTGGGCAGGAGGTTGTGGTTGAAAAGGGGGTGCAGAGTGCAGAAGGGGGCTCAAGGCAGGGGGTTAGGTGGCTCAGAGCAGGGGACTGGGGTGTGGGGAGCAGGAGGGTTCAGAGTGTGGGCTCCACCTGGCACTGCTTACCTGGAGCAGCTCTGGGGTGGTAGCAGTGTGCAGTAGGGCTAAGGCAGGCTCCCTGGCTGCCCTGGTCCCACGCCACTCCGGGAAGTGGCCAGCATGTCTGGCAGTGGCTCCTTGGGGTGGGGCGGGGCAGGTGGCTCTGCTGCGCGCTGCCCTCACCTATGGGCACCACCCCCAAAGCTCTCATTGGCCAATGGGAGATGCGGGGGGTGGTGCCTGCAAGCGAGGGCAGCAAACTGAACCCTCTGCCCTCCCACCTCCAGGGGCCACAAGGACGTGGTGCTGGCCACTTCTGGGAGTGGCGCGGGGCCAAGGTAAGCATGGAGCCTGCCTTAGCTCTGCTGCGCCAAGGGGCTGGCAATCCCATGGGCCAGACTGAAAGACCTGAGGTGCCGGATCTGGCCTGCGGGTCATAGTTTATTCTCCCCTGTATTAGGTTCATGTTTTCTTGGGCCAACCTGATTTTTCTGGAGACCCTGACTAATCATGATAGATGCAAAAATACATATAGGATTCCAGCTGACTACAAAAAGGGGAGTCATCCACTTTCCAAGGAGACTTCTCCCACTGTCAAAACCAATACCCCAAGCCATCTCAATTTCCATAGAGCAAATAAAATCTAAGATGTGCACAAGAGCTCAAAGATCCTGGAAAGAATCTGGTTTAGCTCCCATTTCTTTGGTAAAAAAGTTTGCCTTTCCCACCACTTTATCTAGATATACCAATGTCCATAAACACAGAAAGTCTACACAATGATGGTAGACAAAATCCAGATAATTTGTGATTCAGAAGAAATTCCAAGTACTCTGTTTTGCACTATAGGTTATGCTCATTTATTTGTCATACACTTACTCAGGGCTGTTCTAGATTTCAGGGAAGAGGTCTGTTCTGGATCACACAGAAGGGGAAAATTCCTTCAAAGTAGGCTGGGAAAATGCAGTTTGGGATCAACCAAAACTATCTGTGAATCAGAGCATATAATACCCCTGCACTCTCACTAGCTGATATTGAGTCTCCAAACAGGAATCAGAGTTAGGATAGTGAGCAGAAGTCAAAGAATGAATAGCAACTTCTATATCAGCATCAGTTAAGTACTAATGATGCTGACGCAGCTCATCTGACCAACAGTGACACTTGTCTTGACACAGTGCACTTGGGAGGAGGAAAGTTCCTCTTCATCTGTAGTATCCTCCTGGCAACTGAACCACGTATTGTGTTGCCAACCCATATCAGTATCCCTCTGCACCTCCTCCTCATTGCCATCAATCATGGGCCCCATGGTAGTGTGTTCATCTACGATCATTAGAGATTAACTGACACTTTGGCAGAATCCTCCTTTCCAGATTTAAAACAACCTCCCCGCACCCTGCACTCAGCCTAGTTGTCTGCCAAGTGCCTTGCTGGTCTTCACAATAAAGTTTGAGAAATTAGACCTAGATTTTTGTGCTGCAACTCTCTGAGGGTTGAGCTCTTTCTTGGCTGGAAGGATGCTATGCTGTGCCACATGGGGTTGCCTGGCCCCTGTGTTCATAATTGTAGCTCTTTTGGAGGAGTGTGTGTGTGTGTAAAACTGTAAGGTCACTTCTGCTTCTGACACTGCATTTTGAGAGAAATCTCTCTGATGCCATTATAGAACAAAAGATAACACAATTTCTCAAGGGTTGTGTTGACCTTACAAAACACTAAAATACTACTAATGAATAAGAGATATTTAGAAAATCAAATATTGGGGAAAAAAGCAACAGCTTCCAGGGTGTATTATTGAGCAGATCAAAAGGGCAAATAATAAAGGGAGTGCTGGCTGCCATAAATATGCTAAGACACTTTGATTAGAATCTTAAAATAATGGAACAGCTGCAGAAACTTAAAAAAAATCTGGCCCAGAAACAGTAAACTTGTCCACAGAAAAAAATTACTCCGAATGGGTTCTGCTACCCCCTCTCAAGCACGAGGTAGATTCAGCTAATAAGGGAATCAGAAGAAACACCATGTGACAAAACCCAACTAAATTCTCAGTGAAATTCAAAAGTGTACCATGGAAAGTTTTATTAAATTTGGATGGCAGAGAAATAAAATCATATCCAACTGTGACTAAATTGCCACAATTTTTTTTAAACTACAATTTTCTTTTTGGCAGTGCAGCAGAAAATGAAAAATGGGGCAAGTCTAGACCAAAGTTTCCCAACAATGATTAAATAAATATATATAGGCACCTAAATAAGGATTCTGATTTTGTAATAGTGCTGAGCACTAAACAGTTTCCACTGAAGTCAGTCAAAATCTGCCCCAAGCCACAGATGACTCATCAGGCTGATGCAGCTTAAGACATGTCAGATTCCGTAGCCAAGAGTACACAAAGGAGCAATGTGGCTAGCATCCCATCTGAACACCTTTGGCTTCCTTAGCCTTATGGATCAGGTACCCATTTTACAGCTAGATGAACAAGAGGCAGCCATTCAGCATGAGACCTAGTGAGATGCAAATCTGCTTCTGGAATTGTAGTCAAGCATTTTAACCACTCAGACATCATGTCTTACTGAAGTCAGCACAGACTCCTATTTTTACATAATTTTTTGGATGGGAGGCTTAGTGTTCAGTTAATAAACATTAGGGTTTGGGAAACCTGCCGTTACAGTGTCATATTGGCAGGGGTGGCTCTAGACATTTTGCCACCCCAAGCAGGGAGGGTCCGCTGGTCCCGCGGCTTCGGCGGACCTCCCGCAGGAATGACTGCAGGAGGACCACTGAAGCCACGGGACCAGCGGACCCTCCGCAAGCAAGCCGCCGAAAGCACCCTGCCTGCCACCCTAGCGGCGACAGGCAGAGTGCCCCCCCGCAGCTTGCCACCCCAGGCATGCGCTTGGAGCACTGGTGCCACCCCTGCATATTGAGGAAGGGGCTTTCAGTGTGAAAGGCTTCACAAGAAAGAAAAGAGGAAAGAAGGAGAGGGAATAAGAAGCAATGGATGTGTATGGATCTTCAAGGAATAAAAGCCATGGTAATTCAGATATGAATGCAGGCAAGAACCTGGATAACCATGGAAATGTAGGAGTAGAGGGGATCTCAAGAAATCATCAAGTCCTGCCCCCTGCACTGTGGCAGAAACAAATATAATTATTTGAGTCCTTATGCTGGGCACCTGTGACATTATTGATATAATCTGGGACCATATAGAACATGGTTGCAACCAAGGTCCTGTAGTGGCACCAAATCTTATGTAAAGGGGATCATATAAGGTGTCTAAGACCAGGTTATGGGTTGCTGGTTATGATTATGCTGTCTATATGTATGTATCATTTTGTAGTTGAAGTTATGAATACTGGCTCTGTACTGTCTGTACTTCAAACTTACGCTGTGCTTCTGGGAGACATCCCAGATAAGTTGGTGTTAGCTCTGCCTAGCCTGCTTGATGGCCCATTAAGGACCATCAGCTACACAACTGACCCATTGAGAGAAGGCCTTGTAACTCAGCCTTGTAACTCAGCAAAGTATGCAGGGACTTGCCCATGTGACTCCAGACTCCATTTTGCTGTAATTTCCCACAGTAAGAACAAAGAAGTGTTCTTACACTTGGAAAAGCCTATAAAAGGCTGATGCCTCATCTCCATCTTGTCTTCAATCCTGCTTCTTACCTCTGCAAGGACTTTGCTACAAACTGAAGCTCTGAACAAAGGACTGATGACACATCCCAGCGGGGGATGTACTCCAGAGACTTGATTGGAACCTGCAGTTTACTCCAGCACTGCTACAAGCCTGAACTAAGAACTTTGCCATTTAACCAATTCTAGCTCTCATCTACATCTTTTTCCTTTTATGAATAAACCTTTAGATTATAGATTCTAAAGAATTGGCAACCGCGTGATTTGTGAGTAAGATCTATTTGTATATTGACCTGGGTATGGGGCTTGATTCTTTGGGATTGAGAGAACTTTTTTCTTTTATTGGGGTGTTGGTTTTCATAACCATTCATCCCCAGGACGAGTGGCACTGGTGATGATACTGGGAAACTGGAGAGTCTAAGGGAATTGCTTGTGTAACTTGTGGTTAGCTAGTGGGGTAAAACCAAAGTCCTCTTTGTCTGGCTGGTTTAGTTTGCCTTAGAGGTGAAAAAAAACAGCCTTGGGCTGTAACTGCCCTGTTTAAGCAATTGGTCTTGAATTGGCACTCTTAGATGGGTCCCGCCAGAACCGCATCATCACAGCACCCTACCATCTAAAATGCCTTACTAACAAATTTATTAAGTGCTAATAATTATTTTTGAAAAGATGCTGCGAACCAGGATGGTACCAAAGAACTCGGGGGTGGAGGGGAATGTAAGACTAATGTGTAAAACAAGAAAAAAAAAGGCAAAGCTGCTACTTACAATCTAGTAAATCTAGTTTAAATCACTAGTAATTACAATGCTACAAAATATTCAGACGGAAAAAAATCTGTAAACACCTGAAGGATAATGGATTCAGGAGTAATAATACTGTATTATCTTAAAATGGCAGGGAGATAGACAAAATGAGCTAATAAATCTTTTTCAGTCTCTAATATCTAAGGTTCTATCGCATAATTATCAGGGTTGGCTACTAAATGATAACTCTTACAAGATAAATGTGAAAAATTAGTAGATGAGGAGTATGTCTGCACTGAGTAAAGCAGTTGATATACTGTTTTATGAAAACTTAATTGAAAGAGTAATTCAAACTGTCTTAGATAAGTGCTCTGAATTATATTATTATTTTTTATTTTATTATTAATATGAACACTGTCATTTGGATCAACAACTGACTAAAGAATCATAATAAAGGGTAATAATAGATAGTGATGCATTAAGTTGGGGGAGATTGCTATAGAAATTAGTTTGAATTCTATTTTTTTTATTTAATTACTTTGGAAGTTTGAGTGGAAGAGCACCTGAAGACATTAATTACAGTTTGCAGACAATTCTAAATTGAAAGTTGTTGCAAACAACTGGGGACAGAAAATAATACTAATGGACCTATAGCCACATATTTAAAGGGATTCAGGTGCTTAAAAACAGCAGACAGCAGTGAGACAGAAGGGGCCAATGAAGTTTTGAGAAGAGCATGGCATCTTGAGGCCATTACTTCTACCAACATGGGCTCTGACTTGAGCTGAGTTTTATCATGCTAACCTAAGGACTTTCCCATGCTGTATTCCAGGTGACTAATAAACTACTATGTTCTGAAAAGGCTGCCCTGCCTCACCGTAAATACTCTGTCGTTTGCATTGCTCCATGCAAAATTAAAGCCTCTCCCAGGAGTCTGACCTCAGCTAGACTCTCAGTTTAGAGCCACAGTGAGAAATGGGACATTCTGGAGCTTGAAGGCTCAGTCTGGGGCACTGCCTTTGCATGCCACTGCAAGGCCTGTTCTTGTGGAAAAGAGTGTACCCTGGGGGTTAAGCACACTGAAGGTGTTACTGGCAAGAAACTGTTTGATGGGAAGGGTATAACACAGACAACTGTAAACACAGAAGTTTCTCATCAGCTCTCCTCTTCTAAACCCTCAGTTTGACTCAGTAATCCCCATCCCATTTTTCTGTCCACTCTCAGCCCCTCCCTTACTCTTTTCTTTAACCTCTTACTCTTCTTTGGCTCTTTCCCTGTGCAATATAAGCATGCTATAGTCTTTCTCATCTTAAAAAGCCCAATGTTGATCTCGTTTGCCTCTCCAACTACTACCCCACCAGGTATCAGACAAAGATCAGAGCCGGAGTCAGGATCTGGGAGTCCTGGCATTGGTGTATAGGCAAGTAAAGCATTTCTTCTCTTCATGTCCTATGGCTCCTTGGTTAATTAATTCTCAATATCTTGGTTTTGTACTGAATGCTCATATCTTCCCTCTTTTTACTCTCTCTCTTTATTATTTGTTCAATTTCCTCCTGACTGCTCTATCCAGCCTGAACACATTCCTGGTTTGTTTGTTTTTTTGCTCCGCTGGTGGGACTCTGCTTTTTTTTTTTCTCCACTGGCGGGCCTCCCCCATGTGTCCCAATTGTTTCTTCATCCCACCTGGTCACCCTAGTTCACTTCCAGAATCTTCTTCCTTCGTCCACTTGTGAGATAGGAAGGATCTCAGGGAAGATAGCTTCAGCACACTTCTGAGTTCCCTGAAGTTATATGTGAGATATCCCATGATACAGTATCTTTAGTGCCTATTTGAATCACCACTAATGGATCCTTGCCCATCCACTTCAGAAGTCTATCCATTCTTACAGTGATGTCTTATGTCTTGGCTCTGGGAAGACAATACACTGTCCTGTTGATTGTCTATCCCTCACAGAATGTTCTTTCAGTTCTTCTGAATATTGGTTCCCCTATAAGGATAGCCTGTCTTCCTTGGATAGCTGGAGAACTCTTTGTGGGCAAGCTTGATTTACTTACTGCTTGAGTCAAGCTGCCATTCACAGCTCCCATACATCTCTCCATTCCCTTGGACCAGCTGGGTCTGGAGAGATATCTTCCAGAATTTCTATATTGAGGACCTGGCATCAATTGGAAACTTCTAGATATGTGGAATTCTTCCTAGGCCTCTTCTCTGTATGGTGGTTCCCTTCTCTGTGGGGGAACCCTTAGTCCTCCTATCCTTATCTACTCCCTCTACACTTTATCTCTGAATACTCTCACCTGCAAACACAAATTAAACTACCATATCTATGCTAATGATTCACAAATCTACTTCTATACGCACAAATCTACTTCCTGCTCCAGACCTGTCTCCTTCTGCCCAAACTAAAATCTCAGCCTGTCTCTCTGACATCTCATCATGGATGTCTAGCCATCAGCTCAAGCTAAACATGGCAAAAACAGAGCTCCTAATGTCTTCCCTCCCGAAGCCCTCTCTGCTACTTGCTTTTTCAATCACTGTGGACAACACCACCGTTGTCTCTGTCACCCAGGCTCAACTCTTGGGTTTCACCTTCGACACAGGCTTCTCTTTTGGTCCTCACATACAGGTTGTCTATATACCTATATCTCTATTTGGATATCTTTAAGATTGTTTCTGCAAAACATCTCTAAGATATGGCCTTTGTTATCCAGCCACACATCTAAAGCTCTCATCCAGGTTTTCATCATCTCATGTCTCCATTACTGTATCACCCTTCTCTCAGGCCTTGACAAATGCAACTTTACCCTGCTCATATCCATTCAGAATACAACTGCAAACATCATTTTCCTAGCCCATCATTTTGACAAAGTAACCTCTCACTTTGAATCCCTCCACTGGTTTCCCTTTCTCTATCGCATCAAACATAAGCTGTTTTTGTTCTGTTTCAAAGCCCTTCACAGTCAACGTCCACTCTGTCTATCATCTCTAATTCACTGAGTTTTAAATGCACACCTGTTGCCAGTTGCCACTTCTCACTTATAAAGATTTTTTTTTTTTAAATTTAACACTGTCTCCCATGCTTCCCCATATACTTGGGAAATGCTCCCTGTATACACTCGCAAAGCCACCTCATTATCCTTCTCCAAATCCCTCTTCAAAACTCTGCTTTGCTGTAATGCCTATATTACCTTCATAACAGGTAGGTTACTGGTTTGAAGAGGCCACTGTATCATGCTAAAAAAGATTGTCTCATTGTTCACTTGTACTCCCTGTCTGTCTATATCTATCTGTCTCTTGTCTGATACTTACAAGGTAAGCTGTAGCGGGGTGGTCACCCCGCTCCGGCCCTGAAGGAATTAATAGCAGCCCTAGAGAGGGCTGTGGTGGAGAAAACCTAGGATGATTGGGGGAAGCAGCCACAGCTGAAGCCATGCTCCAGTCAGGCACAGCTGGCCCCTTTAAGAGAGCTGGGTGTCAGAGGCTGTAGGAGTCTCACTCTAGCCCTGGAGTGTGAAGGGCTAGCTGCCTGGGAGCAAGTTACCTGAGGTGAAGCAGTGCTGGGAAGGGCAAAGGGATCTGGGGAGCTCCATCCTGGTAAAACCCCAGTCTGCAGGCCTTGTTGAAGGCTTATGAAGGAACTGGGGCTACAGAGGTCCAGCCTGGGAATAGACAGAGGCAGCTGGTTCTAACCCCTTGTCAGTGATGAGTGGTCATTACAGACTGCAGTCTGCCCCAGTGAGTAGAGGCTAGAGGGTGACTGGCAGTAGCCACTGAGGCAAGGTGGGGGTAGAAGGATGGGGGTTCCCCTGGGTGGGGAGACCCAGATTGTGGGTCGCTGCAGGGGACAGAATCCTGATGTAAAGGGCACCGGGGTCCAGGAGGGACACGGGTGCCGGCAGCAGGTGAGACACCGGCCTGCAGAGGGTGCTCTGGGCTGGAAATGCTAATTCCCAGGACGACCCACAGGAGGCGCTATGCCAGTGAGCCTTCACCCTGCCACATAAGCTTTCTGATGCATGGCCACATATTTGTTCTGTGTTAGTGTAGTGCTTAGAACAATGGGGTCCTGGACCTTGTTAGGGCTCCTAAGTGCTATGGCAATACAAATCAATAATATTCATCATCTGCATGACTGTAAAATAAATTTTAATGCAGCCAAATGCAACATTGTACATCTTGGACTAAGGAATGCTGGTCATACCTAGAGAGTGGGGCAGTTTCTCCTGAAAAGCAGTGACTCTGAAAAGAATCTTGGAGTCATAGTGGACAAGCAACTCAACATAAGCTCCCAGTGTGATGCTGTGGCAAAAAGGGTTAATATGATCCTTGGATGTATAAAAAGATGTGTAGGAATAGGGAAGTGATTCTACTTCTGCATATTGCACTGGTGAGACCAATATTGGAGTTGTCCAGTTATGTTCTTCAAATTTTAAAAAGCAGGTTGAAAAACTAATACGTTTCAGAAAAGAGCCATAAAATGATTTCAAGAGTGGATAAAATGCCTTACAGTCAGAGAATTAAACAGCTCAATTCATCTAGTTTATCAAAAAGAAGACTGACAGGTGATTTGATTACAGTGTATAAGTACCTTCCTGGGGAGAATGTACTAAAGGATAATTTAATGTACAGAGAAAGGCAAAACAAAAACCAGTGGCTGGAAGATGAAGCCAGACAAATTACAATTAGGAATAAGTCTCAGATTTGTAACCATTGGTACAAACTATCAAGGAAAGTGATGGATCTGCCATCTCTTGGTGTCTTCATATATAGACTGGATGCCTTTCTGGAACATATGCTTTAGCTAGACACATGTTATTGGACTTAATACAGGGGTAAACTGGATGAAATGTAATGTCTGGTGATATACAGGATTCTAGAGAAGATGCTCTGATGGCCCCTTCTGGTATTAAACTCTCTGAATATGTGAACCACTTTTATTAATTCTGTTTTCTAAAGTTACCCTGATACATAAGGCAGCAATCACCGAAAAGTTATGTTTTTTCCTAATTAACAGTACCTCACTGTTAATATTGCAAATACTTTGATATGGTAACTTACCTACCTACATAATTTTTAAGGTTTCTAGCAGTGTGTAAAAATATACATGCAGTGTAGTTGTAGCCATATTGGTTCCAGGATAGAGAGACAAACTCTTTTATTGGACCTGACAAAGCGTTCTGTGTGGTTCAAAAGCTTGTCTCTTTCACCAACAGAAGTTGGTCCAATAAAATATATTACCTCACTTACCATATCTCTCTAAAGTATATATGTAATTCTCATCTGCTGTTTAGGTGAATTTAAAAGAAAATCAGACAGAAACGTATTTTACCTTGCAATTTATTTTACATTATTTCACACACAGTTTTCCATTAATGCAGATTTATTTCTACAGCCTCTATTATTTTCATTGTTTGACTTCTATTTGTTAAATCCTGAATTATTCAAGGTAGTCAAACAGAACACACAGATAACTTCTGGTGCATAATGATCAAAACATTTAATAACTTAATACTTTTCTGAACCCGTCTCTCTTAATTGACCACAATACATCACATTTAATTCAAACACTCCTCTGCAGAGTTCAAGTTTATGTGATAGACAGTAGAATACACTAACTGTTAGAACTCTTTAGGCTTGGTTTTGAAAACTTTCTTTGAGAGAAAATTCAAGATAAATAATTTTGAATAGAATAAGTAAAATTAAAGATTTACTAACAATTCTTCAGTTATAGAAAAATCAGCACTGTGACTTATGTTCTTCGCTTTTAAAATGAAAATAAGAATCCAAAGTCTCCTATTTTTTAAGAGTACACTAAACAATTCTGAATCATTATCAAATATATTGTCACTCTGTGATCCATAATAATCTCAATTGCCTGAATGATAATGCTCCTGGAAAGAATTTACTTGCCTAGTATAAACCATTCAAAGAGAGAAAGAACACTAACATTTTTATACTACCATATGTTACAGTAAAATAATGTTGGTTCCAGTTTGTCTCTGGGGTTGTGTGTAGCTACACACACACACACACAAGCTTCACTAAGAGACATAATTAGTTAACAAAATCCTGATCCTGGAACCATGGCAGTGTTGGTGTGGTTCTACTGTACAAGGTAGGAAAGAGGACAGGCTTCTAGGGAGCAGGAGCTGCACAGTGGGTGTGCACTCCTTACAAAATTTAGAGCTCTGCTCCAAAGGAGCAAAGGGACATTGATAGCAGAAGGGAAATTGAGTGAATCTACTGTCCTTTCCCAGGGAGGGTGTGGGTCAGAGAAGTAGCTTTAGGGTACAATCCTAAAACAAAGAATCCTTCCTTGTGCCCCTCTCCTGGTCTCACACTCTGCATATTTGCCAGCAACCAGCCTGACTACCGAAGGTGGGTACTGAGCAAAGAATTTCCTGCAAGTGCCCCAAAGAGGCATGAAAAATAGAAAAAAACACCATAGAAATGTTGAAATCAGTCCAACATTATCACAATGAAATATTTCAGTTTTAAGTGAGATTCAAATGGGGATTTAGGCACCATTCACAAAACTGGACGAGGTGATATTAGTGCCCTTGTACCCTTTAGATCAGCATTTAAAGTACTTGCCGGGGAAGAGAAAGACCTTGGTTCAAATCCCTGCTCCAGAATGCACATCCCCATAAAGCAGGGGCTTAATCTTAGACCTTCCACAATCCAGAGAAGTGTTCTAACCCCCAGGCTATGGTGTATTTTGGCATGGGAATCTGTCCTGTTGAAGTTGTTCCACATTGTAAAAATAAATATTTACTGGCAGAGAGACTGGAATTTGTCTGTTCCCCCTTCCAGGTGAGCATCTGAACTACTGAACTAGAGTCATTCTCCTTGTCTGGCACAATGTGAAACAGTTTTAACAAGAGAGACTGAGAAAAACTCACCTCAGAATACCCTTCACCCCAGTAACTAGGGCATTTACCTGAGATAGGGGTGACCTGGGTTCAGATTCCTGTTCTAGAGCAGGATTTGAACCTAAGTCTCCCGGCTGCCAGAAGGTATAATGCAGGCATCCCCATTTTTTATGAATCTAGCCCTTTATTTCCTTGGCTTTTATTATGGAAAAAAAAATGAATTGTTTTGGATCAAATAAAACACTAGTTGAACAAAATATTGTTTTATTTGAAATTTTTTTCTAAATTTTTTGATTCTCAAAAAATTCTGAAAAAAAGTTGATTTTGGTTTGACTCAAGCAATTTTTTCTAAAACAAATTTTTGCAACTGCCAGTGAACCAAAATTAAATACACCCCCCACACATTTGAAGAGATCTAAATAGGAGTGCCAGGTGCTCCTGCTAAGGGCAACAGTAACATGCAGCATTCTGCATTTTGTGTGGGGAAAACTCCTATACTGGCCTGATTTTGAAGAGCCTATGTTGCTGCTTATCCACTTGCACCTCCCTCTTCTTTCCCATGACAATTTTCCGTGAAGAAACAATTTAAGCAGTCTCACATCTAGACAATCAACTCAATGAAATAACAATGGGCTTGGATATATAGTACTGTTATTAAATGGTATAGGGGATTTATTTTCTTAGTGTAAAATGTAATGAACTCAAAATAAGTGAGATCATTTTAGCTGGATAGTAGCTCTCGAGTTACCAATTTTAAACTGGAGCTTAAACTTGAGCCTCAAAAGAGTAAGCAACAACAGCACCATTTCATTTTCAGTTAGCTTGTATATTGCTGTTTTTTGGAAGCATTATTGAGTAAAAGACAAAATCTCAAGATTAAATCTTTTACTTGTAAAGATAGTCTAAAATAGCACAGCAACAATAGCAGTTTAATCTCTTTCAATCAATCTTTCAGCCATCTGAAACTGAATTAAGCCTGCACAACTCTATTTTTGATCAGATTGCTTGCTTAAGTCCATTAATTTATAATTCATTATATGCCTGTTCTCGCATAAAAGTGAATATATTTAATTCTACAAATATATTCTCCAAAGAAGGACTAGCTTTTCAAAAGAGAGACTGCATGCTAATTATCTTTCAGTTTTGAGGAATATTTAAATATAGGTTATACATACATTTGCGAGTCTAAACAAACAGACTGAGAAACGAAATATGAGCCATGTATCAGGGAAAATATATACATATCATATAACAAAAGTTCAAGTGCAGTACAATTTCAGTTATGCACTCAAAATTTAGGACATGCCCGATTTCAGATCGCCCATGCAACCTTAATTCAGTCCCTTTGTGTGTATGCACTATGGTATGGTATTTAATTACATGCCATGTAACAATTTTATCTGTGAGACAAGGTGGGTGAAGTAATATCTTTTATTGGTCCAACTTCTGTTGAGAGAGAAAACCTTTCAAGCTTGCACAGAGCTCCTCTTCAGGTCTGGGAAATGTATTCAGTGTGCCGCAGCTACATACAAGGCAGAACAGATGTTTAGCACAAGTTCTAACCATATTTAAATGGACCATTCAAGGTGATCTGGTCCATCAATACCTCTCCAGTCATGGGGAAAGGCAGCTGGCCTGAGAGTGGTGATAGTGGGATATGGATTGTTGTAATAAGCCATACATTCAGTGCCTCCATTCAGTCCATGATTTTAGAGTATGTAACAGTTATGAATTTAAGATCCAATAATAATCTTTTGAAGGTGTTGTGCAGGTTTCCTATCAGGATGAGGACTGAGAGGTCAGATATAGAGTGATCGATCTGTAATAAGCGTTCACTCATAGCTTATATGGTGTTTTTGTCTTTTATCATTTTTTGTGTGAGTGTATTCAAGAGCGTAGTGATTATCTCACTTTACTCACATATTGAACCTGCTTCAGAAAAAGATATAAATCCCCTTCCACTATACACTCTGTGCCAAAGTTCTGTCCTTGACTCCATGAGTCCTGCATTTCCTGGCAGCTTTTGCTAGCCTCAGAGCTCACTATGACCCTCCACATAGCCCTTCTCTCTCTAGAGGCAAGAGTCACAGCTTACTGAGCCATTTTCATCATAAGCCAACAACAGAAGTGAGGAGAAGCTATCCTCCCTTGCACAGTCTCTGTTGTCTCCCAGTCTCAGTGATTAATCAGGGAGGAGAGGGGGGAGCCCAGGCCCACCATCTACTCTGGGATCCAGCCAGGGACTCTAAAATTAGCAGCTATGGAAGCTGCCTTTTTGGAAATAGGACATGTACAATTCCCTGGGCCACTTTCCCACAGCAGCCCCCACTCAATATTTTCTTTACTGCTACCTCAGGGCCTCTTTCCTTGCACCTGATATACATTCTTACTGCTTCATTCCTCCAACAGCATGACTCCCTCCTACAGCTCCTGACACCATCACCTCACTGACTAACTGGGAGGCTTTTAACTAGTTCCAGCCAGCCCTTGATTGGCTTCAGGTGTCCCAATCAATCTAGCTATCTCCACTGCCTTCTAGAAGGATCTTAATTGGCCCCAGGTGTCTTGCTTAACCTGGAGCAACTGCCATTTGGTTACCATGGTACCAGGGATTTGTTTAGCCTGGGGCTAACCTACCTGTTCCTCACTACTTTACTGTAGCCATCTGGCCTTGCCCCATCACAATTCCCAATTGTCATTTAATATCCCACACACTGGAACCCAAAGGGGGTAGCATACCTGATGGGGACCACAGACTGAAAGAAATCTTTCCTGACCCACCCCCATTCTTGTAGCCTTCAAACAACCATCGAACCCTTCTAAACTCATAATCAGAAGCAAGCTCCCTCACAGACTAGGACAGAGCAACAAAGTGGCACCAATCCCTGTCAAAACAACAGATGCAAAACCTGTAGACGTATCTCTCCATTCTACAGTGATCAACACCCTCACAACACACCTTTCAGGATACATGGGTCTTACACACACCTATCACAACATGTGGTGTACCTCATCTAGAATACTAAATGCCTCAATAACAGCAATATGGGTGAAGCGGGACGATTACCACATTCTTGAATGAACTTGCACAAAAAATCATAAAAGACAAAAACACTGTCATCTTTTCATGAACAGTTCTCTCAGAGCAATCGCTGTATATCTGACCATCACTTAGAAAAGTTAGATGACTGCAAGTCACCAGGGCCTGATGAAATGCATCCTAGAATACTCAAGGAGTTAATAGAGGAGGTATCTGAGCCTCTAGCTATTATCTTTGGAAAGTCATGGGAGACGGGAGAGATTCCAGAAGACTGGAAAAGGGCAAATATAGTCCCCATCTATTAAAAGGGAAATAAAAACAATCCAGAAAACTACAGACCAGTTAGTTTAACTTCTGTGCCAGGGAAGATAATGGCACAAGTAATTAAAGAAATCATCTGCAAACACTTGGAAGGTGGTAAGGTGATAGGGAATAGCCAGCACGGATTTGTAAAGAACAAATCGTGTCAAACCAATCTGATAGCTTTTTTTGATAGGATAATGAGTCTTGTGGATAAGGGAGAAGCAGTGGATGTGGTATACCTAGACTTTAGTAAGGCGTTTGATACAGTGTCGTATGATATCCTTATCGATAAACTAGGCAAATACAATTTAGATGGGGCTACTATAAGGTGGGTGCATAATTGGCTGGATAACTGTACTCAGAGAGTAGTTATTAATGGCCCCCAATCCTGCTGGAAAGGTATAACAAGTGGGGTTCCGCAGGGGTCTGTTTTGGGACCGGTTCTGTTCAATATTTTCATCAACAACTTAGATATTGGCATAGAAAGTAGCCTTATTAAGTTTGAAAATGATACCAAACTGGGAGGGATTGCAACTGCTCTGGAGGACAGGGTCAAAATTCAAAATGATCTGGACAAATTGGAGAAGTGGTCTGAGGTAAACTGGATGAAGTTCAGTAAAGACAAATGCAAAGTGCTCCACTTAGGAAAGAACAATCAGTTCCACACATACAGAATGGGAAGAGACTGTCTAGGAAGGAGTATGGCAGAAAGAGATCTAGGGGTTATAGTTGACCACAAGCTAAATATGAGTCAACAGTGTGATACTGTTGCAAAAAAAGCAAACGTGATTCTGGGATGCATTAATGTGTGTTGTAAACAAGACACGAGAAGTCATTCTTCTGCTCTACTCTGCGCTGCTTAGGCCTCAAATGGAGTATTGTGTCCAGTTCAAATGGATTATTGTGTCCAGAAAGATGTGGAGAAATTGGAAAGGGTCCAGAGAAGACCAACAAGAATGATTAAAGGTCTTGAGAACATGACCTATGAAGGAAGGCTGAAAGAATTAGGTTTATTTAGTTTGGAAAAGAGAAGACTGAGAGGGGACATGATAGCAGTTTTCAGGTATCTAAAAGGGTGTCATCAGGAGGAGGGAGAAAACTTGTTCACCTTAACCTCTAATGATAGAACAAGAAGCAATGGGCTTAAACTGCAGCAAGGGAGATTTAGGTTGGACATTAGGAAAAAGTTCCTAACTGTCAAGATAGTTAAACACTGGAATAAATTGCCTAGGGAGGTTGTGGAATCTCCATCTCTGGAGATATTTAAGAGTAGGTTAGATAAATGTCTATCAGGGAAGGTCTAGACAGTATTTGGTCCTGCCATGAGGGCAGGGGACTGGAATCGATGACCTCTCGAGGTCCCTACCAGTCCTAGAGTCTATGAATCTATGATCCTAATTGGCAGTCATTTCCTTTTTTTTTTTTAATCCCACTGTGGACATTCACTATTGATGAGCTTGTGAAATTCCCATTTTGTGAGCATATCAAGAGGAGGACATCCGCATTCCTCTCAAATGTAAAATGTTTTAAAGCAATTTAAGTATTCTCATTTGGCCAAATGCCTCAACCTGTGCCAGTGTAACACACTGATGAGTATGCATTATAGGTCCCCTCGCTCTGCTGATCCAAAGAGGATAAGGAGTTGTTACAGCCACTAATTACATAGCCTTGACTCTTAACTCAAGCTGTAGCAGTTAAGGCTTACATTCAGTTGGAGCTGTCCTAAGCAGAGCTCCAGTAAATATTTTCAACATCCTTGGAGTCTCCATAGCATGTTAGTGGGAGACCAGGGTGCTCTGGGAAATACTCCATGAGAATTTAAGTGCAGTAATCTGGGAGCTGACCTTGTTCGTGAAGACAGAGGCAAAAAAAGCATTGAGTACATTAGCTTTTTCCACATCCTCTGTCACTAGGTTGCCTCCCTCTTTCAGTAAGGGGCCAACACTTTCCTTGACCACCTTCTTCTTGCTAGCATGCCTGAAGAAACCCTTTTTGCTACTCTTAACATCCCTTTCTAGCTGCAACTCCAAGTGTGATTTGGCCTTCCTGATTTAACTCCTGCATACCTGAGCAATATTTTTATACTCCTCCCTAGTCATTAGTCCAATTTTCCACTTCTTGTAAGCTTCTTTTTTGTATTTAAGATCAGCAAGGATTTCACTGTTAAGCCAAGCTGGTCTCCTGCCATATTTACTATTCTTTCTACACATCGGGATGGTTTGTTTCTGCAACCTCAATAAAGATTCTTTAAAATACTGAGGTTCCTTCCAATCCTGATATTCGATGATAAAGATACTGTAGTACAAACTAAAGTTATACAAACTTTGCTTGTACCAGAATAAGACTCATGTTCTCCAACAGCTATTAATTTAAAGAAAAAAATCCCAGCCAAGTGTCCACACTTATTCAGTGCTGCATATGACACGCCAGTAGCCAAGGCTGCACTATATGTAATGGGATGGAAAAAATGCTCTGGGGGCACCAACTCTTTTCTTCCCCTTTGAGAGTTCTAGTATGTAATACTATAATCCCCGGTGCTGCAACTAGTCTCTGTGTGCATTTTCAATCCATATTTAGTTCATTTGACACACAAAGTATTTCTCTCACAATACACTTTTACAGGTCAAAAAAGGTGAGCAATGATCACCAGGAGTGCAGGTAGTGAGCCCTTCAGCAAGCTCACAGTGTATTGTGGCATATTTCAAAAGAAGAGTCTCTCTGTCTCCCTTCCCCCAAAATGATCCCCTCGCTCAGTTTTTATATATGAATGAAACCAATTTATTAAAAGGTTTTGCTTACAGGGGTAGATGTTAAATTTTATGTTGTTGAGATTTCATTAATGTTATGTTTATTAATACCACTTAATTATTGAATTTTTATTGCCTTTTACCTCATTATTGTAATGATTCAACTGTATGTAAAGGTTAGGAAGTGAAAGTCCCATCGTATCTGACCTCAGTACCCAAAAAGTGGATGCAGTGACTGAGTTGGAGAACAGTGCATTTTAATTTATACTTGCAGCTTGTTTCAAGTAACAGAGTACTGAAAATTGACAAGGACATTCACCCTATGAAGATATTTTTTAAACACTCATTGCCAACCCCCCTTTCCCCTCCAGCCCCCGCAAGACAAACCCACTTGCACACAGTATCTCAATCCCAAAATGAGTTATCTTATCTTCCCACAAAATGGATGCTACTTTGAAAAGTGCTCAATCTTTCCAGTTTGATCTGGCATGCATTTTCAAATTCTCTGCTGTGAGAGACAGAGCCTGCAAAATGGAGGGAACGTCTTTACAGAGAGGTAGTGTGCAGCAATCTGGGGTTTAACTCTACAGCGTACTAGCCTGTGTACTACTAACTGGCTGCGAGAACCCAGGTCCTGCACCCTAAAAGTTCTGTACTGTGCTTTGACCTACTGCTGTTTTGCTCCATGTTCGAAACAGCAGAAGGTCCAAGTGCACGATGAAAACTGTAGTATGCAGAAGTAGGATCTGCACAGCCAGTTAGTACACAGCATGCTAGAATGCCGTAGAGTCACACTCCAGTTTGCCACACTAACATTCTGTAGGGACAAACACTGACTCTATATATAGAGAGCAGGCATGGGTGTTTAGCTTGTGTTTAGGCTTCCGTTATCTTAATAGTTTAAATTTTAAGATAAGGAAATGAAAAAAAATAATGGCGAAAGGTGGGCAGGGCCTGCTCAAACTAAAGTCACTGGGGGTTTCACCACTGACTTTGACTGAAGCAGGATCAAAGCCACAGTTCTTTTAACATACCATTATCAGCAGATTATTACTCATTGCATCTGTTCATTGTTTGTGTTAAGAGTCTTATCTACTCACTGTAGTGACAAAAATAGGTGTGTTCTACTGTAATGAACTTGCTCGCTCCTTACTGGCCACTGAGTTAACTCCACCAGTTCAACATCCAGCCAGAAGAGAGCTCCACTATTCCACCAGCACAGTGGCTCCCAAATGTTCCAGAGGTTGATTTTGTGTTGTGTGAAGGACACTTCCTTTTTTTAGTTTTCAACAAGCTTCCTATTAATTTCATTGGGTGACTGCTGGTTCTTGTGTTATGTGAAGGGGTAAATAACTCTTCCTTATTCACTTTCTCCACATCATTCATGATTTTATAGATCTCCAACATATAACCCTTTAGTCATCTCTTTTTGAAGGTGAAAAGTCCCAGTCTTTTCAAACACTCCTCATATGCAAGCTGTTCCATAACCCTAATCATTTTTGTTGGGTATACCATGTAGTTATATGGTGTCATTATGATATATTATGTGTACCTTTCCTTATGGTTCCTAACATTCTGTTTCACTTATTTGACTGCCACTGCACATTGAGCAGATCTTTTCAGAGAACTATACACAATGACTCCAAGATCTCTTTCTTGAGTGATAACAGCTAATTTAGATCCCATCATTTTGTATGTATAGTGGGGAATATGTTTTCCATGTGTATTGCTTTGCATTTATCAACATTGAATTTCATCTGCCATTTTGTTGCCCAGTCACCCAGTTTTCTGAGAGTCCTTTGTAATTCTTTGCAGGCTACTTTGGACTTAACTATCTTAATTAATTTTGTCTCTTCTGTAAACTTTGCCACCTTACTGTTTACCTGTTTTTCCAGATCATTTATGAACATGTTGAACAGCACAGGTACTAGTTCAGATCTTTGGAGGATCCCTCTATTTAGCTCTCTCCATTGTGAAATCTGAGCATTTATTCCTACTCTTTTGTTCCTATCTTTTAACCAGTACTGCCCATCCCTCTTACCCCATGAACTGCTTACTTTGACTAAGAGCCTTTGGTGAAGGACCTTGTCAAAGGCTTTCTGAAAGTCCTAGTACGCTATATCTAGAGGTTCACCCTTGTCCACATGTTTGTAAATATCCTCAGAGAATTCTACTGGTACCCATGAAGGTGGAGTTTTGGGTGGTGTACTTAAGTAACTGGAGAGACTTGGAGGGGATCAGCATTTGTCTTGAGGCCTAGGGCCACATCCCAAAAAGGATATTAAACACAAAGTCTGTTTAAAAGACCATATTTAGAGGCAGCATCTGCATCTACTGAGATACAGTAAGCTTAGAAGCATGCAGAATTCAAAGGCTGGGTACAATACAGCAGACTGGTGTCTACTAGAAGGGAAGATTCTGCCAGGGCTGTAACATGATCACATACTATTTTTCCTACAGGATCCTTGCCTCTGTTAATGCTGAAATATTCCAAAAGAAGTCAGTCTGAAGCAGACCCCCAGCATTGAAAAGTTCAGCCTGAATTGCTGCAATTTGGCAGTTAAAGGCAACCAAAAACAGGATCTTATAATGGAAACTGTTTTCATTTTTATCTATTAGACTCATTGACAGCTCTGCCTATCATTTAATACCTTTAAAGTGTTAATTAGTGTACTACCGAATAGAAAGACTATAGCACTATATTCAGCTATGTATGATGAACTGAATAATAATATTCTGATTTTACATAATCGATATTTTAGTATTTAAAGACAATTTTCCTTACTTCCTTATTTAATTTACTTTGCTGTTGTCACATTAATACACTCCGTGTTGCTGAGATTCACTGAATTGCAATTTGTTGGTAGTTTATAAAATGCCATTGCATTAACTTGCATGTTAAAATGATGCGTTAAATTAGAAAAGGAGATTTCATATAACAGTAAGAATTTGCAATTTACCTCAAATTGTCACTTGAATACTGTTCTTTAAAAGCCAAGTTTTACACTGCCACCAAGAGAAAAAATGTCAGATATATTATACAGTGCAACAAATACCCATTTTGAGTTTATAGTCTCACTAGGTATTTCCTTTAAACTTCAATTCCATCTCATGCATTCATACATAAAATAGATTTTTGTAAATCTTAGAATGTTGTCTCATCACTTTGCCCCAGACTTAGCATGACTATTTGATAGATCCTTAACTTCCTGATGGGTTGCCAGGATTACCCATAGTGTCCTTACAACTATTGGTGAATGGGATCCAGGACCAAATATTATGTAATGTAGTGGGACTTCAATTACCAGGTGCCAAAAGTATCAGTGCCCTCAGCCTCAGTGAGCTTTGTATAAACAAATTCTAACTGCAATGACATATCACACATGCTGTCCTATAAAGTGGTCAGACATTATTACTTAAATTTTTCAACTGAGGGAAGAAGAAAAAAATCCACCCTTTATTCACAATGATTTTAAAAGTACAGGAGTACAAAGATGATAGATATTGTATCACATATGTTTGATATGTTTTATTTTTACATATTTCATATAGTATAATCATCAGTAAAAAGCACACATGAACAGATGAATATAGATCCTACTGTGGAATGATAACTTAAGCTATGAAGAGGTCTATTTGCATGCCGGGAAAAAATAGTAACAAATAGCTTGTGTAAGTACAGGGTTGAAGGTATACTCAGCTTCTACATCATCTGTATTCGTGACTTACAGGATATTCCCCTGTTTCTTTCTAATTTAATTACAAAATCATTTATTCTGAGTGATGATTTATCAAGTGCAAAAATCAATGAAGATTCCATTCCAGAAAAATTGCATTTTGATGAATATCCAGGTGGACATAGACAAAAACTGACAGCAGCATTGACATATTCTAGCTTTCTAATAAAGATGAATATGCAGATCTATTCAGCAGTCTGAAATGTGCTTTATCTTGAGTTGGGGGAGGGGTTAAATCGCCAAGTGATAAATGTAACCCTCAGGGCAAGAGCTTGATTATGAGTAATGAAGGAAGACATCAGTGAGATAGGGCCTGTCTTTGCATAGACTAGATTTTCTGTGACTTGCATTCTACTGATGATTTAAAGCAAAGATCTGAATTAATGGAAAAATACATCACACATGCAATTTATCTAATGTAAAAAAACCAAATAAACATACCCCTAAAGGTATATTTCACAAGGAATGTTGCTACTTTATGTGTAAACAATATTAAATGAATATCTGAAAGGTATTTATTTTATAATATAATGGTAGCTACTACTCAGATTAAGGGCAGTAGAATCTAGACTTTAGCTTTTTACTACACAGACCTCTAGTTTCTAAAGAAAAATGTACACCACAACCAGTTCAATTCACATTATTTTTGATGACACTCTGTATTTCCTACCTTGGAACTGGGCATTAAATCCTTTCCGTCGGTGGTTACTATCAGATGTGAAATGGAGTCGTAACCAGTTTTTGCTGCTGATAACAGGAGAAGGCAGGTTCATGCCAGTCAACCTGGAAAAAAAAACGTATTTAAGATACAGTGAAGCAAAAACGTGTATTTTAGATTGATTTAAAGGAAAAAGACCATGTGAAATTAAATATACTGATCACAGTGTGCATCATGCATCTGATAGTTGTGATGCACTAGTATCTATTACTGTATTTTCCTTTTCACATAGTTCTTTAATAGTCAAAGTGGTTTCTCCTTCTCTCATTATTATGGAAAATGTAGTGGGAGAGAAAATTTCTAAAGTTTCTTTTTTCAGCTGCTAATTTCTCTGCAGAAAAGTTAGCAAGTGATCTTATGACAAAATATCAAAATGCATAAGGTCATATTTATCAGAAATGTTGGTAAACAGTTGCAGAGAATGGTATTCGGTAGCAAATCGATGCACTGCCTTAAATGAAATGTTATTAATTTTAGAAGAACAATATGAATGTTACATCTCATATATCTCATTTACAAGGACATCAACCTAGCAAGAAAAACTCTCTGTATTATAGGTTTCAGGTGGTAGCCGTGTTAGTCTGTATCAGCAAAAACAAGGAGGAGTCCTTGTAGCACCTTAGAGACTAACAAATGTATTTGGGCATAAGATTTTGGGGGCTAAAAACCACTTCATCAGATTCAGGGAGTGGAACATACAATAGGCAGGTATAAATACATAGCATACGAAAAGATGGGAGTTACTTTAGCAAGTGGAGGGCCAGTGCTAACGACCCAATTCAATTAAGTTGGAAGTGGGCTATTCTCAGCAGTAGGCAAGAAGGAGTGGAAATCACTTTTGTAGTGCTAATGAGGCCAATGTAAACAAGGTAGCCCATTTCAAACAGTTGACAAGAAGGTGTGAGTATTTAGCAAAGGGAAATTAGTTTTTGTTAGTTGTGTCATCTGTTAGTAAATATCCTTGCAAGTCCCCACTTTTTGCACTCCTAGTGCTAGAGTTAGTAAATATTAACCATTTATGATTTTTGTGTGTTAAATTCTGATAATTCTTTTCTTACTAACTGTTCTCCCAGAAACCTTACAGTTACTTACAAAAAGCATGTCTGACTTCTAAGGCCTCAGAGTGTTGGTTCTTAACCTGAACCTGGAGGGTGGCCAGTATTAAAAAATGTATATAATGAAGTATTGGGCTATACCTAATCATCCTCAGTGTCTCTAAGTCTGTGAAAGTCTAGATATCTGGGGGAAAAGATCTTTTAAAACTAATGGAAGATATTGACAGATGTATCTTAGGATAAACAAAACTGAGTAATTGAAGAGGGCTGCTAATGATCCAGTTATGTTCTGTGATTGATGAGAGGTATTTGTTATTGCAGATGTTTTCTGTGATAAATGAAATAATGACCCATTGAAAGAAGATTTTAACCCATTAGGGAGTGCTTGTTGCAACAGGTGCTCTGATTAACAATTGGGTTTGAAATCCCTTTAGCTTATTGATCATGTAACCTAAGATATCATACAAGAAATTCCATTAGTAATTAGGTAACATGAGAATTTGAAAACAGAACACGGTGAAATTAATTTTGGGAAAATAATATTCCCTCCCCTTTGTCTCACACCTATAACAGGAAAGAGGTTTGGGGAGTTAGATTGGGGAATGTATTCTACCAGCATCTCACCAGTGACAGAGGGAGGCAACATGGGCCACCTGTTCGTAGTACACAAGAGTGGTAACATATGTTTTCCTTCTGTATTATGTATAGTGTTGTATTTGTTTGATAATCTTTGATTAAATAATTCCATTTAAGCCTATTTTAAAAATCTCACATTATTATTGTTATTAAATTAAACTCAAACAGGCAACACATCTGCAAATTTTATCAGCAGTGATTTTATATTTACTTGTACAGTATTGAAGAAAATGTTGAATAGCATCAGCCCTGATTAGGGTTGCCAGGCATCCAGTTTTCGACTGGAACGCCTGGTCGAAAAGGGATGCTGGTGGTTCCAGTCAGTACCATTGACCAGGCCATTAAAATCTAGTCAGTGGTGAAGCAGGGTTAAGGCAGAATCCCCGCCTGTCCTGGCTCTGTGCAGCTCCTGGAAGTGGCTGAAATGTCCGTAGGCACAGGGGTGATCAGGAAAGCTCTGTGTGTTGCCCCCACCACGAGTTCTGGCTCTGCAGCTCTAATTGGCCAGAAACCATGGCCAATGAGAGCTGAGAGGGTGGCATGAAGTAAGCACTGCCAGGCTGGAGCTGCACCCCAATCCTCTGCCCCAGGGCAGAATCCCCTCCCACACCCAAAGTCCCTCCCGGAGCCCTCACCCCAAACCCATGCCTTAGCCCTAAGCCCCAGTCTTCACCCTAATCCTCTTCCCCAGCCCATAGGCCCATCCCTCAACCTGAACCCCTCATTTCTGGCCCCATCCCAGAGCCTGCATCCCCTTCCTCCTTCCAACCCCCTGCTTCTGCCCAGTGAAACCGAGTGAGGGTGGGGGCGATTGACATAACCTTATTCCCAGATTCTGGACCTTAGCGTCCAAAATATGGGGGTTAGCATGAAAACCTCCAAGCTTAGTTACCAGCTTGGACCTGGTACTGCTGCCACCACCCAAAAAATTAGAGTGTTTTGGGGCACTCTGGTCCCACTGAAAAACCTTCCCTGGGGACCCAAGACCCAAATCCCTTGAGTCTCACAACAAAGGGAAATAATCCTGATTCCCTTCCCCCCTCCAGGTGCTCCTGGAGAGATACCCGGCCCCATCTCTGTGAAACTACGCAGAGTGATTCCCCCTCTCCGTTCCCAATCCTGGAACAAAAGCACTTTCCTCTTCACCCAGAGGAAATGCCAAATCAGGCTAGCAATCCAACACACAGCTCTCCCCTTGATTTCTTCCTCCCACCAATTCCCTGGTGAGTACAGACTTAATTTCCCTGAAGTAAAAAAAAAAACTCCAACAGGTCTTAAAAGAAAACTTTATATAAAAAAAGAAAGAAAAAATACAAATGTTCTCTCTGTATTAAGATGATACAACACAGGGTCAATTGCTTAAAAGAATATTGAATAAACAGCCTTATTCAAAAAGAATACAAATCAAAGCATTCCAGCACTTATATTCATGCAAATACCAAAGAAAAGAAACCATATAACTTACTATCTGATCTCTTTGTCCTTACTCTTAGAAACAGAAGACTAGAAAGTAGAAAGTACTTCTCCAAAGCTCAGAGAAGCAGGCAGGCAGGCAGACAAAAGACTCAGAGACACACTTCCCTCCACCCAAAGTTGAAAAAAATCCGGTTTCCTGATTGGTTCTCTGGTCAGGTGTTTCAGGTGAAAGAGACATTAACCCTTAGCTATCTGTTTATGACACGCCCCCCCAAATTGCAGACAGTGGGGAAGCTCACTGGCGGCAATTTCCTTCTAGAACTTGAAAATAAACAGATTAATACAACACATGCACCTTTACATATACTACTAAGTATATAACTAACAGACTTTTACATTTTAAGAACACTTTTTAACTACTGGATTCTGGGAAACTCTCACGGGAGAGTGCATCAGCAACTTTGTTAGAAGCTCCTGTGATGTGTTGAATTTCAAAATGAAAATCTTGGAGAGCTAAACTCCAACGAAGAAGTTTCTTGTTGTTCCCCTTGGCAGTATGAAGCCACTTTAGTGCAGCATGGTCAGTTTGTAGTTGGAACCGCCGTCCCCAAACATATGGGCGTAGCTTTTCCAGGGCGTACACAATGGCATAGCATTCCTTTTCACTGACTGACCAGTGACTTTCCCTCTCAGACAGTTTCTTGCTGAGAAACACGACAGGATGGAAGTTGTGATCTGTTGCTTCCTGCATGAGTACTGCTCCTATACCACGCTCAGATGCATCCGTGGTTACTAGGAATGGCTTGTCAAAGTCCGGGGCCCTGAGCACAGGGTCCGACATGAGCGTTGCCTTAAGCTGGGTAAAGGCTTTTTGACACTCATTAGTCCACTTAACGGCATTTGGCTGGGTCTTTTTGGTTAGGTCGGTCAATGGGGCAGCGATTTGGCTGTAGTGTGGTACAAATCGCCTGTAGTATCCGGCCAAGCCTAAGAAGGATTGGACCTGTTTCTTTGACCTTGGGACAGGCCACTTTTGGATAGCATCCACCTTGGCCTGTAGGGGGTTTATGGTTCCTCGACCCACCTGGTGCCCCAGGTAAGTTACTCTGTTTTGGCCTATTTGACACTTTTTGGCCTTAACAGTTAGTCCTGCCTGCCTGATGCGCTCAAAGACCTTTTCCAGGTGGAGTAGGTGTTCGGGCCAGGAGTCTGAAAAAATGGCCACATCATCGAGGTAGGCAACTGCAAATTCTCCCAGTCCAGCTAGTAGACCATCTACCAGCCTCTGGAAGGTGGCGGGTGCATTTCGAAGGCCGAAAGGAAGGACATTGAATTCATACACCCCCGCATGGGTGACGAATGCTGACCTCTCCTTGGCCGGTTCATCTAGCGGTACTTGCCAGTACCCCTTGGTTAAGTCTATTGTAGAGATGAACTGGGCACGTCCCAACTTTTCCAATAGCTCATCAGTACGTGGCATCGGATAGTTGTCCGGACGAGTTACAACATTTAGCTTACGGTAGTCCACGCAAAAGCGTATTTCCCCATCTGGTTTGGGTACCAGAACCACTGGAGATGCCCATGTACTGGTAGATGGGCGGATTATACCCATCTGTAGCATGTTCTGGATCTCCCGTTCTATAGCAGCTTGGGCATGAGGAGACACCCGGTAGGGTGGGGTTCTGATTGGGTGAGCATTACCTGTATCAATGGAGTGGTATGCCCGTTCAGTCCGTCCTGGGGTGGCTGAGAACAATGGGGCGAAGCTAGTGCACAGCTCCTTGATTTGTTGCCGCTGCAGACGTTCCAGGGTGGTTGAGAGGTTCACCTCTTCCACGCCACCGTCTTTTTTCCCGTCGTAGTAGACACCGTCAGGCCACTCAGCATCATCTCCCTGGACTGTAAACTGACAAACCTGTAAGTCTCTGGAATAGAAAGGCTTGAGAGAATTAACATGGTACACTTTAGGCTTTAGTGAGGAATTGGGAAATGCTATGAGGTAGTTTACAGCTCCCAGGCGCTCTTGGACCGTGAATGGCCCTTCCCATGATGCTTCCATCTTATGGGCCTGTTGCGCCTTCAAGACCATAACCTGGTCTCCTACCTTGAAGGAACGTTCTCTGGCATGTCTGTCATACCAGGCCTTTTGCTCTTCTTGAGCATCCTTTAGGTTCTCTCTAGCAAGGGCTAAAGAGTGTCGGAGGGTGCTTTGTAGGTTGCTTACAAAGTCCAGAATGTTAGTTCCTGGAGAAGGCGTAAACCCCTCCCATTGCTGCTTCACCAACTGTAATGGCCCCTTAACCTCGTGACCATACACAAGTTCAAATGGTGAAAACCCTAAACTGGGATGTGGTACAGCCCTGTAGGCAAACAGCAACTGCTGCAACACTAGGTCCCAATTATTGGAGAATTCGTTGATGAATTTTCTTATCATGGCCCCCAAAGTTCCATTGAACCTTTCCACCAGGCCATTGGTTTGATGGTGGTACGGGGTGGCAACCAAGTGATTCACCCCATGAGTTTCCCACAGTTTTTCCATGGTCCCTGCCAGGAAATTAGACCCTGAATCTGTAAGGATGTCGGAGGGCCAACCTACCCTGGCAAAGATGTCTGTTAGGGCCAGGCATACAGTGTTAGCCCTGGTGTTGCCTAGAGCTACTGCTTCTGGCCATCGGGTAGCAAAGTCCACTAAAGTCAGTACATACTGCTTTCCTCTGGGCGTCTTTTTTGGGAAAGGGCCCAGAATATCCACAGCTACTCGCTGAAATGGGACCTCAATTATGGGGAGTGGCTGGAGAGGGGCCTTGACCTGGTCTTGAGGCTTACCTACTCTTTGGCATACCTCACAAGACCGGACATACTTGGCAACATCCTTGCCCATCCCCTCCCAGTGGAAGGACTTCCCCAACCGGTCCTTGGTTCTGTTCACCCCAGCATGGCCACTGGGATGATCATGGGCTAAGCTTAAGAGCTTCTCCCGGTACTTAGTTGGAACCACCAACTGTTTTTGCGGCTGCCATTCTTCCCGGTGTCCACCAGAAAGAATTTCCTTGTATAAAAGTCCTTGGTCTATAACAAACCGGGATCGATTAGAAGAGCTGAGAGGCGGTGGGGTGCTCCGTGCCGCCGCCCACGCTTTCTGAAGGCTGTCATCTGCTTCCTGCTCAGCCTGGAACTGTTCCCTTGAGGCTGGGGTCACCAGTTCCTCCTCAGACTGTGGACTTGGGCTTGGTCCCTCTGGAAGCGATGTAGGTGATGGGGTTGTTTCCGTTGCTGGTGAACCGCTCTCCGCTGGTGCACCTGAGGGTATTTCAGGCTCTGGCTGAGCCTTTTGGGTATGGCTGTCGTGTGCTCCTGCCAGTTTTGGCGCGCTGGCGCCCTCTGGCGTTGAGTGTGAAGATGTGGTTGCACTTGCTGGTGCTGGTTGCTGTTCCAGTTCCGGGCCTGGGACTGGAGATGCTGTGGCTGTTTCAGTGGTATGCATGGAATCCGGGTCCACTACCTCTGTCTGGGTCTCTGGTAACACAGACGGGGCCTCTGTGGACGGCTCAGGAACAGGAATGGGTCTGGAAGCTTGACTGGTTTGGCTACGGGTAACCATTCCCACTCTCTTGGCCCGCCTCACCTGGTTGGCCAAGTCTTCCCCCAGTAGCATGGGGATAGGATAATTGTCATAGACTGCAAAAGTCCACATTCCTGACCAGCCTTTGTACTGGACAGGCAGTTCAGCTGTAGGCAAGTCTACAGCTTGTGACATGAAGGGGTAAATTGTAACTTTGGCCTTTGGGTTGATGAATTTGGGGTCAACGAAGGATTGGTGGATAGCTGACACTTGTGCCCCCGTGTCTCTCCACGCAGTAACCTTCTTTCCGCCCACTCTCAAATTTTCCCTTCGCTCCAAGGGTATTTGAGAGGCATCCGGGCCTGGGGATCTTTGGTGTGATGGTGGTGTAATGAATTGCACTCGCATGGTGTTCTTGGGACAGTTGGCCTTGATATGTCCCGGTTCATTACACTTAAAGCATCTTCCATCTGATGGGTCACTGGGCCGAGGTGAGTTACTGGAGACTGGTGAGGTTGAAGAGTAGGGTATCTGTGGCTTTACTTGGGTGGTATGGAGGGTCTTTGGCTGTCCTCGGTTGTAGGGTTTATGGTCTGTGTGCCCCCTGGGGTAATCGTTCCCCTTGACAGTAGCTTTTTTGCTTTCTGCCAGTTCCATCCATTTGGCTCCAATCTCCCCCGCCTCAGCGATAGTTTTGGGATTTCTATCTTGTATGTACCGTGTGATGTCTTCAGGAACACCATCCAAGAACTGCTCCATTTGTATGAGGAGGTTCACTTCTTCCAAGGTTTGAATGTTGTTTCCTGTTAACCAGGCCTCATAGTTTTTTGCAATGTAGTAGGCGTGTTTGGGAAATGACACCTCTGGTTTCCATTTTTGGGTTCTGAAGCGCCGACGGGCATGATCTGGGGTTATCCCCATCCTGTATCTGGCCTTGGTTTGAAAAAGTTTATAGTCATTCATTTGCGGCTTGGGCATTTCAGCTGCCACCTCTGCTAAAGGTCCACTGAGGTATGGCCTTAATTCTACCATGTACTGGTCTTCGGGGATGCTGTACCCAAGACAGGCTCTTTCAAAATTTTCCAAGAAGGCCTCGGTGTCATCACCTGCCTTGTAGATGGGAAATTTCCTGTGCTGGGGAGCAATAATTGGCGCCGGGTTGTTAGGGTTGGCTGGCACATGCAGCCCAGCTTTTGCCATCTCCAGTTCATGTTTTCTCTGTTTTTCCTTCTCTTCATTCTCTTTTTGTTGTTTTTCCATTTCTTTTTGGTGCTTTTCCATTTCTTTTTGGTGCTTTTCCATTTCTCGGCGGTGGGCCACCTCTTCTTCTTCTAGTTTTCTTTTGTGTGCTGCCTCTTGGGCTGCCTGTTCTCTTTGGAAGGCTGCCAGTTTGAGGCTTTCTTCCTTTTCTTTCATCTCCATCTGTCGCCTGTGTTCAGCGTCTTTGATTTGTTCTTCGGCGTCAATCCTTGCCTTAGAAGTCATGGTTCCTGTTTTCTTGTGTTGGGGTGCCCTCCGATGTTTATCTTCTGAACTGCAGGCTCTCTGTTGCCTCCTGAAGTCTGCCTAGCAACAGTACTTTTTTCCTTTTCTCTCTCTAGCTAATGTTCAATTAAGGGAAACCAGAAAAACCACTTTATCTGCATGCATATAAGTGCTGGTACTTGCCTCCTAATGGGAGGGCTATTGCATGACAAAAGACCCTTAACAGTCTTCTCGCTTAATATGCAAACCACAAACTGCTAGAGAGCAGAAAAAAAAAATTCTCTCTGGTTCCCTTTTAAAACCAAACTGTTTCTCTCTGCTAAAAAGCCCTTAGCAGAGAAAAGAAAAATATAATATTCCTACTGGCTTCTGGATTCTGTCTATCTCCCGCCGCTGCCACCATGACATAACCTTATTCCCAGATTCTGGACCTTAGCGTCCAAAATATGGGGGTTAGCATGAAAACCTCCAAGCTTAGTTACCAGCTTGGACCTGGTACTGCTGCCACCACCCAAAAAATTAGAGTGTTTTGGGGCACTCTGGTCCCACTGAAAAACCTTCCCTGGGGACCCAAGACCCAAATCCCTTGAGTCTCACAACAAAGGGAAATAATCCTGATTCCCTTCCCCCCTCCAGGTGCTCCTGGAGAGATACCCGGCCCCATCTCTGTGAAACTACGCAGAGTGATTCCCCCTCTCCGTTCCCAATCCTGGAACAAAAGCACTTTCCTCTTCACCCAGAGGAAATGCCAAATCAGGCTAGCAATCCAACACACAGCTCTCCCCTTGATTTCTTCCTCCCACCAATTCCCTGGTGAGTACAGACTTAATTTCCCTGAAGTAAAAAAAAAACTCCAACAGGTCTTAAAAGAAAACTTTATATAAAAAAAGAAAGAAAAAATACAAATGTTCTCTCTGTATTAAGATGATACAACACAGGGTCAATTGCTTAAAAGAATATTGAATAAACAGCCTTATTCAAAAAGAATACAAATCAAAGCATTCCAGCACTTATATTCATGCAAATACCAAAGAAAAGAAACCATATAACTTACTATCTGATCTCTTTGTCCTTACTCTTAGAAACAGAAGACTAGAAAGTAGAAAGTACTTCTCCAAAGCTCAGAGAAGCAGGCAGGCAGGCAGACAAAAGACTCAGAGACACACTTCCCTCCACCCAAAGTTGAAAAAAATCCGGTTTCCTGATTGGTTCTCTGGTCAGGTGTTTCAGGTGAAAGAGACATTAACCCTTAGCTATCTGTTTATGACGCACCCCAATCCTCTGCCCCAGGGCAGAATCCCCTCCCACACCCAAAGTCCCTCCCGGAGCCCTCACCCCAAACCCATGCCTTAGCCCTAAGCCCCAGTCTTCACCCTAATCCTCTTCCCCAGCCCATAGGCCCATCCCTCAACCTGAACCCCTCATTTCTGGCCCCATCCCAGAGCCTGCATCCCCTTCCTCCTTCCAACCCCCTGCTTCTGCCCAGTGAAACCGAGTGAGGGTGGGGGCGATACAGCGACAAAGGGAGGTGGGATAAAATAAGTGGGGGCGGGGCCTCAGAGAAGGGATGAGGCAGGGCAAGGACATTTGGTTTTGTGCAATTAGAAAGTTGGCAACTCCAGTACTGATCCCTGTTGAACCCCATTAGAAATACTCCCATTCAATGATAATTCCCCGTCTTTTTGAGATCTGTAAATTTGCCAAGTCTTAACTCAGTTATCATCTGCTCAACTGACATTGTATAATTTTAACTTTTTAATCAGAATGCCATATGAGCTAAATCAAACAACTTTAAACATTTTTATGTATTATATCTATTCAGTTACTTTTATCAATCAAACTTGTAATCTCATCAAGAAATGAAATCAGATTTGTTTGACAAGTTCTGTTTTCCATAAACTATGTTGACTGGCTTTAATTTTATCCTTATCTTTTAATTTTTTATTAATTGATTCCCATATCAAATTGGGAAACTGCAAGACTATAGAGTGGTATCCTTAACAATTTACTAATTTCATTGTGCATCTAAGTCAGGTTGCAGGAATACTTAGGGAATAGTGCAAACATTGAGGTTGTTTTGCTGATTGTCTAAAAACAAATTGTCAAAGATTTTTTATTATTATTATTATTATTATTATTATTATTACAACAGGGTTTTTTTCCTTTAGAGTGTGACTATTACAACTTCACCATTCTTTCAAACAGCTTCTTACTACTTTCCTGCATTCATTTGTGGTTCATCTAGACTGTAAGGAATATGTGGATAGCATCATGTTATTTTACTTGTCCTATTCTTAGTGTGGACCAGATCTTATTGGAAACAGTGGCTCATGGACCATCTCATAGTCATGATCATGCCGACCTCCCCTATCATTCATGAACACATTTCCCTGTGGAAACTACTACAGTTGGTTATATGGGAAAATTAGGAAAGCACATTTACATTTTCATATGAAAAAATGTCTTAATGATGTTTTGTGCATTTTGAAAAAAAATGTTAATTGCACTCTGTGCTAAAGCTCTTCTTTCCATTTCCCCCTCTTAATGATTGTTTCACTGAACTGGGAACAAGGAGGAGAGCAAGACTATTAATTAAGCTTTTTAACTGTCTCAGAGCCCCAGTGTACTGAATGTCCTATGATAAATGTGCCCTTCTTCTATTCTGCCCACCTTCATCAGATGAAGGCTGATGTGAGAGAGCATACACACACAAAAAACCAATCACATCTAACCCATGTTAATGAAGGTCTTACAATGTGTGTGTGTGGGGGGTCCCTTAAAAGGTGCAGTACCACATAATTGCACTTCACTCTTACTGTTACTATCAGCTTTTGGTGCGAGTACTCTACCCCAAAATCCAGTAGAGGTGAGGGAAAGAAGTATTGAAGGATCTTTGGAGGGTGGCTGTATCATTCCAAGAGGTAGTTATTTAAAACAAATATCAATAATGCCTTCACTCCACCACATATGTTAATGTTTTTCTTCATGTAATGTATTATGGTAGGTGGGAGGACACAGAATTTTTGAAAATATTTAAAGTAAAAAAAAATAACCAAAACTGTCTTTGCAGCTTGCAAGATTTAGACTACAATGTTTCATGGTGGAAATTAACGTGATATTTTAATTTACATCTTTATATTCCAACCTAAACTTATACGGCAGCAAACAAAATCTTTAGTCAAACTTTACTGAAATCAAGGTTTTCACCTTCAACAGAGAGTATAACATTTCAATATCAAAATTCGTGTACCCGTTCAATGATAAAAAAACAAACCTTGCCTAGAAGAAAATTTTTCCTCTAATCTGCTGCTGAAGTGTTCATAACAAATCAACTTTATTCTCTAGGATACAGGTACCTACTGATTCGTGACAATTATGCACCGCTGACTCTTAAACTTATGTAACGGCTCCAATTTTTTCTTAGCATGGAGTTTTTCTGTAAGGATGTGTTACAAATTTTAAAGAAGACTGGGACTATTCCTGTTCCCAATGAACTGAAAAGGAGTAGCCTGTTAAAAGCTCTTTTGTTACAAGATTGTCAGATGAAAAGTAACTGGGTTGTAAACAACATAATTTTGCTCACTTTAGATAGTATGGTCCCATGGATAAAATATTAGATTGGGAGTGATCTCTGATCTTCTGTGTTGACCTAGAACAAGTCAAGATCCCTCTGTGACTCTGTTTATCCATCTAATCTTTGTCTTGTCTATTTAAATTATGAATGGTTCAGAATAGAGATTAACTCTTACTATGTGTTGGCACTATCTTCCACAATAATTTGCTGAACTTGATTGGGGATTCAAGGTAGTACTGTAATGCAATTAAGAAAAATAAAAATATATGCAATAGTAAAAGGATTTAATATGGTACTTTGTGCTAACACCTTGCTAGGAAATGGTATGTTCTGGGTAAAAAAAGCTGCCCTATCTCTTTAGAGCTGCTTATTTTACTTACAGTGACACCCGCTTTCCCCCAAACATTAAAAGTTAATTGCTGGAAAGATTCATTTTTGTACAAAATATATTTGCAGTAACACTTTATCTGGTGTCAAGTATCAGAGGGGTAGCCGTGTTAGTCTGGATCTGTAAAAGCAGCAAAGAATCCTGTGGCACCTTATAGACTAACAGACGTTTTGGAGCATGAGCTTTTGTGGGTGAATATCCACTTCTTCAGATGCATGACTTTATCTGGTTTTTCCAGAGTTGTGGGATTAGAAGTCTGAGAGAGACCAATGCCAGAGTATTTTGAATTAAACTGTTACTTGAATTAAATGGTACATAAGCCAAGGAATAAACGCACACAGATGCACAAAAGCAAATTCAAAGTATGTCTATTATTGGCTGTATTTTTTACAGTTGTTCCCCAAATACCTACACAAAATTATCTGTCAAACTACAATGCATATCTATAAACTCCATATGTTTTGGCTAAAATTGCCTCAGTAGTTTCCATTACTCTAAGAAATGATAGTGATAATATTATGATATTGACGTAGTGGCATAATCCCCCTGTTTGATCTCTATTCTAATTTACCTATATTTCTTCTGTGATATTTCAAACCAGAGAGGAATCTGTTAATTTTCCATGTCTGACAGTCACTCACTGATTTTATTTGAATTAAAGATGTAGCGAGCCATTGATACCTGATTCATATTCTCTTCTGTCTAATGTCTTCTCTTCTGTACAAAAAAATAGTTGGAAGACTAGAATCGGGCTAGATGGGCAATATGTGGATCTTGTTCTAATAGGACCCAAACATGCACATGCAATATTCCCATTCAATAGAAAGAATTTTACAAACACAGGGCTAAATTGGGGAATCCTCACACCCTTTGGTGTGTGAATTAGACTGTTTGCATAAGTAAATACTCTTCAACATGTGTAAACATCACACAATTTAGCCCAGATGAGTACAGTGGGATTCTGTTCATCTGAGTGCATTAGTTTCCAGATCAATTCCTTTTCCAACTATTTCAGAGCTTGCTTCATTAACTACTGTGATGTTACTGAGATGAACTGTGACCATACAGATCATTGTTGCAACCAAGGTCCTATGGTTGTACCAAATCTTGTACAAAGAAGGTCAAGTAAGGTGTTGATGAAAGGGTGGTAATTTGCTGGTTATGATTGTGCTGTCTGCATGTGTGTATCATTTTTGTATTTGAAGTTATGAATATTGAATATTGGCCATGTTCTTGTATTTCAATGGGTTTGATTCCAAGTAGCACCAGAGAAGCATCTGGCCATCTTATGGAGAAGGAACTCTTCAGATTAAGTGCCCAATCAAGAAACACTTAACTGACAATGGACCTTGGAAGACACCAATCGACATATGAGATGCCTTCCTGGAAACGTTCAAGTTAGCATGCCAGCAATGGCTGCTCTGCCTGTAAAGAACTGAGTCACACATAGACATGTGACTTGCTCATGTGACTCCAAACTTCATCTTGATTTTCCACAGTAAGAACAAAAGAAGCCCAGGCCACATGGCAGAGAATATAAATGGCCCTGGAAACCCCTCCATCTTGTCTTCAATCCTGCTGTGACAGGTTGGATCACAGAAATCCCCCTGGGAGCTGCCAACCAATGTGCCAAGACTACTTCTATCCCTGTTTTCCCTGCCAGCTCAGGACTTCAGCATCCTGTTTTGCTGAGCCAGACACTCTTGTCTACTTCAACAAAGACCCAGAGTCTGAATTACCTGCCCAAAAGCTGCAGGTTTACCTGAAAACAGCTCATAGAAGTGTGCTTGTCTTTAGCACCCAGATGCCCAACTCCCAATGGGGTCTAAACCCAAATAAATCCATTTTACCCTGCATAAAGCTTATGCCGGGTAAACTCATAAATTGTTCACCCTCTATAACACTGATAGAGAGATATGCACAGTTGTTTGCTCCCCCCCAGGTATTAATACATTCTCTGAGTTAATTAATAAGTAAAAAGTGATTTTATTAAATACAGAAAGTAGGATTTAAGTGGTTCCAAGCAGTAACAGGCAGAACAAAGTAAGTCACCAAGCAAAATAAAATAAAATGCGCAAATCTATGTCTAATCAAACTAAATACAGATAAGATCCTCATCATTTCCAGAATACTCCCTTTTACAGGCTAATCTCCTTTTAGCCTGGGTCCAGGAATCACTCACACCCCCTGTAGTTACTGTCCTTTTTTCCAGTTTCCTTTTAAGTATCCTGAGGTGGTGGAGAGGCTCCTTCTTTAGCCAGCTGAAGACAAAATGGAGAGGTCTCTTATGGGTTTAAATAGACTCCCTCTTGTGGGTGGAGACCCCCTTCCACACTCTTATGCAAAGTCCAGCTCCAAGATAGAGTTCTGGAGTCACCTGGGCAAGTCACATGTCCATGCATGACTCAGTCTTTTTTTTTTTTTTGCCAATGCCAAGCCTTTATTCAATGCCAGTTACAGATGTTGGAGGGAGCAGGTCACCCAGTGATCGGCAGGCGGGGGGTCTCCGGCCCAGCTGGGCAGCAGGATTTAAGGGGCCAGCCCCACGAGCAGCTTGGGGCTCAGCTGCTGTCGCCCAGGGTGAGGCGGTCGAAGAGATACTCACCCAGTCCTGCCTCGGGCGCCCCCACACGCCGCAGGCTGGTCACGTGGTCGCCTAGTTTTACAGGCAGAAGCCAATTTATCTTGTATCTTGTATGTCTCCAGGAAGACTTCTTATGTGGATTGGAGCCTTCCAAGCTCTTTTGTCTGTTAAGTGCTTCTGGACTGAGCACTTAATTTGCACATTCCTTTCCCAAGAAGTGACCAAATGTTTTAACTAAGGCTACTTAGAAATCAAGCAATTATAGAGCCAATGTTCATAACTTTGAACACACAAATGGTGCCTGCATACAGCTAGGATGAACGTAACCAGTAGATCATAACCTTTACATGTAGCAAAACCCTATTCTAGTTTGTCAAAACCTAGTCCCAGATTTGGACCTTAGCGTCCAAAATATGGGGGTTAGCATGAAAACCTCCAAGCTTAATTACCAGCTTGGACCTGGCACTGCTGCCACCACCCAAAAAATTAGAGTGTTTTGGGGCACTCTGGTCCCCCCGAAAACCTTCCCTGGGGACCCCGAGACCCAAACCCTTGAGTCTCACAACAAAGGGAAATAAATCTTTTCCCTTCCCCCCCTCCAGGTGCTCCTGGAGAGATACACAGAAGCAACCTCCGTGAATCTAAGCAGAGGGAGTCCACCCTCCCCGTTCCCAGCCTGGAGAACAGAATTACCGAGAGTCAATCTCTCTTCCCCCCTCACCCAGAGGGAATGCAAAGTCAGGCTAGTACATTTAACACACACAGGTTTTCCCCTGACTTCTTCCTCCCACCAATTCCCTGGTGAGCTGCAGACCCAATTCCCTGGAGTTCCCCAGTAAAGAAAAACTCCAACAGGTCTTAAAAGAAAGCTTTATATAAAGAGAAAGAAAAATACATACAAATGGTCTCTCTGTATTAAGGTGACAAATACAGGGTCAATTGCTTAACAGAAATATGAATAAACAGCCTTATTTAAAAAGAATACAATTTAAAGCACTCCAGCAACTATAGACATGTAAATACAAAACTAAAACTCAACTTTGTACTCACAACTTGGAAACATAAGATTAGAAAGCAGGACATAGAAAAATTCTCCTCATAGCTGAGAGAGATTCAGGCAGACAGAAGAACCAAGAACAAAGGACTCACCCACAAAAAACCCTCCACCCAGAGCTGAAAAAATCCCGTTTTCTGATTGGTCCTCCGGTCAGGTGCTTCAGGTTACTTTTTTTTTCAGGTGAAAGAGACATTAACCCTTAGCTATCTGTTTATGACATAGTTATACATACATTTATGAGCACCCCCACCCCATAAAGCCTTATGGGGTACACTGTCACACCTACTTCTTCCTCTGGAGGAACTTTGCTACACTGAAGCTCTGAAACATAGGACTGAATGTCCCATCCAAGCTGTGGATGTACTTCAGAGATCTACTTTGGGCCTGAAGTTTATTCCATCATTGCTACAAACCTGAACCAAGGACTTTGCTATTGCTGTATGTAATTGATTACTTTGATCAATTTTAACTCTCATCTATATTTCTTTCTTTTTATTAACAAACAATAAACCTTTAGACTTTGGATTCTAAAGCATTGGCAACAGTGTGATTTGTGGGTAAGATCTGACTTGTATATTGACCTGGATCTTGGGCTGGGTCCCTTGGGTTCGGGAGAACCTTTTTTCTTTTACTGGGGTATTGGTTTTCATAACCATTCATTCCCATAAGGAGTGGCTGCTGGTGGTGATACTGGGAAACTGGAGCGTCTGAGGGAATTGCTTGTATGACTTCTGGTTAGCCAGTGGGGTAAAACCAAAGTCTTTTCGGTTTGGCTAGTTTGGTGTGCCTTAATAATGAAGGAACCCCAGCCTTGGGCTGTGACTGTCCTGTTCTAAGCAATTTGTCCTGAATTGATACTCTCAGTAGTGTCCTGCCAAAGGCTGATTTGTTCCTACATAAATAACATTTTGATTCATTTACATAAAATTGATTCATTTAATAAATCTATTATTTTTGTATAAACTTAAATATTGTAAGAGGAAAAAAAGGGAGAAAAAGAATACACAAAGACTCTTTTTGCACCTCAGGTTCCAGGCACAATAAATGTTCTTGCGGTCAGGAGCCATATGGACTGTGCCCAGACACTGATGCTTTTGTCCCAGACACTGCAGGAAGACAAGACAAGACACCAGGATCATGGTTTAACTAGGCCACAATTTTAACCTAATTAAAAAACCAAAACATTTATTCATGTCTGAGTATCGGTGACATCACAGCAGAATTTTCAGGAGCCTTCACAAACCATCATTAACTTTGAGCACTCAGCAGCTGATCTTCACTGATCTGAGGCACACCATCCATCCAACTCCTCACTGGTCATCTTCAACTATGACTCTCCACCATTCCTTCTATAATAACTTTCTTCAGATTATTTCCACTTCTGTGCTTAATGTGACCAAAGTACATACATTTGTGTCTGCTGATTTCTGCTCAGGGTTGGCTTCTCTCCAATAATATTTCCATCAGGAGCAGATCTAGGTCCCACAGCTCAGCTGTGCCCAACGAGCCTTCTGCAAATGGTCCTGCTTCCTGATTGGGCAGGAGAACCTGCAGCCTGCTACTGAAGCCATGAAGAGCAACAGTGAAGAGGTTGTTCAACATGTACCACACCTGTCCCTTCCCTGCTCCTGCCTCTAGCCCTTGTTCCAGCCTTTCATTCTGCCCTCTCTGATCCAGTCTATGGCTCTCTGTCATGTTCCCTATCCTGACTCCGATTCCAACCTTTGACTAATTCTGGCTTCATCCTCAGCATGGTATCTGACTACTGGATTTACACTACTCCCAACTGCCATGGCAACTGCCAGACAAGGTCCTGCTCCACTCACTATGTAGATCACCAAGGCCTGGCAGCTTGCAATTTTTAACACAGGCTTTCATCTTTTTTTTTTTTTTTTTTTTTTTTTTAACTATCCAGGACTTATGCAAGAATCTTCACCAGCATCACATTCCAATAGCTTCAATTTTCTTCTTGTCAGCAGCATTAACTTCTCACAATTCACATGCATAAACTGCTATGGAAAAAAATAGGGTTTTCACCAGTTCCCTCTTTTTACATTTCTAGATGCTATGCTTTTTCCCCTCCACATTTTCTTTAGCAAGGCCATAGCTGAGCAAACCATTCTTAGCTTTTTTCTAGTTTCTTTGGAATAGCCACCTTGGTTGGATATATGTGATCCAAGATAATTAATTTCATCTATTCTCTCTACAGCTAGTCTGTTAATCATGATGTTTGCATCCTGTTTTTCTTAGTTGTGTCAACATACATGTATTTTCTTTTTTGTTGCGTTCAGGAATAGTCCATATTACTCACTAATTGTTTTTACAGGCTCCAACATTTGTTGTATTGCACCAGTGGCTATAGCCAAGCGTGTCATGCCATTGGAATATCTGAGGTAGGTTAAGAAGTGTCCACCAATTGAAATCTTAGCTCCTTCCACTTGGTCAAATCTTCCAAGCCTTGTCTCTTAACAAACTCTGTGCACATATTAAAGAGGCTTGGAGACAAAGTACAACCTTGTCTCACAATCTGCCCTGTGGAAAACCACTTGCTGTCACCTACTGTGAATTATCCAGCAACAACTCACCCAGTGCAGGTCATACTTCCTATTATAATCCATTCCACCTGGTAAAGGATTGCCGACTAACATTGCTGGGAACCACCACCCTCTCCTTATATAACAGTTATGGAAGCTAATCTAAAGAGGGTAGTTTCCTTGTTGTACCAGAAATTAGGAACCCTAACCCTATTCTCCACCTTCTTTAGGAGATGCCTTCTCCCAGTCTGTTCCAATTCCAATTTATCAGGGAACTGGACATACCCCCCCCGGTGATGAGTATCTGCACTGGGCACCTGCCAAGGTTCAACAAAATTAATGTTACAACCTAACCTACCAACGGGTCCCTGGGCTGTTGAGACAACTGTAACAAACCCAAACTCTGCCTGGGAAAGTTAATTTGAGTCCAAAAAGGCAGCTATCACAATGACCACAGTAAACCCCCCAAACCTCATCCTACTCTAATCTTAAGGTGGGAGATTTCCTCTCTGGAGCCCCCTATTAAAGGGGAAGGGTTTATAAACCCTCCCATTTGGAACAGAAGGCAATAGGCTGGAAGGAGGTCACTAGTGGAGTCCCTCAAGGATCCGTTTTGGGACCGATCTTATTTAACCTTTTTATTACTGACCTTGGCACAAAGAGCGGGAATGTGCTAATAAAGTTTGCGGATGACACAAAGCTGGGGGGTATTGCTAACACGGAGAAGGACAGGGATACTATTCAGGAAGATCTGAACCACCTTGTAAACTGGAGTAATAGAAATAGGATGAAATACAATAGTGAAAAGTGCAAGGTCATGCATTTAGGAATTAATAATAAGAATTTTGGATATACGTTGGGGGTGCATCAGTTGGAAGCGACGGAGGAGGAGAAGGACCTTGGGGTACTGGTTGATAGCAGGATGACTATGAGTCACCAATGTGATACGGCTGTTAAAAAAGCAAATGCGATTTTGGGATGCATCAGGCGGGGTATTTCCTGCAAGGATAAGGAGGTGTTAGTACCGTTATATAAGGCGTTGGTGAGACCCCATCTGGAATACTGTGTGCAGTTCTGGTGTCCCATGTTCAAGAAGGATGAATTCAAACTGGAACAGGTTCAGAGACGGGCTACAAGGATGATCCGAGGAATGGAAAAACTGCCTTATGAAAGGAGACTCAAAGAGCTTGGCTTGTTTAGCCTGGCCAAAAGAAGGCTGCGGGGGGATATGCTTGCTCTATATAAATATATCAGGGAGGTTAACATTAGGGAGGGAGAGGAATTATTTAAGTTTAGTACTAATGTAGGCACGAGGACGAATGGGTATAAACTGGATATTAGGAAGTTTAGACTTGAAATTAGACGAAGGTTTCTAACCATTAGGGGAGTGAAGTTCTGGAACAGCCTTCCGAGGGAAGTAGTAGGGGCAAAAGACTTTCCTGGCTTTAAGACAAAGCTTGATAAGTATATGGAGGGGATGTTATGATAGGATCGTTAATTTGGGCAACTGATCTTGGATTACCACCAGATAGGTCTGCTCAATGGTCTGTGGGGAGATGTTGGATGGGATGGGAACTGAGTTACTGCAGAGAATTCCTTCTTGGGTGCTGGCTGGTGAGTCTTGCCCACATGCTCAGGGTTTAGCTGATCGCCATATTTGGGGTCGGGAAGGAATTTTCCTCCAGGGTGGATTGGCAGGGGCCCTGGAGGTTTTTCGCCTTCCCCTGCAGCGTGGGGCACGGGTCGCTTGCTGGTGGTTTCTCTGCAGCTTGAGGTCTTCAAACCAATTTTGAGGATTTCAATAACTCGGTCCTGGGATAGGGGTTGTTATAAAATTGGATGGGTGGGGTTCTGTGGCCTGCCTTGTGCAGGAGGTCAGACTAGATGATCATATTGGTCCCTTCTGACCTATGAGTCTATGAGTCTATAAGATGTACCTTACTGTCCAACCAATCAATTAATATTTATATTTTATCAATAATGCTCACACAGACAGATATACTGCATATACTAATAGTCATACATAAAGTAGTGCATGTATTCATATACAAAATAGATTGAGAGCACTGTGTAAAGACTTTCTCCTGAATTTAGTAGTTAGCAAGTGCTTATCAGTAATGAACTAAAACAAAGTAATTAACTAAACAACTTACAAATAGATACACACATATGATCTAGTCACATTGGTATTTCATTTCATAGAAACTTCCAGGAGTAAATAATGTATTCCTTCTTAAATGTAAGTCACATTGAGAAGAATTAGAAAGTCCCTCTTTGAAGCCTACATTAGGATATCAAGGGATGCAATAGTAGCCTTTTTAATAAAATCAACATATATAACCAGGTTTGACCACTAAAATGATATTTTATTTTTATTATCTCCATTAAAATGCCTTCATATTGTGATGTCTTATTTGACTAAAAAGTAATGCAAGGTGATTATTTAAAAGAGGAAGATCTGGAGAGAACAAAGTTCCTCTTGTTGTCTGTTGCATAGCTTTGATATTGAGAAAGAAGATAAGAGCAGCTAATGTTTTCATCTGAACAAGTATATAAACCAACGTGTACTTTTATTTCCTTTGCAGATTTGTTAAAATTGTACTGAATATAATTAAAGTGTAATGTATTCTTTACTATCATGTAATACTGCTGATAATTCACTTTCTTAAGGTTCTAAATCTATAAAAGAATTGCAGTAAATGAGACCTCCATTTTTTCTGCTCAATTCTCTGTTTTGCTAACTCATCTTTCCTCATCTGTTTTATCTTATCTACTTTGTCAACCTTTCTGGTTTTGTCTGACAACTAGACAGCAGGCTCTCTGGTGCAAGGATTGTCTTTATTATTTGTCTGTAAAATGTTTTCCTTGCCTGCGGTTCCTATGTGCCACTGTAATACAAATAAATAAATACTAAACAACAACAAGTGAATTGACTGGGGACAAAAGTAAAGTAATTATATTCAGAGAGAAACACGATAGCATGGATGAACTGGTTTAAATAAAAAACCACACCCAAACCATCACCCCCAAGTTAAACCACACCCTCCATCTACCCCATTTTCACATAGCTCTGCACTTCCATGATTCACCTGATCACAGGAATATTAATAATTTAACTGATTTTTACCATTTTGAAAATGCTGTACAAACATTTATCTGGTCTTCACAACATCCCTCTGAGATATGTATTATATCCATTTTAGATAGAAAACAGGCACAGATAGGACCTTAATTTTGACAAAAAAAATCCACCTTGAAGCTGCTAGGGCATCAAAACCAAGAGATTCGCAAAATCATGCATAAGTTCAGATGCCTACCTAGTCAGAAATGAGAACCCTGTGAGGATCATCCATCACTAGCTGAAACCAATGAAAGATTAAATGACATGGGGTAGTTTTCAAAAAGGAGACAGTGAGAATACAGGCAGTGAAAGACTAGACTGAATAAAACACAGAATGTTGAGTCCAGCACAGAGGGATGGGGACAGAGGGATGGGGACCAGGAGGCCTGTTGGCCCCTGACCAGAACTGGGTGGCATAACAGTGGAGGCCCTTCCTATGTACGAAGTCACAATGCCACTCAATCAAATTTGGCCTGGCCACGACTCTGTTATGACAGAGAGACAATCAGTCCAAATCTTAGTGATGCTGTGACCCTGTGCACCTTTCCCCTCCCCCGACATATAGTTCTGCAGCTCTTCCAAAATCCATAGGCACTCCCTGGAAAGAAGTGAGGCAGGGGGCACTGGGAATCCCCAGAACCCAGGAGAGTGGGAGGATAGGATCGAGGCTTTTGTGAATCTTGGCATCTGGAGCTCCCAGAACTGGCACCTGGCGATGGTGCTCTTCAGTCTGACTGCCTCTTTGGGTAAAAGCTTGAACTGGGTGTAGGGGACGGTGACTGCAGGGGGGAGAGCTCAGAGTTGGGTGTGGGCCACTGAGGGAGAAGAGGTGTGGGGCTGGGACAGCAGGAGGGTAGTGTGTCAGCAGTTGGGTGAAGGGGGGAGAACATGGGTCTGGGTGAAGAGGAAGCATGAAAGAATTCAGATTTGGATCTGGGGAAGAGAGCTTGGGACTGGATGTGTATAGGGCTGGATACAGGGGGACAAAGCTTGAGGCTCAGTGCAGGGCAGTGGAGGGAGAGCCCTAGACCACCTCTGTAGAATTCTAGTTACAACCCTGTTCTAGGACAAAATAGATTTTAGAGATGAAAGCAAATATGGGGGATGTGGAAGAAAACTCAAGGTAAAAGTATTGCCTAAGGGTTGTCAACTTTAGATAGCCTGGCTCCATTGTTTAGGTAATTTAAAATGCACTTCTTTTTATTTTTCTCCATTTTTATTTCAGATTTCCCATATAATGAATGCAATAGGTTTAAACAAACATATGCGGAAAGATTGTATTTCTCTTTAGAATGAAACAACCAATTGCTAACAGAAAGAAGAAAATATTCTATAATCTAGTTTCACAGGATGGATGATCACATGACTAATAGACCTAAACTAATATTGCCTTGAAAACAGTTTAGCTTTTCACTCCACCTGGGATAGTTAAAAATAAGAAACAAGAGAATATAATTTTGCATGTGATAGAATCTAAAGGTTGTCAAAACATGCCATTCTGGATCCTATTTTCAAGTCTTCTGAAAGGTACCCAGCTAAGCGATTTACTTCTGTCACCATTTATTGAGCATTATGAATAGACTTGCTGACTATGATATATATAAATTAATACATAAAATATTAAAAGTTTAAGGGTCTATTTATCCTTTTCATATTCACATGTAACTCTCAGTGACATTAATGAAAGGTATGTTTGCATATGAAGAAGCTATATTTCAAAGTATGTTGCAGGTTAAGGCCAAAGTTATAACTTTAACTGGGAGAAGTCTTCACTTGTGCTATACATTGGTCAGGGGGTTGTCGCAAATTAACCTGGTTTATGGGGTCCGAAGTGTTATCAAATATTATTCTTGGTCATTGGGTTCGTATTCGAAATACATAATAGGAACAAAATTCTTTGATACTCTGTGTAGAACTCGCTTCCTTTGAGATAGTTACTGCTCTGAAATTGGCCTTATGAGAGTACAATAGTATTTGAGAGGTCCAGACTTTTGCTGATGTATGACTTTCATTGTCCAGTGAAAGTAGGACATTAAGCTCTCAGACATAGTAGATCAATTAGTTTTTTACTGTTCAGAGCAGTGATATTCAACCCAAGACTTGAGAGTTGCATATGGCTCTTCATAGCTCTGCATGGGATTCTCTGTCTCAGGGAGGATTTGTGTAATGTGCTCATGTTGATGTGGCAGCTGCACTGGGGAGGAAATGAACATTTAAAACAAAAACATAATTGCTAACAAACACAGATATTTAAGTCTGTGTCTTTGCTGTTAGTCATCTAATGTAACTGAAAAGTTCACATACAAAGTTTTAGCTTTAAGAAATCTGCTTGGGTGGAGGATAATTATTAATAACGATTATGACAGAATTGTACTTGTACTACATAATGTATACAGTTTAATATTACAGTTATAGGGCTTACTGCCCTCACACAGATGAATAATTTCTTTTTTTTTTTTTACATTTTAAACACTGTGACACTTTTACTGCGCTCTGATTAGCCCTGCAGCAAATCCTTTGTTGGCCCATATGGGACGTTTCGCTTCTGTTCAATAAAATGTGGACTTTACAATATTGGTCATGTAAAAAGTAGTTGTCAAACTGTGGCTTCACCCCTTAATAACTATCAGTTCTTCTTACAACATTATTGCCTTACAAATAGACACAGGTCCATAAAAAAGAGCAGGGTTATCAGTAACTGACAGATTTATTATGGAAACAGGACTGTCATTTTACAATAATTTTAGTGTAAAAGATGCTGAATTCTCAAAACCGTTTTTTTAAAGTATACTGCCTAAAGAAAAGAATAAACTACAGAACTATAAAGAACTGTTCTATTAAAGCAACTGAAAAGGAGTTTATTCTACAGAGTACATTAGTGTCACAGCTGGCTAAAAATCTTTTGAGATTTTGAAATTTGGTTGTGGAGCAAAATGTCAAAATCTAAATTATTTTGTGAAGCAAAATATTCTGAAATATTTCATTTTGACCCTATAATTTAAAATATAATACAATAGCAAACATTATGATAATATTCCACAAATATTTCAACTAAATTGATACTTTCATGCAAAATGTTTTGATTTTGTTGAATCATTTTCCACTGGAAAAGTGATTTGCTGGAAAATTTTTGACCAGCTCTAATATCTGTTGAATAGTGTAACACTGCAGCCAATCAGAAATGATAACTGAATACTATGAAATAAGCACTAAAGTGAAATATTTCTACTTCTATTTGTTTCCAGTAATATAGTCTAGTCAATGACTATACAATTTCAACAGAGGTCTCTGGTTGTTACAGGGTTTTCAAATCATGTTGATCTCACTCTGTGAAAAATACTGACTAGAAAAATAGTTTTAAAAAATTAACTGAACATATGTGCTTATTTTGCATTACTTTAGTGACTATTGGCATCTTCATAGCTACCATGCACTAAAGTTCCATTTCGCCTGGGAGCTGTATTAGAAATGGATTCCAATTTAAACATTTTAGATATATCTCAGTAATATGATACAAAAGACAAACAGAAATAAATGAAAGGACTAATGCAAAAATACAGAAGTAAGAAACGTGCAACTCTTTAAAAAAAACTCTTACTTTTTGTTTGTGTCCTTTTTGACTGAGAAAACAGGCAGTTTCCTATGTTAGCAGTTGATTTATAGTTGAATACACTAGTCAGCATGCTGGGATTTTGCTCAGATAGGATGGCATTTGAATATTTCTTTGCTGAATAGGGGTGGACTTAAGTACATCCTTAAGAGCTTTGCTGAAATGCCCTCTTAGATAGGTATTGTGAAGAGCGGGCTATAGACCAACCAATCTTGACATGCATAATAATATAAAAGAAAGAAGAAAAGTCTTATGTTGCTTATCTGCCTTCCTTATGATCCTCTAATATGGCTCCCACAAAAGATAAATTATTGGAAAGCTATGATATAACCACACTATTAAACAGTATCAATTTAGGGTACATGACTCCAGAATTCCATGATGTATTACTGGTTTCCTTTTACTGTGGGGGGAGTGAAAATCAGGCCTCCAAAGGTCTTAAGGCAATAACATAGGTTATATTATCTACAAAATGTAGTTTCCTCTTTAAAATGTTAGAAAACTAAATGTCTGAGTCTCAACAGTAGCTCGCTGAACAAATATCTTTTTTTCCCCAATGCTGTCATAGCTTTAATAGAAATTTATATGCTTCCATGACAGAAGCAGTCCTTATTTAATCAAGGCTATCACAAGGCTAGAGTAGAAAAAAATACCAGCAACATGAAGTTTCCTAAATATTCTTCAGTCCCTCTATATGCAATAAAGCAGATTAACTGGTCAATGCAAGATGACACCCTTTAATATTGTACCTGTAATAAATTCAGGTTTTTTTTTTCTAGAAACAAAGTTTTATGTTACAATATATTTTCTGTCCACATCACGCACTTTCTCCTTTCCCATAAATATACTATTATTCCTAAGAGCCCACAAATTATCATAGCGACAGATCTAAGAATCAATATCTTTACAGTTTGATGTGAAAAGGGCTCATCACATTGTTTCATTTACCAGCTGCTGCTACAATAAACCAAAATGGCAACTAAAAACTAAGCGGGGTTTATTCAGTGATTGCACCACATACATTTCCATTTCCTCAAGAAGAACTGTGACCATTTTACAGACAAGTTCCCTCCCACCCCAAACAGCAAGAACCAGCAATACCATTAACTCCAGATTTTAGATCAGACACATGCAGAACTCTGTGTATGGACAATTTTAAACATACTCAATCGTACACATAAAAATTCTAGACAGGACTGATATATATGCTGTTAGTAATTCCACTGAATAAAGCTAGTGTGGAACACATTGTGATTAAATTTATCAAACAGACAGTTGAGTAATGAGAGACGTGTTCTAGAATTAAGATGAGGAATTGACAGATATGGACAAATGTGTGTTTCATACGGGAGAAAAAAAATCAGTAACAAAATGGGGATCTACAAGAACAGAAAGAAAAGAAAAAACAATCTGGCAACCATAATGAGAGTGGAAAACTGATTATTCAGAACTAGATTCCAATTTTAAAAGTATTTACATCCCTAAAGATTAAATCAATGGGTATCAGGCACCTAGTGACTTTTGAAAACCCCACTAAGCATCTGCCTGCATCTTTAGGCACCTGCATAAACTTAAAAATCTAGACCCTAAAGCCTTCCAATAAAAGAGAACTTGAGAGATGGAGAAAGTGAGGAAGACGATGAAGGGACACTTGAGAGAGCAAGAGAGGAAATGTGTATAAGAGAGTAGTTCATAAGAAGGAAGAGAGAGAAATAAAGCAAAGATGTATTTTCCAAGTGATGTAATTCGGGGAGATTCATCTAAATAAGAAGCCTACAAATCAAGATTTTTATCTTAAATTTTTATCTTAAATTGTGTTTTTGTTCACCAGCCAGTTAGAAGCATCATCATGTGTACATTTGGTAAATAGATTTTTGTCAGGCATTTTGTCTTGTAATGTGTACTGTGCTAAAATGTCATACATGACACACTCTTGGGAGATGCAAGATACCTTTGACTGTGCTCTCCCTTTAGCACACGTGCCACACAAGAACTGTCCTACTAACATCCCTTGCCATGCATACTGCTCCAAAAGGAAGAGGAAAAGTGGAGGAAAATATTTAAATATCTATGCACATTGAGGCAGAATGAAGGTTAAACATTTAATCTTAGCCATTGAATCTTTGTGACTTTTGTTAACCTTATTGGAGCACTGTTTGATTTATTTATTTTTGTTTTACATTTACATAGCCCCTCTCATCCCCCCTTTTTTAAAGAAAGCATTAAATAGAAAATATATTTATTTGGTGTATGCAGTCTGGTCAAGCCAAGCCACAGTGTTCTTATCAACAATGTTCAAAGCATGAAGACCTTCAGGAAGCTGGGCCATTTTGCAGCCCTCAATAATGTGTGTCATGGTTTGTGGCTACCCAAATTGACATAGTGGACTGTTTCTAAAATACCACTGAAATTCCACTGCAGCACAAATTCCACATCCAGTACGAAACCAATTGAGAAGGCTCCATTGCCTTTGTGGTAAATCAAACCTGGATTGACATTGAGTGGGGTACAAGACAATTATCTGTCATTTTCTTTCTGGACCATGAAACTCGCTATGCATCCTCTACTGTAAATCCCTCACCTGGTAAACTTATCCACAATGCATATCATGAGCACAGACAACCATGTGGTGAATAAAACAAGTCTTTAATTAATGGTAGATGTGGCATACCATGTAATTTCATCATGAGCTTTGTTATGCTTTCCTCTCTGTGAACACAACGTGTAACAATATTGCAATATTAAATAGAAAAGCAAAAGGACAAAGAGAAAGATCTTGACAGTTCAGCTTTTGTGCTCTAATAGGTGCGGGAGCTTGAAAAAGCTTTTATTTTGAGCTATTTGTCTTAAGTCCCCATAAACTCCTGCTTACTGGACTTAGCCTTTGAAACTTTGGACCACCCTGAAATTTTGGGGGAATGCTTTGTGTCAACCTTAAAAGTTCTTAACATGAAAGATAATTGACCTTTTAATTTCAAAATTAACTTGAACTTTATATCTTAATGACATAAAGAAAGGAAGCAAAGCTTGTCAATTTTATCATTTTGAAATTATTCAAATACAAATGTTGAGATCAGAATCTATGGGAAAAAGTGTGTGTGTGTGCATGCACACATCCCACTGCTGAAATGCAGCCACTTCTGGGATGGATTGCAGCAGTATTTTAGGGTAAGAAATAAAATAGTATCTGCAGCTGAAACTGTGTTTCCAACTTTGTTCAAGAGCTGGGTCCTGGTAATAATTCTCCTGTTGCTTGCAGGAATTTGCTATGCTAAGGAATAAAACTGTGTAGGAGGAAACCTTTCACTTTAATCTGTTTATTCTGAATGGAGGGAACTTTTTTCATCTACAGCTTCCACTGTTCTTTATATTATAGTTTCCAAATGAATCACGCTTCCTAGTATGTCTCTTTTGACACCTTAAAATTATTCATGTTTCAGAAGTGAGTGATTCTAAAATTTCTGTATGTTACCCATTCCCAATAACTGCTCAAAGATTTCTCCACTCTAAATCTTTCTGATGTCCTGTCTTTTCTCTTTAATAAAAAAATTGAATTTTCCCCACAGTTTATTCTTCACAGCACTACTCTGCAGTGCTTTCAGCATCTCTTTTTCCTGATAAATCTGTAAAACCGTTGTTTAATCCTGGGAATCATAAGAGATTTAACATCTTCTTTTCAGTACTTCCTGATAACTGTAGTGGCATACCATGGCTTCCCCCTCAAGCCATGCTTTTCAAATTTAGCTACTGGCCTGAGAGCTATTTTTTTTTTCAAAGACAAAAATCCACTGAATTTATATGACTTGTCTCTTCAACCTGCAAATACTTCAAAATCTTTCCTACAATACTATCACTTAGGAACAATGGTTTTGCTATAAAAATTCATACATCTTGGTTTTCAGCTTGTGGGTTCTTTTCCAAACAGAATTTTGGAAATAAAATAAATTAATTTTTTCAGAGCTACCTGACTGATTTATTCTGTGAATACAAAATGTAGTGGAATTTGGGACTGAAATAATCTTTTTGTGTGTGTGTGTTCAATTTAGATACATTGCTGCTAAAACAGATTGTTTTACTCTAACGCTCCATTCCCTTATATACATATCCAAACAAGAATTCTGTCATGATTGAATGTCAGCAAATAAAAATGATCCATTTTGTATATGAATTATATTTGTATAGATGTCTTTTACTTAGAGATGAAATACAGTTTTGACTTCTTCTGTTACTAATATTTGACTATTATGAAATCATCATTTTATTTTTTTAAGCCTACAGGACTATGATTTAAAAGAACTAGACCCTGCATCTGAATTGAGCTTCACTGGATAAAGCTAATGTAGTAAATAATATAATTGCCAATAAGATTAAAATGTCTATAATCTCTAGAATTCTGTCAGTAAGGTAAAATCCAATTTTGGTCTGACTGAGATCAGTGGGAATTTTGTCACTGATTTCAGTGCGATCGTATGGGCTGATTATGGCACTGATTTAGGACTCAATCCTGTAAATCCTTTATGCACTTAACTCCCATTGAACAGGAACTCCATATTCAGGAAGCTTGCAATTAGAGTTGCCAACTTTCGAATGGCACAAAACCAAACACCCTAACACTGCCCCTTCCACAGGGCCCTGCCTATACACCGCCCCTTCCCTGAGGCCCCATCCTCTGCTCACTACATTCCCATTCCCTTGGTGGCTTGCTCTCCCCCAACCTCACTCACTTTCACTGGGTTGGGCAAGGGCTGGGCCTGTGGGAAGGGACTCTGGCTGGGGGTGTGGCTTCTCAGGTGGGGCCAAGGATGAGGGGTTTTGGGTTGTAGGGGGAGGCTCCATGTAGGGGGGTGGGGCCGAGGGATTCAGAGTACAGGAAGGGGCTGTGGGTTGAGGCAGGGGGTTGGGGTGCAGGGGGAGTGAGGGCTCTGGCTTGGGGATGTGGGCTCTGCGGTGGGGCCAGGAAGGAGGGTTTTGGGTTGCAGGAGGGGAACCTGGTTGGGGGGGGTTCAGAGTTGGGGGTTGGGGTTCAGGGTTGGGGTGAGGGCTTACCTCAGGCAGCTCCCGGTCAGTGGGGCAGCAGGGCTAAGGCAGTCTGCCTGCCTGTCCTGACACTCCGCTGTGCGTGCCCTGGAAACAGTCAGAAGGTCTGACACTAGGTAGCAGGGAGTCAGGATGCTCCATGCGCTGCTCTCGCTCACCACTAGCACCGGTTCCTGGCCAATGGGAGTGCGGAGCCTATGTTTGGGGCAGGAGCAGCGCAATTAATCAATGTTTTTAGTCACATGATTAATTGTGATTAATTTTTTTAATCACTTGACAGCCCTACTAATTATATTTTCTTACACTTGAACACTGCATTTTGCCTGTGCCACTTGTATGCGTAAACCTATGCAAAATATTAGCAATTATATCAATCATGAAAAGAACAGGTAAACAGTGTTCCTTCACATTGAACTATACTTTAACTGTTGGCAAATGCTGACTTTATAATGATAGCACTGGTCTACAATTTTTGAGAAGTCGTCTGCTTCAGAGATAAAATGTGCTATTTATTATGTATTTTGATGTGCTGAATTTAAATATGACAATTAAAACAACTGATTGGCTACTGTTTCTAAGATATTTAAGTTTTTACATTTTATGTCTATGTATATAGTGTTTAGATAGTAGAGTTTTAGTCATAAATTGTAAACCTAGGTCTTTTCATGTGTTTATGGTTGCTTTACATGATAATATTTCACCTGTCCTGTTTATGTAACACTTTAAAAATCAGCAAAAGGATTCTAGAAATAAAATTTATTATGAAACAAAAGGCAAAAAACTATTATGTACATAGTTTAGTCCTAGTCAGTGTCTGCTCGGTGCTTCTTGGCTTGTCTCTTCTATTCATTAAATGGAGCATCTCTTGTCACTGTCCAGCAATAGTCTGCAAGCATTGATGGGCTCCATTTGCCCTGAGAGAGCCTGCCAGGAGATTCCACTGCTGTAGTCTGGAGCCCAACAGATCTGCCTTACTCTTGGGTAGTTCCAAATCCCTGACAAGGTCATTCAGTTCACCTTGTGTTCTGAGGTGTGGTTCAGAGGAGAAAGATGGGAGAAAATGTGGGTCCTGGGACATTGATGGTTCAGGACCAGAAGTTTCATCCTCTTCCTCATCTGACTCAAGTGAGAATGATTCTGGTGCATCAGGAACCGGCAGTCCTTCTCCGTGGGGTACTGGACGTATAGCTGATGGAATGTTTGGATAATGCACAGTCCACTTTTTCTTCTTTGACACACCTTTCCCAACTGGAGGCACCATGCAGAAGTAACAATTGCTGGTATGATCTGTTGGCTCTCTCCAAATCATTGGCACTGCAAAAGGCATAGATTTCCTTTTCCTGTTCAACCACTGGCCAAGATTTCTTGCACAAGTGTTGCAGCATATATGGGGGCCCACCTCTTGTCCTGATCTCCAATTTTGCAACCAAAAGAAAGGTGATAGGCTTTCTTAACCATAGTGGTTAGACTGCGCTTTTGTGATGCAAAAGTCACTTCACCACAAACATAGCAGAAGTTATCTGCACTGTTCACACAAGTACGAGGCATCTCTGCTCACTTTGGCTAAACAGAAATGTGTCCCTTTGCAAAATCAAACACTGACAAATAAGAGAGCACGACACTGTATGATTTCTTGAGCTGATATAGGGCAATTTTTTCAGCAGAGTGATGTAAGCTTCGTTATGATTGCATCATCCATGACTTCTAGGAATAACATGATGCAATTCACATCATGTATGACGCAATACCAGCTTCAGATTGCATCATTCATTGTTTTGCCTAAAAAGCAAGTACTGTCCAAACCCAGTCATAGATTCATTCATAGATCCAGTCAAAGATGTATTTTAGTCATTTAGTCATTTAGCCATAAATTGAGATCCCTTCCCTTTATAACTCAGTTCTCCTCCGCCATTCCCAAGTCAAGGGTTGTATATACTGACCCAATAGCATATCTTGAAAACTAGAGCCAATCAACAATTTTAAGCATCATTTTCGTTCTCAGTGACCCAGAATTAGTAAAGATGAACTACATTTATTTCAGAAGCATTTTGGCTGTAGAGCAGTGTAACCAATGTAACAGCACTACACGAACTACAAACTGACATTTATCTACCATGTGTTTACTAAAATTGTCATTATTTCTTTGAAGTCATAATAGCATGAAATGCAATTCATTGGTCATGTCAGCAGAATAATGTGATGCATAGTCTCCACTCTAACTTGACATCAAAATGACAAATACATCTTATTGAAAGAAAATTGCAGCCTAAAGCTGAAGAATCTGGAATACAAAAGTAACTTCCCAAAACATGGACTAATATAAAACTTTGTCTTCTATTTTATGAAGTTGGTGTGCTTTACTTAAAAATATTGTTGCATGGTAAAGAAAATACCAACATCTTTTGTTCAAGATGTGAATGTATTACTTGGTACCTTATTAAACAAGCCTCATCTCTACTGGCTTAGCAGGAGAAATAGCTCCCAAATGTTGAAAAGGCAAACATTTTCAGAAATAATCACCATACCGTAGTGCAAAATGAAAAAAAAAAGCTTTATGTTTCAAATACACTTGAACACATCCTGCTAATATATATTGTGACAAACTAGCACACAGTGGATTCACTCTGCCCCTCTCCACTCTGATGTACTACTAAGATCTGAGTCCACAATCTATTCGTAAAGGCAAAACAACTTGGGCACAAATTACACCCACAAACAGGAAGCCTGGGCTGCCTTCTTACTCTGTAAGAGATACCATTTCCCAAAGTGTTGCCATGGGTATCTCCTATTCTACAGATGGGGCAAAGAGAAATTTTAGTCATGTTAGTAATGTCAGATGTCATTGTGTGGCAAATGTTGACATTTTAAAGCGATCACTATATATCATGCTATTCCATTGCTAAATATGTGAGCGATGTTTCTAAAAAAGAGTGTGACACCACTCAAATATTGATGAATTACACTAAATGCAGTGCACTGTCTCATATTAAATTCCAATGTGGTAACATTATTTTAATAATCTGATACTAATGTCAGTACAACAACAAGCTATTCTATTAGCATATTTTAAAGCAAGGCATAAAGCCTTCATTAGCTCCTGAATGTAAAAATAAAAATTCACACCACTACCATAAACCCATAGAAATTGCCATACTGGATAAGACCTGAGGTCCACATAGTCCAGTATGCTGTCTCTGACAGTGGTTAGTACCAAATGCTTCTGACAAAGATATGACAACATAGCAGTAGATGGATGTGGGAGACACTGTCCCCCACAGTACTTACAAATTGGCTTAATCCCTGAAGCATGAGGTTTAATATCCCTTTCAAATTTTTATCACGTTTTACGATAACTCTGAATATTCTTGCTACCCAAAAATGTTCAATCCCTTATGAATCTTGCTAATTTCTTGGCCCCAATGACTTCCTGTGGCAATAAATTTCTCAGGCTAACTACACATTGTGTGGAAAAGTATTTCCTTTTATCAGTTTATCAACACAAACAGAAGCTCACTATGAGTATATTGCACGAATGTTACTTACATATCCTGTTCTAACCTCTTTCTTATCCAAGTCCCCAGTCCTACTAACACATAAGCGAATACCTTTATGAACATAAGCAGACCCACTGAAGCCAATGGGAGTGTTCACATGTGTAAAGTTATTCATGAGCATGTCTGCAGGATCAGAGTCTATGTTTGCAACTAACCTAACTAAATCATTAAATGCCTTATCCCTTGAATTGCACCTCAAGGAAGGCAATGTGTTCTGCTGATAGAATATAAATTGTGTAAGATGTGACTGATATCTTTCTACAGGATGTGTTTCAAAAGACAAAACCAGGTCATATAAGAAGGGTAAATAACAGAGACTGAGCAGACTAATATGATAATAGAGTAATCAGGCAAGATGGGGGTGGGGAGAGGATGACAACAAGATGCTACCTGTGTGTGTGTGTGTGTGTGTAAGATAATACAAATAATATATTATTCTATACTCTATATCAGTAAATTTGAGAACATGTAATTAAACAGTATTGTGAAGAAAATTTAATGTGTCATTATGTGTCATTTTTATTGTGTCATTATCTTTGTTACAAGGGGGTTGGGAACTCACAACTTAATTAAATATTACTGGGGATTAGAATCACGATATCACAAAAATCCAGATAAGCACTAGACCACTAAGGGGGAAAAAATATTTTTATTCTTTAGATTATTTCTTTCCAGATCCCAGAGGCCTCTTTAAATAGGTACAAATCTGAGTATTGAACTATCAGAGGGATAGCTGTATTAGTCTGGATCTGTAAAAAGCAACAAAGAGTCCTGTGGCACCTTAAAGAACACTCTATATGGAAAAATTAAGATTAAAAAAGTAGTTCTGTTTTGCCCCTTTATTCTTCAGTTATATATAATGTATTCTGCCTAAATCCATTTACACTTTGGTCCCATTCCAAGGCTTATTAAGTCAACCACAGCCTTACCATTGATTTCAAAGTGTCTTGGAGCAACCCTTTTATGAGGTTACATTTAGGAATAACTAGCTAAGCAATCCAGCAAAGCAATTAAACACATGCATAACTTAAGTATTCTTATTGATATCAATTCCTAAGTTAAGTGTGTGCTTAAATACTTTGCTAGAATAATGCCTAAGAATGCAATATTGTGGATGTAGATATGCCACAGTGTATACTTAGACTAGCTCACATTGCTCTATCTACAGCTAAGACATCAATAACTTGGTTTCCACTTGAGAAGAAATTTTTGGAAATCTCTCCAGGTAGTAGAAACAGTAATATTCCTATTTTAAGACCCAAAGCTTTAATTCTCTAATCTTTATCAAATAATTTATAAAAGAAAATGTATATGGAAAATAAGCATGGATATATGATATATGGAAAATCTAGAGGCTGCTGATTTTGGAGAAGAGGTGGTACCTCCCCTATATGTTTCTATTAAAGATTGTCACTGCAAACAGATATTTTAAGAAGCATATCTCCCTCTTGAATATTCTTCCTCACTGATTCTTTTCAGGGGAAATATTGGGGGAAAGGGAAAGGATGGATTGGTTGAGTTATTCCTGAGACGTTCACAGACAGTTTTTGAAGGGTGTGGCTCATTCCAAATGAGAACTCCTTCTCATCGTTATTTTTTGAGACAGAAGTTGAGGCATGTTCTTCCTGCCTCAGAAAGAGTGTGAAACAATACGAGCAACACCAGAAACAGGAAGGGGACTGCCTCTGTACCCTCTTTCAGAAATAAACAAGTTATTTTGTTAAACTGAGTTTCTGTTTCTGCCATTATTCATGGGATCTCAGCCTGACTATTCTAAATCAGCAGCAAGATGATCAGAAGATCACATAATAATATCCCTGATTCAGTTTCTGAAATAACTGGATCCAGACAGCTCCCACACCCTTTGGTTGTTAAATTAAACCTCACAGTGACAGTGGTCGACATACTGAGGAATGCTAAGTTCATTTTTCATCTCTTGGTAACACCCATGTTCTCTAACTGGAAAGAAATATTAACAAACAGTACACAACTGTTCTACTCCTTTAAATTGCAGTGGGCGTGGTGGCGTGGTGGCTGAGTGATTTGTCATTCTATCCAGTGCTTGCATACTTCACAGCAGCCATATTTTCTCTGTGATGTTTATTGCCCACATCTGGCACACTGGACCAGGTCAACTGAGATTGTTATTTATAGCTTCTTTTTCTAATATAATGAGCAAAACAAATCAAATCAACAATAATTTGCATATTTTAAAAACGATGTTAACATTCTGTGAAAGTTTGAATTATCTTTGTTTTGAAAGTTAGTTTTCTAAATAGATAGTGATTTATATCTGAGATTTCTCCATCTCTGCTTTTCTTAACCAGCTGTAAACTTGTCACTTCATCTTAAATTCCATCATCTGAACATCTCCAATAGAGAGACATTGCTTCTCTTGGGCAAGAAAAGCCTAGAACTCCCTTGTCTTCTAGATGAGCAATACTGAAGTCACCCTTCACTGTGCTATATCTCCACACTCAAAGGCTGAAAATCTGCTCATTATAATCTCTGAAACATCACCAAAGTATATTTTTTTAATTCTATAAAAAGTATTCTGACTAGGTCCTTAAGGCATTTGGGATTGGGATTTTCAAAGGAGATTAAAGGAAATTAAGTGCCCTACTCTCATGGGATCTGAATGAGATCTGAGCACTTAGAACTGGTGGGCTCCTTTCAAATGCTTACCACATACACAGTAACTATAAAGTGACATAATGCTGTATAAATTGTTGTAATTGCTTACTCCACCTCTGCTGAAATTCCAACCTATACCTTCATTTCTTTTCATCTTGCCTGTTTCCACTCTCCATTTGACTCCCAATTTTCCTTTCTCAAGATTCCAAGATGTGCAGAATAGTATTTCTACATTCTCATGACATGCAAAGATGAATGTTCAAACCATCCATTAAGTCATCCATTTTTTCTAAACAACTCCGCTGAGTGCAGTATCTGAGTAGTTTACCCCATATCAAGAAATGAAGCTCAAACTCAAAATTCACCAACAATCGCAACGTCAAACTCTTTGCAGATATGGAAAAAGAGCAATAATTTTGCACAAAATTTCAGTGGATAAATCAGTTAAGGGAAGAGCAAACTGGTAGCAGAATCCATTAAAATTACTCAGTCCGTTAAAATAATTACTACATATATAGGTGTAGTGTTCAGCTTGAACATTTCCCCTTTTATTTGTCATTTGTTCTTCTGTCAGTCTTTGAAAGGTTGCTTGAACATAAGATCTAGGAAAGATTCCACTTCCAACTGTTATTGGTTCATCCTTGGTGGTAGAAAGAGAAACTCCTTTTAAAGCAACTATGACTTTGTAAAGAAATGCAATGTCTTAGTCCTAATCTTGTCACTTGCAATATCTTCTGCTATATCTAGAACACTAGAGCTGGCTTCAGCCTGATTTCAAGAAACCTTCCTGTCCCACAGATTATTTTTAGAAGAAGAAACATCATGTTTCTTTGTTCTGACCATGCAGAAAGAAAGATAAGCAGCAATCACATGTGGTTTAATTAGGCCACAACTTTTACAACTTATTTGGGAACGCTCAGAAATAAATTGTACAGTGTAGGTCATCATTCTTTCCTTAATTGTTTCCTCCTGTTTGAGAGGGCTACCATCAGCCTTCCCCTTTCTAACATGACCCCATCTCATTACTGGCACCCTGATGCCCTCCCCTTATATGAGGATTGAGGGAGTCTGAAAGAAGTGTGTGGGGGTGGGGTGTCTTCCCAGTGTAGCGGATGTTAGCTTCTGTAGCACTGGGTCTGTTTTCAGATTGTTCCCAATAAACATGCCTGTCCTGAGGTTTCTTTTTCAAACATAATATTCCATTGCTGAGGATGCTCACTTTATCCAGAGAACAAAGCCTCTGAAACTAATGCAAGTCCCAAGGTAGAGTAAGAAACATTACAAAAAATCAAACTTGCTTTCCCCCATCCCACCTCTTTTCATTCTAAATAATTTAATCAAATGAAAGCTGGGGTGTTTTTTTATTGCCAATGTAACGCTGCGTAATGTTGCCACAACTATTTCAAAGACTTTTTCTTCCTGAACAGACTTCAGTGGGGATGGTAAAGGAAACAAGGCTTGTCCTTTAAAATGAAATGTGCACAAGTGGGGGGAACTTTAGAGCAGAATCTAACAACCTCAAATTTTAAGGAATCTAAATGGAGATGATGCATTAAGAACAACTGAACCAAAAAGGAACCTTTCTGAGATTGTGCACTAGGAGTTAGAGGTGCAGCTTTACACAGCTCTTGTCGGACCAGGCTCATGCAAACCCAGAATTAAACAGTAGATAGAGGGAGAGATAAAATTTGACCAGGATCAAAGGTTTGTAAATATAAAACTATAAAAATAACTACAAAAAGCTGTAAAAGGGCTTACTTTATCAGTGTATATTTCATACCTAAGCATCTATATAAAGAGACTATTAAGTTTCCACAGGAAAATAGTCAAAAGTCTGGAAATGGCTACATGCAAGCCAGCTGGAAATAGCTGGATGAACTCAGGCCCTTGTGCATATGCATTAGAACATGGTCTTTAATCATGGTTGCATATTAAATTTAAAAAAAATAGTGTTGGCAGTTAGAAGATCAACATTTGCCAACAGATGGGTTGCCACCATTATTTCCTGTTCGAAGATTATTAGGATAAGTGATACAATTACATACTATTGACATATGATAAGTTTTGAATGAGGACCACTTTATAATGCAATGCAGTTTTTTTCTACAACTAGGATAGAGATTACTTTTTACATTCTTACAACATTTTAACTTATTTCAGTGGAACAGTTGCTAGGGTAACAATCAGTCTCAACTGTACATTATTTATTTCTAATTTGTTTCAGATACTTCTCACTACTAACCTACATCCCATAAAACTGCAATACTATACAGTAAAAAAATTCAATTACTACCAATTATATAAATTATTTCATTTCTTGCTGTAAGGCCAAATGACTGTTTCACATATTAAAAGGTGCCCATAAATTAACACCGTAATTAATACTTTGTAAACACTTGTACATAAACTACAGCTCACTTGTATTTGTTTTCAGCTTGACAGGAAAAATGAAGGTATAGACCCACACAGCTGTGCTTTCCTAGATTGCTTGATGAAAAAATGCTTTTTTTTTTTTTTTTTTTTAGAAAATGCATTTATTGTATAAAAACAACAACACAGCTGTAAGGTTTAATGCACTTTGGCCCACAGAAATAAATGACTCTTAGAAAAACTAGAGATTTGATTCTGAATTTCTAAATACTCTAGACTGTGGTCTCAACCTTGGATGTGACTCTATGCAGGCAGAACCATGTGCCCATATAGAGTCCTGTTGAAATTTTGAGCAAAAGATGAGCATGAGCAAAGGGTTTCACCTATACAGATTCCCTTGCATGTGTTAGGATATAGATATTCAAAAGCCTGTCTGTAAAGGCCTATACTTAAAGAATTTAGGTATATGTTTATCATTTAGCTAGTGTGACAGAGCTCTGACCTTGTCCCTGTGGATCCTGCGCATCTAAGCAGTTTATGCTAGCCTCAGTGGCTCACTGTGACTCTCCACATAGCCCTTCTCTCTCTAGGGCCAGGGTTACAGTCTATTGATCCCTTTTTATCATAGGCCAGCAAGGAGGTTGGCAAGAGAACTCCCACAGTCTCTGTTGTCCCTAAGGGCTTATTTCAAAACAGTTTAGCCTCCTGTCCTGACAGGGGCCTGACTTCCCCTCTCAGGAGATGTTCCTGTAGTGGTGGGTTGGGGGGAACCCGGGCCCGCCCTCTACTCCAGGTTCCGGCCCAGGGACCCTAATGGTAGCAGCTGTTGGCAGCCAACCTTTCACTGCCAGAGTTGCTACACTTCCCTGGGCCACTTCCCCACAGCTCTCCTGTTTCTCCCTTCTTCACCCTTACCTTAGGGCTCTCTTACCAATGGTTTGAGGCTGTCTTCATTAACCAGCCCTTCAGCTGCACTTCCTCTCCTCTGGCTCCCTGGCTCTCCTCTGCCTGACTGGAGTGAGCCCTTTTTATAATATCAGTGGGGCCTTAATTAGAGTCAGGTGGTCACATTAGCTTAATGGCCTCACCTGACTCTTTGCAGGTTAATTAGAGTCAGGTGTTCTCATTAGCCTGGAGCAGCCCTTGCTCTGGTCAGCCAGAGAACAGAAAACTATTAATTCAGTGGCCAGTATATCTACCTGCTGCTATTCTGCTGTACCCAACTGGCTTGGGTCTATCACACGAATTATAGAGGTATAAAAGAAATAATCTGTGTAAGGCCTTCTCTCACTGTGACAGTCTGAGGCCCTGTTCTTAGGCCAATGCCTTTGGCTAAGAGGCAGCCATAAGCTGGGAAGTGTGCGGTCACATCCTCACATTCCAAACCAGCCATATTGAAATAAGGCAACCTGGGGTTGTTAAGAAGGTGATCCGATCTATCACCTCCAGAGAAAGGGAAGAGCCTAGAACATGTAAAAGGAAATTTAGTTTGACAGTTTTCTGTCTGGTAAGAACTCACTTATCAGTAGACACAGCTGGGAAACCCTTATGTCTGTATCGACGTAGTTGTGAAATCCTCACTTCTGTATTGTTTTGTCATTATAGTTCCCACTTTGCTATGTTCATTTGCATGGTCTCTCTCTGGTTCCGTAATTGATTGTCTGCTGTATAATGAATTTTGCTGGGGATAAACTAATTAAGGTAGCGGGATATAATTGGTTAGCTAATCATGTTACAATATGTTAACATTGGTTAGGTAAATTTTAGTAGAATGATTGGTTAAGGTATAGCTAAGAATATTACTATATAAATTAGGGGCAAACAGGAAGTAAGTTGGGATCTGAAAATAAGGAAAAAGGAACTTAGATTTAAGCTTGCTGGAAGGTCACCCCAATAAACATCGAATTGTTTGCACCTTCGGACTTTGGGTATTGTTGCTCTCTGTTCATGCAAGGACCAGGGAAGTGGGAGAGTGAAGGAATAAGCTCTCTAACAGCATGACTGAGGCTTTAATTACTGTTTTACTAGCTAGAAGAATACAAATTAGAAAGCAGCAATTCAAATGGTCCAAATTTTCCTACTTTCAGATAAGTATTAGTATTAACTATGATTGAGGTTTTTAGAGAGATAAAAAATAAATTTAGCAGTTCAGAGTAACATTTATCTGATGTATTCTGATTTAACCAGCCTTACTGTTCTAGTCAACTCATGCTTATCTACAGTGGGGTTTTAACAAGGCTAAATTCATCTAGGAACAACTGTGTTCACTCTATGCTAGAATTTAAAGTTGTGAGTTATAATTAAAAATCTACATGTAGAGTAAGCACTCAAAGTGTACCATGGCTAGAGGATAGGAATATCTTTTTTATGGTAACTAAAAGGAATTTCCTTCCTTGGAGGCAGGCAGGTGACCTGATACCAGGAAAAGATATACAGTAGAACCTCAGAGTTACGAACTGACAAGTCATTTGGAACAGGAAGTACACAATCAGGCAGCAGCAAAGACAATCCTCCTCTCCTCCCCGCCCCCGGCAAATACAGTACAGCAATGGCAGGCAACCTGTGGGCCGCACGCGGCCCATCAAGGTAATCCGCTGGTGGGCTGCGAGACAGTTTGTGTACATTGACTGTCTGCAGGCATGGCTGCCCGCAGCTTCCACTGGCCACAGTTCACTGTTCCCAGCCAATGGGAGCTGCGGGAAGTGGTGACTAGCACCTCCCTGAAGCCCATGCCACTTCCTGCAGCTCCCATTGGCCAGGAATGGTGAACTGCAGCCATTGGGAGCTGCGGGTGGCAGTGCCTGCGGATAGTCAATGTAAATAAACTGTCTCATGGCCCTCCAGCAGATTACCTTGATGGGCCACGTACAGCCCGCAGGTTGCCCACCACTGCAGTATAGTGTTAAACCTAAACTACTGAAAAAATAAAGGGAAAGGAGCATTTTTCTTCTGCACAGTAAAGTTTCAACACTGCATTGAGTTAATGTTCAGCTGTAAAGTTTTCAAAGAATAACCATAACATTTTGTTGAGAGTTAGGCACATTTCACAGTTACAAACAACCACCATTCCTGAGGTGTTCGTAACTCTGAGGTTCTATTGCACATGGGTTTCAAAACTCTACCTCAGTGGGTCTTCATTATTGGGAGGCATTATTTGAGTTTCTGGAGACTCAAATCTTGATATATAAAAAGCTTCCTAATAAACAATTTTATGTGGAATCTCTTTTAAAATAAAACAAACAAAACTCTGTACTTGTTAAAACTTTACCTCATCCTTACTGTCCTGGACATCTCATTAATAGGTAATAGAATAATTATGCATAGTCAAAGTGCCAAGAATGTCAGTGCCATAGTGCAGCATAGATATAAAATCACTCAGACAATTAAAGAAATCATAAAATATAAGGAGGATAGCAACAACAAGGCAATTAGGAGACCATTCTTGAGAATCAAATAGAAGAGCTTTACATCCTTATAGAGCCTTTGATGTTATGTTTTCCAGATAAGACGTGTAAGGCCAAAAACTTTCAGGGGCTCTGTTCAGTTTCAGAATTAACATTTTCTGATGCCGAAAGAAAGCAGTTGTATTTTCCTCTCCAAGCCTGGGAAATTGATAGAGACTTTCCCTAATAAACAATTTGCAGCAGTTCAAAGTTCAGCAGGATAGCTCAAATCTTTAAGTAACCAATATCTATATAATCAGTTAAAGACGACATTTTTACTTGGAGTGTATATATACATATATGTAAATAAATTCAGTATTATTAAGATCAATACATTCTAGCTGGTTCTTCCTCTAACCCAACACAGATCAACTACAAATAGGACCAAGCATTTTAGTTTAAATTCTACAAAAGTCTAACTTAAAATAACAGTTGTCCATTAGAATGAAATTTGTGAAGCACTGCAATACCACAAGAGGATGTCTGATGCTTAATTATCTTCTTTATGAACATATTATAAACAATACCCATTCTCTAAAAGTGAATTTCTTATCCTGGAGCCAATATCAGAAACCATTCTCTTCAGTCAATTTCTGTAGCAATATTGCAGTTGTAATGAACTGCATAAAATACCATTATCAAGTTCAAAAATCCTAAAATGCTTCTAGATAATTATCTTAAACTAAAGTCAAACTGGACCATTTCCCATGATAATGATAAAGCATGTTACCTATTACATCTAACTATTACAGATGACAACAAAAAGAACACTGAAAGTGATGTACGTACAGGTGCTTTTCACATAAAACAGAAAATCCTTTTTGATGACATTCTTATGGACAGATCAATCTAAAGGAAAGAAATTCAATCAACTTCCCTCTGTGTTTTGCCACAGAACAATTTCCTCAATAATTGAAAGTGTTTATAGGGCATTTGGAGATTTGCAGACTGTGCAAGAAGCACTAGATAACTCTACAGAATTCAGTTAAGATTTTAAAAAATGCATTTCTAGTACTCTGGAATATGTGACGATCAATTGCCTAATCTTCACAAAAAATAAAATAAACCTGAAATTTGTACTGAAGCTGATCATGGTTTTAAGAGATCAGCTTATAGTAATTAGTTCTCAAATTATAACTTTGCATAACCAGTTGTTTTACAATTTGCATAAAAAGAATGGAGAATTTGTGTGTAACAAACATAATCCATTCAACATTGTATTTGAAATAGTTACAGATCATTGCAATTAGATTTTTGCATTCCTTTCAATAAATACACAGCTAGACTGCTGCTCTCCCTTGCACAGGCATACAATGGAGTGGAAGGCTGGAAGAAAATGTGACAGCCTTCAAAGCAAGGTTGTGGTTAAAAGTGACCAAGCAAAAATGTCTCAGAGATTGCATTTAAAAAAAAAAAAAGACTGAATAGAATACACATAATTTCATGCCATTATTTTGAAAAATACATTGATGGTGACTACACAAATATGATATACAGAAATGTTCTCTGATGCACAGATGGATTTAGTAAAGGAGGAGAAGAGAGAGAGAGAGTGAGAGAGCGAGAAGCCTCTCACAATTAGTAATTCCCTAGCTAACGATTTCTGCCATGGTGGCAGAGGTATGATAACAGCTACAACAAGATAAAAATCCCTAGCTCAATTAAGTTCAGGCTTCCATAGTATGGAGAAAGGAAGTAAAAAGGACAAACTCAGCTAGGGTAAAATTTGGTGATATAATTCTTTTTATTTACTTCCTAGCTCTTCTGATGGTTGTAGGTCAGAGGCACTTTATGATATGACAGTGGCACTTCATAAACAGCTGGTTAATTTTTTCTAAGGGTGTTTGAAAAATTGTTTGTGTTGAATAAATGTTTTACAATGCATTGATTTTGATGATCAACACCAATTACCTTATCTGTTTGTTAACAAGCAAGGTATCTAAATATTAGCACTTCATTTAATACTTATTTCTTTTCATTCACTACAACATCGGTACACAACTCCGCACAAGGGTTTTAACAAATTAAAAAACAACAAATAATCTAACTAATGTACAAAGAAGAAAAAAGGAACACAATTCTGTATTGAAAATCAACACAACACTGCTACTTCCATAGCTATCTCATATACCTATTTCAACTTAACATCTGTACTTGACTTGATGTAAGAAATTAATTCCTCCCAGGGCATATGGAATTCTACAGGTGTATCATTTGTATAAATTAAATTAATTGTATGATGCAATTTCTTTCCAACTCAATGCATCCATTTTTCAAACTGAGAACACATGAACACTTTTTTCCTTGATTAACTTCTTTGCATGAACAAGGGCAATATGTGTTTTTAAGGACTTCATTCACCTATATCTCAGGGAGAAAATATTTAGCAAATATAGATCCAAACTATCCCTTCCACTTTCATTGACAGAGGAAAATATTAGGATGTGAGGGGTTTGGAAGAGGGGCATGAGAAGATTGGATGAAGGGGGTAAGTGATAGATGCAGAGCATGCTCATTTCAACCCAACAACTCAGAAGTCCCCACAGCCCTGATGATTAATAAGGATTGATCCTGATAGGTGGGGACAGGGAAGTTTTCGTTCATTAAAAGCTGGAAGAGGCAGACAGATATTAACTAAATCAGAAGTCATTGTCTCAAAACCTGCCGTTCTATGGATCCAATATCAGATTGCCTTAGTTCCTTGAACTCTTAGGGGTGTATGAAGATTAGTTCTATATTGGTATACAGAAGAAGAAGGTTCCTTGCACCCTCTTCCTCTCCTTCTCTGCCTAAAGAAGGCTGGGCACATATTTGCCATTGGGTTGCAAGGACAACCTGCATTCAAAACAAGCTGATCGTTGTTACATTAGTGAACCTGTGATCAGCCTTGATTATTTCTCCTTAAAATGCAGGTTTGCCTGTTCACATACCCCATGTGCATGTCTGCTTTAGATCATGTTTTTTATACTTTCCCCTTGAAATGTTACTCATAAAGCCAAACTCTGGCCTCAGATGGAAGTAGCTCATTAAGTGTCATATTCAGTCAACTTCCCTCAAGTTCAGTAGTACCTTACTCTGTGAATAATCCACTTGATTTCAGTAGAACTATTGTGGGGTTATAGACTGCTCAACATCAATGAGTAGCAAACTCTGACCCATAATGGTGTGCTGCAAGGGTTATAGGGTGCTCCCAGGAGTCCTTTGTTAAAATTCTGTCACCAAATATATACAGTACAAGGAAAGCTTGTGGTGATTTCCCTATCTATGATGGAACTACTTCCGTCTCTGGATACAGCTTAACCATCTCTGTCAGATAATATATCCCTGGAGCTTGTGAGAGTATGTCTGAAGAATACTTTTATTCTCTTTTGGAAAGCAGCAGGAAATAGGTATTTACAAATACCCATGGAAGGAAACCCTTGGACTCCCCAAAAAGCTATTCAACTTCCTCTTTCACATTTCTAGTTACATAGGTTCAATACAGTGCTATATGCCATATTTATACTCAGTATAGTCACCGGCGGCATGAGGGAAAACATGAAGAAAAATGAACTGCAAGTAAGTTTCTCTGTCAGCTTGAGTCGCCTTCATTTTTGGTTATGAAGCAAGTATTTTTGTTTGCACTGGAAAAACAGATTTCACATCCTGACTCCCCTTTTACTCAGTGATTTCAGAGAATACTTTTGTGGGAATTCCTTATGAAAACATTGGCTAACAGTCACTAAGCAAGCACATCTGAGGGCAGGATTTGGCGCTTAGTGTGCTATATGTGGAGATGCCAAACTTCCTATACACTTTAGATGCAGTCTTTGGTTTCCTATACACTTCCTACTGGGGCAGAAACAAACAAGCCCAGGACAGGGCAGTCACAGGCTGCAGTTACACAGAGCAGCCAATAGTTTTGTTACTTCCTTTCTATACCTAGTTTCTGTTCATAATAAAGGATTTATCTTGATACCAGTCTGCTTGTCTGCAAGCCACTATAGAGAACTTCACCAGCTCTTAGACACCACCAGGACTTAACGGGCAATACTCTCACCTGAGAAATCCACACAGCAGATCTCAACTTCCTATTCTGCTTACCCTTTATGAGAAGAATTCACAATGGGGTTTATCCTAAATGCTTTGCCTATTTTATAACTAAATTCCCTATATTTATGTTTAAAGAAACATTTTTTTTACAGTTTGCCACTTATAAACAATAGACAGTAACTTAGATGAATCCTTTGATGTTTACAGGATTTAAATGCCATTTTCCCCTAAAAACACTGTCACAGAGAATTGGGTGCAAATTTCAGAACTTACATATCTTGCTGAAAAGATACAGCAGAATGATCATTGTAAAAATGGAGGACTCCTGGTTAATATTTTCCCTTTATTTTTGTTAGCCTTCTGGCATCTGGCCAGGGCCAAAAGGTAAGTGCAGAAATATCACAAGAAAGCTCACTCTTACAATATCTCCCTCAAAGGGGTAAAAAGTCTCAGAAGGAAGATTTTCAGCTCTGTTTTGCAGACCCACACATAATAGTAGATGTATATAGTTTGGCTAAGATATGGTAGCATCCCTACCTAATGAACGAATCTTCTGAAGTTCATCCATCACCAATTGTATACTAATTAGCAATAACATCAATGTTTAGCATACATGATAATAGCTCAATTTAATAATACATAGACAATAGTTTGACAAACCTCTTCAGTGTCATACTTCTAGTTAAAATAATTTTATCTTGAGAAAAGCCAAAGTGTTATCAGTGGTCTCACAGCTTTTTCATTTCATAAAAACCAATAAAATTATTCTACTTGGATTCCCTATTTTGACATATTTAACGTAAGCATGAATGGATCCAGTAGTTAGAGCAATGAATAATGTTGTATATTTGTTTGGATCATCAGACAGCAGTGAAATTATGTTGTTTCAGTCTTTAGGGATATTAATTTTTTGTATTTAAAAAAATATTAACAAATTGTGCCTAGTTATCAAACCAACGCCTACAATTTTACAGCATATTGAAAATTATATGCTTTGAGACACAGTTGTATTTATCTTGAGTTCTTCTGTTCAGTGTTTAAAAAAATATAATTCTCTGCCTTTAAAAACATAAAATGTGCCTATGCAGTTAGAATACAATCCACAAGCTGCTAGGCTGCAGACAGAGCTTGTGGCCCATGCAGGTTAACAAATTTCCTTTGCTTCATTGTGAATGGCCTGATCCAAAGTTAATGGAAGTTTATCTCTTAACTTCAGTGGACCTTAGTTCAGGACAATAGCCCTTTCATTTGTACCTGTGCAATTTGATTTATGGTGTGACTACCTCCCTTTCTCTAGAATGACATCTCAGACATCAACATAAATCTCAAACGCTCCACATTTTATACCTTAATTTACTTATAAAACATAAATCTAATATTTCACTTTTATTTATATATATATTTACTTCAGAAATGCAGAATTGTAAAAGTTTAAGAAATTAAACTCAGTTCTTTTTAAACTTTCAGCACTAATAATTTTGTGTGTGTTCATCATCTTGGATCTTCATTCCACATTTAGGCTTTGATGACATTCAGATTCCAAAATTGAAAATGGTGTGACATATTTTTGCTATTTGATATTCAGAATTTGAGTTTGTTCCTTTTTATCCTTCATATGAATGTAAGATTTAGGATTTTAAGTGATTTGAGTAGTACCGTATGTGCAATTTATCATTTGGTACTTTCTAATCTGTCTCTTGTTCATTTAAACAGAAAACCCAGAGGAATGAAAGTAGAATGGCAATAGTTTAACAGAAAGAAATTTATAGCCAGCATAGACAATGTCATTGTGAGATAGGAAAAACTGTGAAATACAATTAGTGGCACTTTGTAGGTGATTTTATTGTAACAACAGGTGTTACTACAATAAAATCTATGTAACTGGTTTTATTCTAGAAAGAAACACAACAGCGCCATAATTTCAATTTATTATATCATATTATAATACAAATTATAATGAGCACATAGGAATAAAACTTAATGTACTGCATTGTATTCATGGAATATGAAAGTACAATAACTTAGAGAAATGGCAAAATCATAATGATAATAAAAGATATGTCTAGAATTAGCACTTTTCATTTATATTAAAAAATGCACCATTATGATATGTTGTTCTGTTTTGCCCTTCAGGAAATTACACTGCATAATAATGTATTTTACTATAATTGCAAATACATTTCCCTGTCATTACTTTGCATTAAACACCTGATCTAGGAGAAATACCCAGACACCCTTGGTTTACGCACCCTAGACGATCAGTTAACTCATTGATACCTGATCTCATTAGCAGAAAAACTAAGAGCTAGACCTTCCATGCTGTAAGAAAACCAAATCTCCATGGCCACAAATTGAATATTGGCTGACTCAAGACCCTAAGGATCCAAGGGCCTTTGGAGTCCTGCTCCAAATTTACATCTATATCTGAAATCTTTTGATGTCCAGTAAAGCAGTCTGACAAACTTGTCCAGCTCAGGTTAAAATCATTCTCAGTGAATCAGGGAGTTTTAATTGTTTTTATTGTTTACTCAGATTGGAATTTAAGACATTGGCTAAAGCTATAATTTTACAGCAAATGCAATTCCACTAGGATCTGAGTGATATACAGGGTGCGCTTGGGGGTACTAGTTTAATTATAAGTTTTTCAATGTGTAAGGTGCATATCCTAGCCATAACTGTATCAATTTCCCTAATGCCTAATCATTTACATTGACCTTTGACAAATGCCATACAATAATAAGGGGAAACTCTTTTCAACTATTTTTCTACTAAACCCAGGCCCTAAGGAGACATGTTAATGGACAGAAAACTTTTGTGGACTATTTCTAGTATTTCTAGCAGAAGGGAAACTGAGGCAGGGTGCCTCAGGCCCAGGCAAGCCCAGGCCATGAGGGGGGCAGTTTGGAAGTGGCCAACACTGTTACATTATTCAATAATTTTATTTTGTTATATTTAATCAAATGCAAGATACTCTCGCCTCTGAAATAATGATGTAAAATAACATCTTGGTAACATTAGTACTATATTGTCTATGAACTTCATAGACAACTGTACTTCCAGATATTTTTTCTCCTCTTGTGCTTTGATTCTGAAGCGAGAGGAATCAGCATCTATTTCAGAACTAAAAATCTTCATAATCTAAAATAGCACTGCTGGAATGAAGCAAATGGAGAGTTCCACTGGGAAAAGGTGATATATGAACCTGGAAATGTCAGAGATTTGAGTAAGAATATGATCTCAAACAAGTAGTATTTGAAGGATAAACTGTCTATAATGAATGAATATGTCAAAACTGTCAGGGTACCAAGAGCAATAAATAGTACCTGTCAGTTCACCAAAAAGGGAAATAGTAAAGGAGGACATTCAATTATTTAAAAAGAGAAACTTTAAATGCTCTCTGAAGGCATGCGTGTGACCTATTCATACGACAATGAGGGATAAGCTAAAGATAAAAAAAAGGTTCTTAAATATGTTCCGGATTTTTAAAAAAACATTTGACAACCCAGGTACAATCTGATTTACACAGAAGGATCAAATTATACCCCAAATTATACGTGAGTATAGCTGATAGAAGTAGATGGCCCACTGCCTGCACTATGATTTGTATGTCTAATGTATGAAGGCATTAAATATCACACCGATTAAATATTTCAGTACTGAAAATAACTACAGAAAACTAGTGTCTGCACAATTCTGCTTCCTCTCTATGCATTTAGTATCCTTTGCACTAAGTTTTTAATATATTTAATAGCCCTGAAAAAACAGCACATCAAAGAGAGAGAATGAGATGGAATCTATTTCCTCTTGAGTATCAATAGAATAGTTTAATACCTTAAAATCGCGGGGTCATAAAGATGGGAGGAGATGGGGTTTGCCTGACCAAGGACGGTAAGTGCATTTTGGATGCTGATTCGTCAACCTAGTGAGGAGTGCTTAAATTAGGTAAAAGGGGGCAAGTGATAAAAGCCCATAGATGGGTATAAAAAAGGGTGACCAAAATAGAGGGCTAGATGTTAGGGCAGAAATGGAAAATTATAATAGGATTATAGGAAAAACAAGAGGGAAAACAGTGGGGGAATCCACTCTACATCTTTTATGTCTGTATACAAACACAAGGAGAATGGGGAATTCATAGATTCAAGGCCAAAAGGAAGCATCATCGTGATCTACTCTGACCTCCTTTATAACACCCGCCACAGAAGTGCCCAAAAATAATTCCTGGGGCATATATTTTAGGGGGAAAACATACAATCTTGATTTAAAAATTGTCAGTGAGGGAAAATCCACCATGATCCTTGGTAAATTTTTCCAAGGGTTAACTATTCTCTCCATTAACAATGTATGCCTTATTTCTGGTCTGAATTTGTCTAGCATCAAATTGCAGCAATTGGAGAGAATCTTTCTCTGCTAGACTGAAAAGCTCATTATTAACTATTGTTCTCCATGTAGGTACTTAGTCACCTTTATCTTCTCTTTGCTAAGATAAATACATTGAGCTCCTTGAGTCTATTATTATCAGATACATTTTCTAATCCTTTAATCATTCTTATGGCTCCTCTAGGAATCCTCTCCAAATTTTCAACATCCTTCTTGAATTGCAGACACCAGAACTGGACCTAGCACTCCAGCAGTGGTTGCGCCAGTGCCAAATAAAGAGGTAAAATAGTCTTTCTATTCCTACTCAAGATTCCCCCGTTTATGCATCCAAGGATCACACAGAATCATAAAAAGATAGGACTGGAATGGACCTCGAGAGGTCATCTAGTCCAGTCCTCTGCATTGAGCCAGACTAAGTATTACTTGATGACAGTTATTTGTCTAACATCTTCTTGAAATATCCAATGAAGGAGATTCCCCAACCTTCCTAGGTAATTTGTTCCAGTATTTAACTATTATACTCCTCCACCACCCCATTCTTCAGACAAAACAAACCCATTTTTTCAATCTTTCCTCTTAGGTCATATTTTTGTAGACTCTAATCACTTTTGTTGCTCTCCTCTGGACTTTCTCCAATTTGTCTACATCTTTCTCAAAGTGTGATGCCCAGAACTGGACACAATACTTCACTTGAGGACTTATCAGTGCTGACTATAGTGGAAGAATTACTTCTTGTGTTAGCAGGAAAAATCTCATAACGGGAATATTAGTATAAATCTAAGTTGTATAAAATGGTATGGCACCTACCTTCCATTGTATTCCAGTAGTGTGTAAGTAAGCCCTTCCTAGAGAGTCATAGTAATAAGCAACTTAGAATCTCTATAAGTGGAAGATGCTATAATTAATCAATTATTTTTGTATTTCATAGGCAGATAAATTATTGGGATAGATGTACACATATGTACATTAAAACTCAGAATGGAGTTTTGGGAATGGAGGTTGTTTTTAACTCTGAAATGTTAATAACTGAACAAACCTTTATGGTTTTTCTTTCAAAAGTTTACAACTCAACACTGACTTAATACAGGTTTGAAACTTTACTATGCAGGAGAAAAATGCTGCTTTTAACCATCTTAATTTAAACTAGCACAGAAAGTTTCCTTACCATGTCTAATCTTTTTTAAAACTTTCCATTTATTTATGTAGTCATTTATGTTTAAGACAGTACTGTACTGTATTTGTCTCCCTCCTCTTTCCCCCTCCTCACCCCCGCACTACAGCTTGATTGAATATTTCCAGTTACAAATGAGATGTGTGGTTGGCCGGTCAGTTCATAACTCTGGTGTTCATAAATCTGAGGTTCTACTCTATAGCTTCCACTGGCTTCAGTCACTCAAGGATGAAATTGGTCCATTATTATATCATCAGATGAAATGACCAATCCATATATTTGAAAAAAAAAATATGAGAATTTTTACTGTTCAGATAATTTCCCTCTTGAGATGCAGATAAACATTTATATGCATGAACTGGGGAGATTTAACTGAAACAAGTTGGAAGCCACTAAGACACTCAATATTAAAATCAATCACAAGCTATTACACATTTTATCAAGCAAACCTGTTTGATTTTGACTGCATCATTTTATGTAAATCCAGTAGGGAAAAGATGAAGAGAGAGAAAGTAAGTACTTGTCAGGTTCCCCAGGTTTTGTTATTTCATAACAACATATTGACTTTCATTGATATGGAATGAAAATGTTTACGTTTAAAGAGCAGAAGCACACAACGTGATAGACATGCCTAAATATGGTCTTTAAATAATCAAACAATGTTCATCTAGCTAATTCTGAAAATGAGAGAAATACTTATTGGTAAACGGCTGCAAGAATTATTTGTCTATGCTTAAGAAAAATGCACAGACGTGTACTAAATGATTTTTAATTAATAGAGAGAAAAACAGATTTCTGAGATTTGATTTTGAGACCTTTTAGTTTAATATGTGCCATGCTGACTTTATATCAGAGTTTCTTAATCGTAATGTTGTATGGTAGTAAGTCAAATGCCTAATCTCATTAAAAATATCAAGTTAATTTGACAAGATTTATTTTCTATAAACACACATTGACTGGTATTAATTATATTTGAATCTGTTATTGAGTCTCATATCACCCATTCCATTATGTTTCCCAGGATCAGTGTCCAGTTAATAGGCCTATAATTACCTGGTTCAGCCCATTGTCTCTTTTAAAATATTGGTAAGCTGATAGGAAGAAAGAAGCACTTGAAAGAATTTACCTCTTGTATAATAACTATCACTATCAAATGAATTTGCACCCTGATTCTTAAGTCAGTGGTCAGCCACATGGTTCTGGGATCTTGTTGAACTCCTCAATACTATTGAATGCTCATTCTGCAATTGGCTAGTAAACAGCACCCATCCTACCACCACTAGTCTGACTCTGGCATGGCACATACATTTGAACTCCAGGCTTGATTTTTGCATCCCATGTCAAGGAATGAAGCCACACACTGAAAAGCTTCTCTGTGGCTGAAAAACAGAGCAGGCTATCTGCTTAGCATACACATTGCTGTGAACATATTACCCCAATACTCTGCTCTCTTCTTTATCTTCCCATCAAATACAATGTCCAGTTGGGACTGGCTTCAGGGCACGCCAGAGGAATTTTAAGTCCAGGGTGGAAAATATTGTCATAGCACTATCCCCTGAGTGGCAGAACACAAAAACACCACCACCACTCCCCACCTCCCAAAATCGGCTGAGTTGCTTAGGAGTGACCTCTAAGATGTTGATTTGGTTTCTCCAAAAGTTGGCACTCAAGACAACCCCCTGATTGCCCTCCCCCAGGGGGAGAGATAGCTCAGTGGTTTGAGCATTGGCCTGCTACACCCAGGGTTGTGAATTCAATCCTTGAGGAGGTCATTTGGGGATTGGTCCAGCTTTGATCTCCTGAGGCCCCTTCTAACCCTAATAATAATCTATGATTCCAAAGTTCCTATACTGGCCCTATCTGAGAGGTCATCTCTCCACCTGAAAGCATAACATCTCAAAACAGCTGTGTTCCACAATTACAATGAACCTTTTGCCTGACAGAGGAAAGCAGAAAACTTTCACAGCCGCTTGACATAGACTATGAAGATCATATTCACAATTGATAGTGACCATGTAACTGACTAATTTCAGAAGTAAATGCAAAGCTCATTGTTTGACTTAGCATGCGAAGAAATCGAGTGAAAGCTTTCACCTAGATATTAACAAGACAATACTCAAACTTATAAGCTAGTTAACCATTTCCCATATAGAAATAATATTTCTGTCTTCCTTCTGAAACTGCATGGGAAATAGTTGACTAGGTTATAGGTTTGTGTATTTTCTTTGTGTGTGTGTGTGTGTGTGTGTGTGTGTGTGTGTGTGTGTGTGTGTGTGTGTGTGTGTGTTTCTACCTAATGAGTATAGCTACTCATTAGTTTCACTTTTAGATATGTCAAGATCATTATTTTTTAACTTTTCCCCATAAGCTAGAACTCTTCACAATTTGTTAGAAAAGAAAAAAAAAAAACACCCAAAGCATTTGCCAGCTGTCCATTATAACCTCCTGAAAGGCACCCACAGAACGTCTATTACTTTCTCATGTAAAGATGGACAGTTCTTTGGTCAGATGTTATAACTAGTATTTTTTTCCCAAAATGGTATTAACTTTCACCTTTCACGCTGAAAAAGATCCAAGGGCAATCCTCGATTTTTGAAGTCATCACAGAGAAAAAAATATATAGTTCTTCAAGGCCATGTGACTCTCACAACTTGTCAAACAAGATATGCAGTCCTATTCCCATATCATTAGAAAGTGCTCTGAAATCATCAAAAACTCAAGATGTATTCTTAAATTGCCTTTCCTGCAGAAGTTATAGCTGGCCTCAGGAGAAAATGGTTTGATTAAGAGAGTTCTTTTAGCCTTCAGCAATGTGGCATTCAATAGTTTGTCACTGTATGACTTTGTTTAACCACTTCACTCCAAAACTCAATTAAATTAAATCTTTAAATATTGTTTCCTTAATCTATTTTAACTGTAAGAGCTGCCAAGGGAACAGCAATACAAATGCTTTATTTCCCACCCCTACCACTTTTCAAATGAGGAAGTGTTTCCTCTTCTCTACAGCAAGTGAAAACTCCTCCTGAGCATCACTAAAAACAGATACTGGCATATACCATGAGTTTTCCTAGTTATGCTTTCAGCGGTTTCTGATTGTCTTTGATTCTACTGCACTGCTAATTTAAATGGGCTTTTCTTCCTTGTAAGAAGGTTTAAAGTAACAGAGTTCACATATTGGATTTAGTTGGTTCCTATTGAAACACTCCTAACTGAAAAATAAACAACAGAATCTCAGTGACAAAGAAATTTAAAGATTTTAATTCATATTACCAGCAACAGACACGTTCTTAGGATCAAATCATCCTTTCCCATGGAGATACCTGTGGGAAGAGGTGGGACAGAAAATTCTGAGTTTGACCTGAAAGTATGTTGAGGGACTAGTTGTATCATGTTCAGATTTTGAGAATGCACATTCACAGGAATGGGAAGTCCACCGACTGCAAAGGTGTCTGCAGGGCGGGTTGGCTACTACCTGCTGCTCCACTGCTATCCCATCTCATCATCAATATGGATAATCTTCCGTTGGCTAAGTCCACTAAAGTTGTGGTGACCTAGGCTTAGAAAAGATTAATGGTATTTCACAATGGAAACTCATGGAGTTTTGTAAAATTGTGTTGCTCTAGTCTAATCCCTTCTGCTCCCTTGGCCGAAAAACTTGAGTGGAGCCGGTTCCTCACAAAGCTTCAATGGAAGTGTTTCTGCAGGAAACGAAGATGGGAAAATGCTGCATGCTTTCATCAGGGGATCTGTCCATTTGGATCAGCTTACAAAATTGTGGCTTTAAATTTGAGAGCTCTTTGGGGCAATGACTTTGACTTTACTGTAGAGCTGCTAACACACTTTAGCATTCTGTCAAAATAATAATCATATTACTAGATTATCCCTAGTGCACTGCAATTATACAGTAGTTGATACTGGGAACTATTTTGTTTTCAATTATACCAAAGCTCTCATAGTCCATAGTAATTTTAGTCTGTGGTTTGCCTAGTGCAAATCTTGATGTTGAAGCAAATGTTCTTGCTCTTTCAATATGCTTTCAAAACTGAAAGAAAAATGCATTTATCTTACTACTCTACTTTATTTTTATCAACAGTAAAAAAATGTGTTATTTTGCTGTTGCCTTTTCATTTCAAATGTAATTTTAACTACAATTTAATATAGTATGATTATATAGTATGATTTAATTTAGTATGATTTCTTAACTTTATATATATTGTAGATATTCTGAAAGGCTTCTTGTCTAAATGCACTGTAAAAAGTGTTTTTATTTCTTCAAGTGGCATACTTACATCCATTTTTAATATTGATATTTTCCAGCCCCTTATATTCCAAGAACATGCAAAAAAATGTATTTGTTGAGATCAGCAAAGTGTAAAAAAGAACTCAGAAAAAACTCTATGCTTTCCCCACCCACCTCTTATGAAAATGTGGTTACGAGAAATCTTGATAAGCAGAGAATATTTGCAGCTATATTAATTGTAATTGGCCTTTTCTTTGAGGGAAAAAAGTGTATAAGGTAGATAGTGCACTATCTTTTATGAAACAAACAAATTGTAGTGCATGTGTTTCTGAGCCAAAAAGGGTCCCTTCTTCAGGTGGAAAATAGCAATAAACTTATTATTTAATTAAGTGTTGTCAAGCAGGTTTCAAACAAATGATTTTTAGAAAAGGCATCATACATTTCTCTGCAACTTTCACATTAAAAAACAAAACAACCTATTAAGCTCTTTAGGTTATATTACAGTTTTTGTGCACTCAAAACTCCCACTGACCTTGGATGTGCAAGGTCTGAAGAATCAGCCTGTACATCAACAATGAACATTTTAATTCCCCTAAGCTAATGTGAAAAAAAAACAACTGACTATCCCAAGACAATTTGCTTTTGTATTATGGGGACACTTACATGAGAAAATAAACACAAGGAATCTGCAATCAGCTGAACAGTCGTTGACTAAGAAGTCTGAATATTACAACAGATGGAAAAGAACTGGGGGGATTGGCAAAGCATGAAAATGACAACACAAAAGCTGCTTTTTATCTCAGTAGGCTCCATAAAATGCTACATCTGATCATTATTGCCTATTTCAATTAGTCATGAATCCATCAATGGTAGCCATAGAATTAACTTTCCTTCCTTTGAGGTTGAAAAGATTTTTGCAGCATTTATTCCATCAGCTCCTAAATTAGCCGATGAGGAGCAGTTTAATGACATGTCAACTCTTTTGTGCCCATGATAATGTGTTTTGTCCTTTTTGATAACGTCAGGTATCTATCATTATAAAGAGAAGAGGCAGTGCAATTTCTTGGGAGGAAATTCTGAATTAACTCTTGGGTTACTTAACAGGTTATGTCAACTGCACCAAAGAAAACAGTCCACTCTTTGGTCCATTTAAAACTGTGATCATATACATAATATTTGTATGTTGTAACAACATAAGCCATGGAAGAAATTCACTTTATAAAAAGTTTCATTAATGTGGCTAAAATAAGCTTATGCATATGTATTCTCCATGCTGTTGTTTCAACTCAGTAATCACAACTCTCAAAAAACTCCGCTAAATATTGTATGACTAATTAAATTGCTTATTTCCATTGACTTTATCTATTCTAGAAGCGTTATATTGTGCAACTGTCAGGTGATTAATGTTGTCTGACTTGTAGCAGAAATGCCTAGGAGATAGCTAAGGATATAGAAAAGCCATGGGCAGAGATTTTTGATAGCTCACTGATTATAGTTGTCATAGTATCTTTCCCCAACCTGAACCTTAGAGTCCAAAAGTTGGGGTACCAGCATGAATTCCTCTAAGCTTAATTACCTGCTTAGATCTGATAAGCTGCCACCAATCAGGAATTCCAGTGCCTGATACACTCTGGTCCCCTCAAAAACCTTCCCTGGGGACCCCAAGACCCAAATTCCTTGAGTCTCACAGCAAAGGGGAATAAACCATTTCCCTTCCCCCTCCTTCCTTCCTCCCAGCTCTTTCCCACCCTGGGTACATTAGGAGATCACCATGATTCAAACTCCTTGAATCACCACACAGAGAGGAATGTTACCTTCCTCCCACCCTCCTCTTTTCCCTTCACCCAGAGGCAATACAGATTCAAACTCTGTGAATCTAAAACAAAGAGGAAATTCACCTTTCCCTTCTCCCCACCAATTCCCTGGTGAGTACAGACTCAGTTCCTTTGAGCCTTAACTAGAAGAAAAAAATCAAACAGGTCTTAAAAAGCAAAACTTTTAATAACAAGAAAGAAAAAAAGTAAAAGTTGTCTCTGTACTTTAGATGGTAAAAGTTACAGGGTCTGTCAGCTTATAGAAACTGGAGAAAAAGCCTCCTCCAGCAGAAATACAATTTAAAATACTTCCAGCCGAATACACATTAGCAAATAAAGAAAACCAATTAAAAAGACTAAACCGTCTTTCTACTTGCACTTACTATTTGAGTAGAAAATTAGAGCCTGTAGTACGTCCGGTTACTCTCAGATCCCAGAGAGAACAAAGCCAAACCCAAAAAACACAAACAAAGGCTTCCCTCCACCGAGATTTGAAAGTATCTTGTTTCCTGATTGGTCCTCTGGTCAGGTGTCCTGTTCACTGTTTGTTAACCTTTATAGGTAAAAGAGACATTAACCCTTAACTATCTGTTTATGACAATAGTAACGGACCAGATGACAAGAAGTGGGGCTTATTTAATTCTTGTATTAGGGATCATAAGACAAGCAGTTACTACTCAGTTATTACTGAGACTTACATAGCAATTAAAGTATCAGAGGGGTAGCCATGTTAGTCAGGATCTGTAAATGCTCCAATACAGTTGTTAGTTTATAAGGTGTAAGGTACCACAGAACGCTTTGCCGCTTTTACAGATCGAGACTAACACACCTTGTCACAATCCAGGCTCAGTTTTGGTGCAAGGATGGGGAGGAGAAGCATGTGCACTGGCCTATGCCAAGTTCATACCACATGTATATGGTGAGGGCAGTGGTACAACAGAGCTGCTTATAGGCTCATAACTCACAACGCTGCCTGGAGTCAGATGTGCTTAATTGATTACATGAGTATTTCATTCCACGTGAGGCAGAGGTCTGGCTTAAGGATTTGTGCAGATGAGGGGGCTCAGAGGCCTCCTGAGGGGCAGAGGAAGCAGATGGCCCTTGAGGTATTTATATATTCAGCCTCTTGGCTGTTAGTTTCACAAACTCAGCTGCTCAATAAATGTTTTGTAGTCACCCTTCAGGATTTACATAATTTGGAACAGGATATTATTTTACAGAAGTGCCAGACAATGGAACAGACCTTGAAAACAAGCATAAATGCAACAAATAGGAAGGATGCTCCAGCTGTTGGTGCAGTAGCCTAGGAGTGGAGAAGTCTGGATTCAATTCTCTGCTTTACCACAGATTTCCTGTGTGACCATAGGCAAGTCACTTAGCCTCTCTTTGCCTGTAAAATGGGGATACTTCCCAACTTCCTGAGCTGTCATGAGGATGATGCATTAATGATTGTGAGGAGTGCAGACACTATGCTAATGGGGGCATGTAAGTACCTAAGGTGAATGGTCAGCCACATGGAAACATAGTAAATAATATAATATGTAATGTTATATCATACTGTGTAATGTTATATGACAGCTTCACAAACTACTTTAGCTTGCAGCAACCCTTTTATACCAGTATGGATATTTATGACCCTGCTTTGCACAGTACTCCTACTTTTGGTTTTTTAAGCAGAGGAAAGACTCTGGTTTTATTCTCTAATTCAATGTGTTGTTATAAGAATTATCACATATTTGCCCAAATGCTTGCTTAGCATTATTCAGTTAACAAGCAAACGCCTTCATTACTTTAGATAGCAATTGTCAAATGTAAATACAAACTCAGCTCAAAAATAAGAATGCTGTTTATTGGTGAATTAAGGTCAATGAGCTAAAATAATGATATGCTGTAGCTTCCTAAGAACAAAGATATTTGAGATGTATTGTTCTTAAAAACAAAACAAAACCCCTCACATACGCTACCATTTTGCTCAGGTTCCGAAATTTGCCTAAAAATGAATGTACATCCCAGGTAAGGATAGCTTTGTTTTTCAGAAGGACTTTGAAACCTCAGGTCTTATATCTCCACACAGAGCTGACATCAACACATTTTTATGAGTAGGGATTTTGACAAAGAGTCATTGGCCGGAGTTTCCCCTCCCATTCTATTATGCAATGTTCCATGCACTAGGGTCACTATCCTGCATGCCTGAAGCCAAATGGGAGTTTTGCCATTGATTTCAATGGGAGCACGATGGCATTCCTGCTGTTCACTAGCCTCTGCTATAGAAGTCACTATATGCTGCATGTATATAATTTATTAAATGCTTTGGGATCTTTCTTGCTGAAAGGTACTATATAAGTGTAAATGTACACAGATGTTTTACTTGGTTTGTAAGGTCTCTGGGGCAGGCACTGTCTTTTTGTTAGTAGTATACACAACCTAGCACAACAGGATCCCAAGCCCTGACTGAACAATCTAGTTGCTACCATAACGTAAATGATAGCGAACAATCACACATTTAAATAAAGTTTAAAATAAATCATTTTCTTTCTTGAACTCTGAGTTTAAATGTTCCATTCTGAACATGGATACTCAGAAAGACTTCTCAGGGTATAACAGTATGGCTCATATGGTAGCTACTCCTGCATCTTGGTCTGAAGACTGTGTGTGGGTTTATGACATTCACTAAGACTTGGCTTATAGTTAAAATGAGACTCTGTTACCCACATTACTGATGCCAAGATTTTTGTGTTGAAAAACCCCACAAACATTTGTTTTGACAATTTGTATTTTTACATAAGTGAGTGGAGATGGACATGATCTTCTTGAGAAGCAAGTGAAATCCTGAGCTATATTGAAAAGCACTAAAGATCAAGAACTCAGCCACAATTATGTGGCATCAAGAAGATCAGACTAGAAGACTGTTGGTGATAGCTTCTATCTCCCAAGAGATCATCAGGATCCCCTCCTATTATAAATGATTTTGAGAGCTAGTTTGTTTTGCATCAAGACAAGAAATACCATTTTAAAGTAACTCTGCCTTATTTTTGCCATGTGATACTATACAATATGAGCTGGATTTTGGCTTTAAGCCACAGCCTGTGTTGATAGAATAAAGAGTACCAGCAGTGACTTTAAGCACCATTCTTTTCAGATAGGGCACGATACCTTGAGCACGAAATGTTCACACAATGTAGTCCCACTTGCAACTTCTTTTTTACACATTGCAGCACACACATCCACTGTGCTGACTCATCTCCACTGGATGGTGTAGAGAGAAGGAAGGACTGGTTAGAGCATTTCTAGTGCTTTTATCAGAGCTAGGTTTTCCCAGACTCCATATTTTAAGAACTTAGGGATTGACATTGTGATCCTGTGCAGGGACAAAGCATAAAAGGAAAGAGTTCTTACCCACACTCCCACACTTGTGCAAGGCTAGGTACAACCTAGACCAATATACATGAAGAGAAAAGTAGCTAATTGAAGGTAAGAGGACAAAATGCTGTATGTGAACAACATATTCTTCTCCTTCAAATCCATCCATAAATCTCTCTTTTGCCCTGATGCCTGAAGAAAGCTTGACAACAGTTAAGCACGTGGCATTCAGTAACACTGCTGTTTATGCAACCAGTATTACCTCATTGTTACCATTGCTCCCCTTGTCTTTTGGTTGCGTTAATTTGACTCTTGTCTTATTCTCAGATTGTGAGTTCCTTGGGGTAGGAGTTTTTGTTGGGTGGACAAGGTGGATGAGGTTAAAAAAAAGACCAACTTCTATTGGTGAGAGAGACATAGTTTCAGGCATACATGGAGCTCTTCTTCAGGTCTGGAAAATTTACTCAGTGTCGCAGCTAAATAAAAGGTGGAACACATTGTTGTAAGTACTTAACACATTTCAAGGCACCATGCAAGGTATTTCATAGATTCTATGGGCAGAAGGGACTACTATGATCATCAAGACTGACCTGCGTAACATGAGCCATAAAACTTCCCTGAAATAATTTCTATTTGAACTGTTTGTACATTGCCTAGCACAGGGGTAGGCAACCTATGGCATGTGTGCCGAAGGCGGCATGAGAGCTGATTTTCAGTGGTACTCACACTGCCCAGGTCCTGGCCACCAGTCTGGGGGGGCTCTGCATTTTAATTTAATTTTTAATGAAGCTTCTGAAACATTTTTAAAACCTTATTTACTTTACATACAACAATAGTTTAGTTATATATTATAGACTCATAGAAAGAGACTTTCTAAAAACGTTAAAATGTATTACTGGCACGCGAAATCTTAAATTAGAGTGAATAAATGAAGACTCGGCACACCACTTCTGAAAGGTTGCCAACCCCTAACCCAGCACAACAGTGTCCTGGTCTATGATTTGGGGCACCATATTAAACATGATTAACATGTTTTATTTAATGCCAAATGCTTTTTAATTGGTCATATTTTTTTTAAAAATTACTTTACGAACACTGCAGTGAATGGAGGCATTTTACAAAAAAAAGGAGGGAAATGAAATGAAATATATGGAATTGCATAAATTAAACATAATAGGATACAATATTGTGTGTGCATCTCCATGCAGTTGAAGAAATTTTGGATGTTATTATCAGAAATTCCACTGCTTACTGTACTTAAAGTTGCCCATTTTGTTCATTGTAATCATTGGTTCTTATATATATTTTTCATTCTCTCTCTACTGGAGCACAATAGGACTTACACATATTTTTACGTGATCACTTATCTGATTAGGTCTGCCTCACAAACTTAGGTGTTGCCAAACTCTACAGTGGCAGTAAGGCTAAAGGTTTCTGGAGCTATTCATCAGGAGACTAAATACCAAAGAGCAATGTAGTTTTGTATTCAATCCTCTAACGTTGGTATTTACATGCTTTGTACAAAGCCTTGGGGGTTCAGTGATAGCTAATAGGTCCTACATTTTCAACCTGACACTGTACCTCATTAAATAAAGAATCTGAAAATCTATATAAAGACACTAGCATATCTTAAAAGAAGTTGGCAGAGAGAACTGAGAGTAGTGCTCTGTAAAACAGCAAGACAATCAGGTTTTACTGCAAAATATACAGCTTAAATTACAGATATATGCCATTGATTCATTAGTTTTTCATATTCAGGTTTGATCCAATATTTTCTTCACTCCTTCTTAGAACTTAGAGATTTTCATGCACAGGTTATGCAAGGCCAGAAAAATGTATTGTTCCTTTGATCTGTAGCAGTTAGTCAGTGGGAAAAATCTCAGGGGGATAAATTTCAGCCTTTGAAACACAGCATGTTGCACTAAAATTAAAGCCAATTGCACTTTGCTCTGATTAAACTACATTATCATCAAAAGTAAATTGATGGGAGGGAAAGGAAATAATTTACTGACTAAAAATTTCATTTATTTTGCCAGTTCATTTGTTGGATACAAGTACTGTATTGTAAATCAAACATATAATCTGTGATCAGATACTGTATGATGTTAGAACTCAGCAGGTGTCTTTCTTTCTGGAATTATAATTATTCTGTTACATGTCACATGCTCCAATACTAAAGTGTTTAGAACCTATACAGAATAGAATAAAATGCTACCACCTGCCAGAGGTGCCAATTTTCCAATGTGCCAGGAGGTGCTTGACCTCTGCTCTGCCCTAGTCCCCATCCCCACTCCAACCTTTACCCCAAGGCTCCATGCCCGCCAAGCCTCTTTCCACTCCCACTCCATGCCCACACCCCTTCCCTCCCCCAAGTGTGTCCAGCCGTCACTCCTCACCCTTCCCCCCAGCACCTCCTGCAGGCCATGGAACTGCTGATCATGGCAGGCAGGAGGCACTGGGAGGGACGGGGAGATGCTGATGGTGGGGCTGCTGGCAGGCAGGAGGCACTGGGAGGGTGTTAAAGCAGCTGGTCAGGGGGGCTGCCAATGGATGCTCAGCACTCATTTTTTCCCATAGGTGCTCCAGCTCAGCCTACCTGCATTAGGGCTTAATGCTGAAGTCAATTGGGAAATTTGGGAAATGTAATTCACCTCCCATGCATCTCTGGAGGTGGCAGAAATGAAGGTAGCTGCCATATACATAAGGTTCAGGCACAGGGTTAGATGACATAGTGTTAAAAAAGCCCTGATCCTTGCCTGCAAGGAAACTACTGTCTGTTACAGCTATCCCCCTATTCCATTTTGTTTCTTACAGCTGTCCCCATACTCCATTTTGTTTTCGTTCTCCTCCTGTGGCCGCCCTGCCCTGGCTGTTAAGTTGTTTACCAGGGCCACTGCCCTTCTCAAAGGGAGGGCCCCTTGAGTTGCTTAACAAGAGCCATTGCCCTTCTCAAAGGGATGGCCACTTGTGCTGCGTGCTAAATGGGACCAATGCCCTGTTCAAAGGGTTAGTCCTGTTATCACCTTGTTGAACCTGGGCTCGGTGTAGGGCAGGCAATGTCCAGAGCTGCAAGACCTGTTGTGTTTTTAAGATCCTGGGCATGAGTCATAGGCCTCATGTGCTTTTGAGTCACCTATTGCACAGGACTCTGCCCAGACATGTTTCTGTGCTCACCTGCAGTTTTTCCCTGTGCCTCCTCCCCTGTGACAGAGGGAGCCTATCAGGATTACTGGCGGGAAAGATCCTGAGTTTGCCTTTAAAAACAGACATTTTTGAAACAAACATCAGAAAGCTTCCTGCATTGCTGCCTGGTCTGATCAGCCAGGGGTTTTGGGGGGTCCTTTCTCTGCTCTCGTTTTATTTTTGAGCGTACCCCTGGTTTTTTAACCCCCCCCCCCACGAAGAACGAATTGCTACCTGAGAGATCTCCTGACTATTGAGACTGTACCGAGCCCTCCTTGCTTCTTCTGATGTTGCTGATGCTTCTGCCTTTGCTGCTGCCTTGGGGACTGGTAAGAATCCCTCTGTAAAAACTTTCTATACTTTTATTTTATTATTTTAGCTGCTGGCTCTGTTTCCCTAGCACACAGACTCAAGATAAACCTTGGTCTGTGTCTTAAAACCTCTCTTAAACTCCGCTGCACCTTTGCTGCTAAAAATAAGCTTGTGCACCGCTGCTAAGCTCTGCTCCCTGCTTTCAACAGTATCCCTTGGCTTCCTTGGGGGTTGCCTTGGGAACTGTATCCTGGGCACATACCACTCTGCCCTCTGTGACTTCCCCATAGCATAAGGTGCACCATAGGTTTTGGTTTTTTTTAGTTTAATAAGTCATAGTTTGTTAAGATTGTAGAGCTTGTAAGTTCACCTGCCTTGTTATAGTTTGCTGTTTTGTTGATCTGTATAGTTGCTTGTTATAGTTTGCTTAGAATTGTGATATTTGTTGTTTTGCTTTACCCATAACTGTTAGTTGGTTATATGCTGCTGTGACACACTCTTTACATAGAAATTGTTAGCTACCTGTTACACTTATACTTCAGTGTTAATTGGTTACCAACTGTATTGTACCCCACTGTATTGTACCCCATTATTGAGACCCCCTACAGTATTTACTAAAAGAAACCCCTCCCCAATTGTCTACCTTAACAAACCCCATACCCCTCACTATTGAATTTTCCCTGTTTTTGCATTTACTTAATAAAGTTTATTAATTGGCACCCTACCTGTGTGGTAATTGCTCCCCAAGATCCCATATACCTGCAGGCAGGGACAACTACCAATACTGCTACCATTGGCATTGCGGGATTAATTATAGGGTTGTTTACCGAGCGCAGACAAGGCCTGGGACTCTCATATCTGAAGGAAACTGGGCTCCTTTATATGACAATGATTATTACCCTGAGCTAAGTTAAAGTTTCTTAGAATCTGAATGATGCCCTGTAAATCTCTGCTCTCCTCCATCTTCCACACTCCACCCACTACGCCAAGGACGTCAGCTTAATTTGCCTGTTGATTGGCTTCTTACATAAACATACTGATGGTTTCTGCTATGTTGCCCCTTATTGGGAGTGTCGCAGCCCAAAGGCCTCTGTTCTAACATGGTGTCTGTATGGCCAATTGTCGGTCATCTAGAGGTCACACTGGTACCATGTGCAACACCGTGGTGCTGTGTGCTATCTTAAGGTGCGGTGTGCAACATTACAGTGCGGTGTGCATTTTCCCACTCTTTTTGCCTGGTCATCTAAGGGTCAGGCTAGTGCTGTGTGCATAATACCGGCGTGCCATGAGCAAAGGGATCCAATCTGACCAGTCGTAGTTCAGTTCAAACGGTCAGATTAGGGTTGTGTGCAAAATAATGCTAGTGTGCTGGGTGCAGCTTCTAGTAGCTTCTAGTGTGCCATGTGCAGATTCTATCTACGTAGAGGGTGCCAGCTCGGAACTTGGAAGGTGAAGGAGCTAGGGACCAATCAGATTTTGACAAGTGTAAAAGAGCCTTTGAATAAAACCATGCTTTGTGCCAGAATCTGCAGGAGTATCCACATACTGACTGAAGGACCTGATCAACCCTTCAGCCAGGGGTCTCCTCTGGATATAGCTGGCTCGGGACGTGACATTTATTTTTCGAAGGATTCGGTATGCTCCTGGTGTTTGTACTGCTGGTCAGCTGCTCCTGGAATACGGTAGTTGCTTTCTAATTTTCTGTGAATACTCTGTGCTTTGCTTAGTCTCTTCTGCAGAACTGTATATTGTTGTTATTCGGTATAAAGTATGTGTATATAGCATATGAAAAGTTGAATTGTTGTATTAATAGCTATTGTTGGTGTATTTTATGATATTTGGTTAATGTGCGCAGAGTTCATTTAATTTGGTGTATTTACCTTGATTTTTAAAGAGCGGATAATTTTGAATTATTTGGTTCATTGTTAATGGATGTACATAAATTGCTTCAAGTTGTGTGAATGTTCTTGTTCTAATAGTACTGTTAGTTGGTAGAAGTGCTCCTCCCCAGCCCATTCCCCCTCCCATCCCCCCACCAATCCCTGGTGAGTCCAGATACAAACCCCCTTGGATCTTAAAACAAGGAGAAATTAACCATTCCCCCTCCTATCCCCCCACCAAACCCTGATGAGTCCAGATCCAATCCCCTTGGATCTAAAAACAAGAAAAAATCAATCAGGCATTAAGAAAAAAGGCTTTTAATTAAAGAAAAGAAAAGTAAAAGAAAACCCTCTGGGAGAGATTAGCATACCAGCTACTCTCAGACAACAGATTTCAAACACAGAGGATGTTCCCCTGGGCACAAATTTAGTTACACAAAAAAATACCCAAATACCCAATTTGATTCTACCTCTAATTGCATAAGACAGGTTACAAAGAAATAAACATAAACCTATTTATTCCTTTCTAAAACTTACTACTCTGATAAGAGGCTGGTTCCTTGATCTTTTTCACTTCGGCTGAAACTGAAACTCTAAAATAAAGGAAAAATTTCCCTCCTTCCTTTTGAAACATCTTGTTCCCCCATTGGTCCGTCTGGTAAGGTGTTAGCTAGGCTAGGTGAACTTTTTAACCCTTTACAGGTAAGAGGCATTAAACCTTAACCATCTGTTTATGACAATCCTAACTACAAAAACACATAGGAAACACCAGTGAAAATGTGTAGCATGATTCCTATATATAGCAAATTCTGAGCCCATTTGGGCATGGTGCTGAGCATCCTTAGCTAGCATTGCAGTGGAAAGGAATTGAAACAGTGTTCATCTTCTTACAGGATCAGGCCTTCTGTATGGTACTTTACCCTATTGTTTTCCCTATTTCTGTATTTTTTTCCACACAGTGGTTGCAATATTTTAGATAAAATTCCTTAAAAGATTTTAACCAATAATAGGCATTGTGAGAGTATTGTTGTTCATCATCAATATATTTTCTTTCTACAACGGGAATTTAGCATGCCGTTATTTGTGATTGTATTATTTACGCCACTCTCTTGGAAGAATTATATTTGATTCCAAATGACAGTTTCGTACCATTATGCAGAGAAACCCTATTATATTGGTTGGGGAAGTGACATCCTTCCTGTAGATTCTACTACTGACACACTGTAAGGGATTCATTAGTTACTGGAGTAATTAAAAGAAGAATGAAATTTTTGTGATGTTTATATTTAGGTTTCAGAGTAAAGTTAAAGTAATTGTCAAGAGCACTGTCACTTTTTCTATATATTGGTTATATTATTAATAATCAACATAAAACAATTTTTCAACAGCTACTTACAATTATAGTAACTCGAATAGCCTATGGCCAAGTCTTTCTCTCAGATATTCATGTGTAGCTCCATTTAACTTCAGTGGGATTGTTGCATGTTTATGTAAGAGCAAAATTGTCCAGCCACACCAGAAGACAGATAGGGGGCAATGGATGTGGTTTAACTAGGCCACAACTTCATGCACTTAAAATATCTATTTGGGAGTATGCGCAGTGCAGGTCATCATCATTTCCTGAATCATTTCCACATAACCCCCAGCCTTGTCCCAGCCATTCTGTTGCTGGGAGCTCACCACCATGAGATTAAAGGGGAGGGGCTATAAAAAGAAGGGGCGAGGCTCTTCACAGTCCCGATGCAGAAGCCCCACTATCCCTGCTCAGTTCTGTTAAGGGATGCTTTCCTTCAAATGCTTTCCAAGCCGTTTTATGCTATAACCATATCCCTTCCATACCAAATACCTTCGGCAGACTTTTGCCCCAAGTTATACATACGAAGTTGTGATATTATAACCTAACCCCCCTACCCTACCCCACTAGCTCCCATATCTGCTGTGGAAAAAGTGAAAAAAAGTCCATCGCACCCCAGCCAATCTGGTAGAGAGGGAAAATTCCTTCTCAGCCCCCAAGGAAAAGGGCAACTATCATAATGCTCAGAGTGGATCATGAGGAAACCCAACCTGTTTGCAAATTTCACGGTGGATACCCAATTCTGGTACAAGAGGGGTTCTGTCTTTTTTTAAACTGGAAAGGTTTTTGTGTTTGTTATTCTTTTTAAAGAAATTTACATCATCTGCATTGTAATATTATTTCTTAGAATTGGAGAACGACTGAAATAATGATATCACAAGAGTTAAAACACTTATTCAGAAAGCACGTAAGCACATTTAACTTCCCCTTCAGCGGGATTCAGCACTTTCCTGAATCAGAGTGCTTTCTTTTATCAGAGCACAAAACAGTGGAAGTTCTGCAATTGCAGCTGAAAAGAGTTTTTAGTCAGTTTGTTTCAAACTTTGATCTTGGTTTGTGTTTGTTACACCTATTTAAATTCAGTGGCTAATTAACAGATTGTATAAAGGCTATCTTTGTTAAAGCTCCAACACCTTTTCCCCCAAAATTAAGATGTTAGAGTTCAAAATAATCATGCTCTGAGATTCCTAAGAAGTCCTGCAGCAAAACTAGGGAATATCAGATTTAGCATTTATAACCCATTGCCCCATCTGTATACGTTGAGCACTGCTGTGGCATAGCTCTGTAGTTCCAAACTGACTCATATGCCGCTGTCACCATTAATATTCCATACTTTTCTCATAGTTACAAGACAATTGTATCCTGTATACATAAAACAAATAGCTATATTCTCAAATGTTGCTGGGTGGCAAATGTGGGAAAAGGCTGACGTTAATGGTGACCACTGCTTGAGGTTTGAGGGGGAAAATGTGGAATCTTAGTGACTCATCTATTTCATTTTTATTTCACTGTGATCAGTTTGGCTGATTTCTTTGGCTATTTTTCTTTACTATAATTTTTACTTATGTAGGCAGATACATTATTTATTTGTGGATGTCTTGGACTTCTGCAGCACAAATCTGTAACTTCCCTCAAGTTTATATCGGGTGTTTGGTGCAGTGATTTACATGGCCACATCCAGAATGTTTTTTCCACCACCCTGCTTTATTATTTTGATCCTATGACCTGAGTTCTGGGAACAATTCAAAACAATTGGGCAACAATATATAAACTGGTTTGGGTTCTTTTGTTTTCCTTCCCAAATTAAAAGAATTTATGAATATGTAAAGACAAACAAATGTACTCATCAGAGATTCTGACTCCAGTTTTAATGATCATGTGCCAAAGCAGAAATACATATAGCACCTGATAGGAGGGGCTAACCTGGTGAAATACCTTTTTCATGTTCTTTGTAGACTTTCCTTTCCTAAGATTAACTTTTGGCATATGCATACAGAGTTGTATTATGTCTTTTAGCTACAGGCTCACATTGGCAGAACTGCAGAGGAGCACCAGATGACAGTATGGCCTCAGAGGCATAATACCATCTGTGTTGCCTAGCAGGTGGGGCATGTTTGGCCACTCTGCCACTCTTCATAGCCATGGCAGCTTAACCACTATCAACAGTTACCTCTGCTGCTTGGTTCAGGGAAAAGTAGAATGATAGGATGGTTAGGTCCTCATGTAGGAGTGGTGTAAAAGGAAGCAGTTCAGCATCCAGATGATCACAGGATGATCATAGCCAGTTACACACAAGTAGGGAGAAGTCTGGAGTTCTCTCTCCCTTCACACGTAGGCAGGAGTTAGCCACAATCACGGCCAATCCATGTCAGTGATAATTTACAGGAGAATGACAGATTTTTGCTTAGGATCATTTGTTTCTCTATGTCAAAGACTTTCAGCGAACTTGTCACTGTTGTCCTCAGCTGGGTTCATGACATTTGTCATAGATCAGCTAGACATCATGTACCTACTTTGGGGGTTGTTCCACCCTCTCTCTTAAGTATCTGCAAAGCCCCTGTTAGAGACAGGATACTGAACTAGACAGACCACTGGCCCAATCCAGAATGGCAATTTCTAGGTTCCTATTTGTTAGCTAAGTTATTATCCTTTCAAAGTTACTTCTGCCATTATAGATTCAGAACCTTAAACCTTCTTCTTTTTGTCCAGGTTTTATTTTGAAAATACATTGCAGAAAGGACAATATTTAATTCTGATATACCTTGAAATTCCTGTTGGCTCTATTTAAATTGTATTATGTGAAAAAAGGTCACAATTGTTTCTCCTTTCTTTTTGTTTTCTGACGAATGCAAACATGAGAAATTAAAGTCTTGCTATTTTTTGTGTGACTGGTTAAAGAAGAGTGACTGAGGATTCATTCATGTATTAATGGGAAAATAGATCAATTAGAGCTCTGCATGTACTATGTTTCTGACAGAAATGTTTTACTCACCTGCAGAATAAGTGTTCCAATTGAAATATCTGGAGTTTGGGATTGGATGCCTAATTTGCTCTGGCAGAGTTGTTGATTTATCTGAAAACGTATTCTATCGAACCTGCAGACATCTCCCTTTAATTACATTTTAGAAAACAGACAAAACAAGATCCCATGAATACTAAAAGCTTCAATAATATTATACAGAAAGCTTCTGAAAGAATAACAGAGAAGTGGAAATATTCAGCAGAGTAAATAAATAAATAAAACAATTGAGTTCTCTCTCTCTAATTTAGTTAAGAAGGCAAATGAAACAAAAAGGCCACCCAGCTCCACAATTCAATTTCAGTAGGACTATTCACAATCTTAAAGTTAAGCATGTGCTTTGCTTCATCGGGGCATAATGCTCACCACTTTGCCAGATCTAATGCTCAATGGATGTTCACTTTCCTCTAGGGACTAAGCATGCTTTTATAGGTTACACATTATATTAAGGCTACTGTGACAAATAAGGCAATTTCCTACGGTATCCTGGATAAACCTTATTGAATTAAGTTTAATACCTTTGGGGTCTATTGTATTAAAAATGCAATTATGTATGTGTTGTTGTGGAATTGGATGTAACTTCTCTAGGAGACACGACTAATATAAATCCTGAGAAATCTTCAGAATTTCAAAAGACTCTTTGACGCAATGTGAACTTTTCAAAATTAAGTGGGTTTCCTAAGAAATCTCTAGGAGGCGGGAATATGCTAATATAACTCCTCCAGTTACACAAGAACTCAACTGTTTGAAGCTTCACCCCAAGAAAAGGACACACTGTCTGGCGGATTACCAAATCAGTGTCTCTTCAGACACCCCAAACTGAATAAAAGACTCACTCACACATTCAGAGGGGATTTTCTTCTGAACAAAGGGTGTTATGAACTTGAAACCAGAGCAAAAGCCCTAAGTGGGGTACTCACCTATCAGTCTTGCTGGAGCTGGGGTGATTTCTGGTAAGCTTATTAGCATGTGTGTAGTTTCTTTTATTGTGTTTAATTTGCAGTCCCTATATTGCTTTTACTTTAAGAATAAAATGTGCTTGCTTAGAAAGTGCTGTGTGGCAGATTAACTGTGGTAATTATGTAGTGCAAAGAGAAGAGAAGGCAAAAAAGCCTGTTTAGGCAACCTCTGTTTCACTGGGGATATGACAGTGTATGCAGGGAACCATTCACCAAGGAACTACCCAGTCAGAGGGAGAGAGATGCGTGTCTCCACGCATGACAGGCAGCGGCAGGGAAGCCCAAAGCCTAGAGGGGTGACCTTGCTGCACCACAGAGGAGGAAAATAGGTGCTGTTACCCAAATTGTGACCGCTACATTTTCATATAATGTATAAATGATTTATATAGATATATATAGAGAGAGAGAGAGAAAGAGAGAGAGAGAGAGAGAGCTGCAAGCACATCAGGTGAAGGTTATGAGCCTTGGTCACAAACAACTTGATGATCTCCTGGACTCTGATTAACCATTTATTAAAACATTTATCATCCATTGATGCTATATAAGCTATTATAAATGAGCCCTTAATATAAGGTGTAAGCCATTTATATTTAAAAAAGACAGGTCCAGTCCTGCAATCTATGGGAGATTTGCCTGAATGATGAGACCAAGATTTAACATTGATCAAACTTTATCAGAAAATTTAATTCAAATCTCTTCAGACTCTCTAATGAAAATATTTTGAAAAGGCCTTTTCCTATGGTGCACTGGAAATAACATGTAGGTCATAAGCAGAGAGAAGTGGCAGAAGATAGCTTGGGATTGCTGTGGGGTAAAGGAGTTCACGGTAGTGTTAAGAGTCATAGGCATCACAGGCAGTTAAGCAAAATAAATACGTTATTGACATGATCTAATATATCAAGCATTTAGCTCATAAAGACAATTCTTGCCCTGACAATAGCAGTAGCATTCAGTCCCTTAACCTATTTTAGGAATAAAAAAGGCAATGGTAATGTTTGAAATAACTGACAGAAGCAGGGGCACTTACACAAACTTAATTTGGATATGCAGGTTGCAAGAAAGATTGTATTTGAGACAGTCTGTCCTTATTTCTTTGTTGAGTATCATGAGGTATCAATTGTGAGGTACATTAGTCTATTTTCACATGAAGTTCTCATATACAAGGTTTGTCAACTAAAACTCTCATATAAGTATACAATCTGCCTTCGTTGATCTATCAGTGACTCAAAGTAATAAGATATTTGCAAAGCCAAATTTTGTTCACAGATTTCTGCCATCAAAATTCTATTTATGTTTTATTTGAGAGAGCTTTTATTAATAGCCCGAAAAAAGTGCTGGATGATTAGGCAATCTGCCTTATTATCCATTTAATTTGTAGATCTATTGTACATGGTTGAAACCCAGAAACTAGTTTGTTGAACTATTGTTTCAGCAGCACATAAACAAGCCAGTTTCTTTTAACAAATGATCTTGACTTGTAATACCTTAATGACATCTAGATTTCCCTAAGGTGCTGTCATCTTCCTGAAATGCTTTCTGCTAGATCAAAGTACAAGATAAAATGGCAATTGCATCAAGGAAATGAACTATTCATATGGAACTAATCTTTCTATAAAACCCTTCACAAATGAAACATGTTTTTGAAAGACCCATAAAAACAATTTATTGAATTTGTTATGAAATTTGTCAAGTTTCATGCTGACAACATGTTTGGCCTTCTCCAGTAAATTATGATTAATTTAAAAATGGTGTGTGGGGGTGGTGTAAAGGAACACCAAATAGAACTATATAGAATCAACTCAGAAGGCCTTAATTTGGTGCACCAAATCATTATTTGTAATACAAGTTCCATGAGTGTAACTGTGATGTAGTGCATGTCTGTGGAACTCACTGAAAGCAAATTACTCAGTGAACGCTTGAAAGCTAGATAACAGAATCTTTGTCTTTACTGTGTTACAGCCCTGAACTCTAGGCCATGTGCTCGTATCATTATTCATTACAGCATTTCATCACCATACAGAGCTGTTTGTAGTGCTCTTCAGTTCAGTAAATGGAAAGTGAATTCCATTGTATACAACCTGTTAACAGTCTATATGGTAGTGCATAGCAATGTCAAATGACAGAATTAAACATTTACAGTGACACACTGACTATTATCAAAACCATAATCTACTGTTGACAGCACTAGTTATTAGAGACATTTCTGCTTTCATGAAAACTAAAATGGACACAATACTATAGTTATACTTCATAATGAATATATTGTCATTTTTGAAAGTTAATACCTTCTGCCATTGTTTTGCAATAACAGTGCTGTGGTAGCACTGGCATAGTAAAAATGTCAATGACTGTTTCCTTTGCAAGGTCAATTTAACCCAAAACTTAGTATGAACACTGTAAACTGAGATCTGAAAGGCGTTTTCCTTATTTCTTTGGTTATAGTTAAAAAAAATATTGAAAATGTATTTACTAGTAGTAGCAAAAATATTTTGGTGGCTTCTCAAAAAATGGCTACGATGGCTAAAAATGCCTTTGATCTGAAAAAAGTCATGACAAATATCATCGAAGTACCTGTCTGCAAATACTGAGTAACTTTTCACATGAGAAGTCTCAACTCAATGAGATTTATTCATGGCATAAAGTTACTCAGTTGCATTAGTGTTTTCAGGATTGTGGCCTAAATATTGCATATGATATTTCACTAATCTCTTCAAATCCCCTTTAATGTTACCAGGGAAAAAAAATTCCGTGCTAATATCCAAAATTGTATGTGATATATGCACTAAAAGGAAAACTATGAAAGAAAGTATATCCAGTCTGCAAGACTATATCAAAATACAAACTGAATGCATTTCAGAAGACAACATGCTGCACCCGGTATTTGAGAACAGAATGAAAATCTTGTATGCATACCTACATTCACAATGTAACAAATTGTATTTATTATTATGCATATTAATTTGGAGTGGCAGAGGAAGCATATATGTCGAAAGCTTTTACGCACTGTCCTCTTCTATGTTTGTGAAGTGTCTATATGAAAGTTTTAAAGCTGGAACATTAATTTATTTGGTTTTCCTGTCACATCAAGTAAATGAGCATGAAATGAAATAGCAAGCAAGTGGTTCTTTTAAAATATTTATATCAGAAGGAAAGGTGCTAAAAGGACTTCACACCATTACACAATTAAGAAATATTTTTAAAAAAACCTTTAAAAACAGCTAGAAAAAATGTAGAGTAGATATAAGAAACTGTTAAAACTTCAATCCTATTCCTCTCACTTTTATAGTATGTTCAGTTAGCTTGATATGGTTTTGTGAATATTTGAAATTATTTTATTTGTTCTATGTGTGTGTGTTGTGTGAGTGTGACTGTGTGTTTGTGTAAAATACACACATGCAAACTCACAGACGGAACTGGGTCTCTTCCTGTTATATTTCTATGGTTCTACAGCAACCTATGGATCAACTATGCCTTCCCCCAACAGGATTGAGTGGGTCCAGGCCACCTGCACTTCTTGCCTTTGGGAGCTTGTGTCAGTAGCTAACACAGGTGACCAGACAGTTTTCTCAGAGTATTCCTGAGTCTTTGGAACAAAGCAAAGTATGAGGGGAAAAAATAAAATAATAAAAGGGCTACATACACCTCTGTCTTATTTAAAGCTTACCATACCCTAGAAATGTAGGAAGGCCTAACTTCAAGAAATCTAAGAGGGTGTCCATGTGTCTGTTAGTCTGTTCCCTGCAAACAATTCTCTGAACTCTGGTCAGTTTTAACTCTTTGTCCTTTTGATCTTTTGGCTCCCAGCTCTGGCAGAAAACACTTGTAATGTTGCTTTAGCCTGGAAGTAGCATCTCCACAGTTCAGGTATTGTCTCTTATGATCTCTGAAGTGTTTACTACCAGGGCTGCTTATCCGGAGGTTCTCTGCATATATGGTTGCCTTTCCACTTGTTTTCCAACAGCCCTACTGTTAAACTAAACAAATACATACAATAAACATTCCAATCACCCAATATAGCCATACAGTAACTGTGCCAATAACCAAGTCACATATAATATTCATAAAGTAGTACAGATAGCCCCACATCCTTCACAATATGCATGAAATACAATCCAATGGATGGCAATTGATTGCAGGCAGATCACCTTCTTTTGTTCCAAGATAAAGGACAAACTGCATGCCTATGATAATATTCATTGAATTTTATAAACTCTTCCCACTTTCTGAAGCAAAGCATAGCTGCAGATCACTGTCCCACAACACAGCCTGTTACTAAGGTGTGGCAATGCTTATCTTATTAATATAAAGCAAGAAGGAACTCCTGCCTAGTCCTATATCCACTGCTACTGTGGGAATGGGGAACCAATTGAATAATGGATGAGTATAAAACCTGTCAGTTCAAATTGAGTATATCTTTTTTCCCAATAAGTGCAATCACCTGGAGAGTCTTATTGTGTCAAAATGAAGGATATCACCTATTCTGTCACTATCTATCAATAGGCAAACCAATGAAGAGGCCCTTGGATTGGTATGAAGTAGGAAGATATGCTTAAGTAGCTATTGACATATTTTCATTAAGCTCTTTATAATATATATTTTTTTAAATTTATTGCAGTTGAAAGAACAAATTATTTTTATGTGGCAGTGGTTTAACTGAACTATAGTGCATATAGCAGCCATGATATTATCAACAATGCCATCATCCAAAAATGCTCATGCAGGTGTCTATAAAATAAACATGGTTCTTAGTTTTAAAAATATTTGTTCATTTCAAAGCTCAACATTTTACTTTGCTGACAAATTCTATGTTGGATACTTTCCAAAATCAGATTAAAATCTTTCTTCAATTAGCACAGCTGTTAACTGCTTTTAGAAGCCATTTGACTCTTTCTATTGTAGAAAACAAGGCCACAAATTTATGAGTTATTACTATTTAAGAATTGACTAAGGCTGAGGAAACTGAAAATTTCTGCATCCTTTTGCAAAAGTGTACCATTAGTGCAACTATATAGACTTTCCCCTTCTTCCTTGTCCATGAATAACTGAATTAAAAATCATACTAAACTAATATCAAACACTGATATTATATGGTGTCTCAGGTACAGCAATAAAATGGAGAAATTGATGGAATCTAATATAATTGAAATGCAAATTAAAGGGAAGTCAACTATAAGTAATATGACCTTGTGAAAAATAATGCAAAAAACTTTAGTGACAGGATTTATCTCACGGGCACTCCTGTTAAGAAAGAAAGAAATTGCATTCATATTGATTTCTTCTAGTTTAAGTATTAAAGTGAAGAAGTAAGGCTAATGTTTTCAATCAAACATGCTTATGTTATTGAGTTAGTGAAACACACCTGTGCTAAAAGAGGCAGTAAATAAAAGGAGCTGAAACCAAATACAGTGTCTGTAAAGACATTTGACCACAAAGTGTAATAATCAGAAATGTAACTGTTATGTGAATAATGCACAGACTCAGCTCAGACCACGACCGTTGTTCAAGCAAGAACAGAAAATGAAGATTTATGCAGATGTTCCAGCCTGCTGGAGAACAACAGTTCTTGAAGTGACTTTGCATTGTATAATAGTCAAACAAGTTTAAAGAGCATCAAAGAATATAGAAGAATAGTGTATAAATTATGTGAACTTTAAAGTTGACATGCCAGCAACTGGCAGAGTGTTGCTGGAGAAACTTCAGCCGGAGCAAGCATAATTGCAAAGGTGGCCAAGGGATGCACTGAAAAAGGGCCCACAGAAAGCAACTTGTGGAGGTAGGTTGCCAATAGAAGCAAACCAGCTGGTTTTCAAGGAATGTCTTATGATGGTTGTACCAACAGCTCTGATCTAACTAGTACTGCATAAACTAGTGTGACAAGATGTGCAGCACAGAAAGACTGGAAACCTCAAAACTTTTGTCTTCTTTCATGACTGGATGGCGACAGAGGATGACTCATTTTGGTTGGACATTTCAAACCTTTGGAAGACGTATAGGCCACCACCTGATTTGTCCATAACAGCAGCTCCAAGAAGAGGAACCAAGTTGGACCATTCAACAGAAATAAGATAAAATGGTCTGTCTCTTTCAGCATATTGCTTCCTGAAAGCCAAAGAAAGCTGGAAGGGAAAAAGCTCCTAGCCACTTTGGAGTCCTCCTGGTGATATCAAGTACTTATCTTGGATAGGCACCTTTAATTGTCTCTTTCTATTTTCCAATAATTCAGGATGCACAGGGAGGAAAAAAAACTATAGTCATTGTTTCAGAGTGGTAGCCTTGTTAGTCTGTATCAGCAAAAAAAACGAGCACCTTAGAGACTAACAACTGTATTTGGGCATAAGTTTCATGGGCTAAAACCTACTTCATTGGACACATGCAGTGGAAAATACAGTAGTAAAATATATATATACAGGGAACATGAAAAAATGGGTGTTGCCATACCAACTGTAATGAGACTAATCAGTTAAGGTGGGCTTTTATCAGCAGGAGAAAACAAAAAGTTTCTAGTGATAATCAGGATGGCCCACTTCATACAGTTGACAAGAAGGTGTGAGCAATAGTAAGGAAAAAAAATAGCATGGGGAAATAGTTTTTACTTTGTGTAATGACCCATCCACTCCCAGTCTTTATTCAAGCCTAATTTAATGGTGTCCAGTTTGCAAATTAATTCCAATTCTTCAGTTTCTTGTTGGAGTCTGTTTTTGAAGTTTTTTTGTTGAAGAATTGCAACTTTTAGGTCTGTATTTGAGTGACCAGGGAGACTGAAGTATTCTCCGACTGGTTTTTGAATGTTATAATTCTTGATGTCTGATTTGTGTCCATTTATTCTTTTGGGTAGAGACTGTCCGGTCACTCTGACACTGCATCCCATTTTTCTCATAGAGATATTATTATGATATTATTATGGCATAACTATGATGTATTTCATGCAAGATAGGGTCATGTAAGATATCGTTGAAAAGGTTAAGATTTACTGAATATGATTGTCCTATTTGTATGCATGTATCATTCTGGTATCTGAGTTAGGAATATTGTCTATGTATCTATTACAAATGTGTTTACACCTGAGGAACACTTATTAGGCAAAAGACTGTCAGTCTAGACGGCTGGCTGGGAAGGCTCATTCAAGTCAAATGGACCATTAAGGAGAGCAATAGGTCTTAGAAAAAGCTAATCTCCCACCTGAGAGCCTTCCTGTGGAGCCTTCCTGAGGATGCTACAAGCAGCCTCTGAGTCATGGCATTATATGACAGGACAGGGACATGTGACCAGATCACTTTGTACTGGACTCCATCGTGGAATATCAGTGTTTTTCCACTGAAAAGCATGGGAACCAAGCTTGGAGACAAAGGGTTCCCACTATATGCAAAAGCTATTTAAGGCAGAGGAGTGACAACATCATGGGTCTTCATTGACTCTGTGCCCAAAGGAGACTCTCAGAAACACCTGAGGAATCAGGACTGAACTGGGAGAAAGTGCTGGACCCAGGCTTGAGGGTTTCTAGCCTGTGAAAGGAATACCTGGGATTTTTAAGCTGCAAGCAAGGGCAGCTGGCCCCTTAAGAATCTTGCAATTGGCTTTAATCATCATTTAGGGCGAGAATTTGCTACTCAGATGCAATTTCTTTAGTATATTAAACTTAGATTGTGTTATTGTTTATTTGCTAGGTAAGCTGCTTTGATTTTTGCTATTCCTTATAATCACTTAAAATGTATCTTTTGTGGTTAATAAAGTTATTTTTGCTTTATCTCAAAACAGTATGTGGGAGTTATAACTTGGGACAAAAAGCTGTTGTATATTTCCTCTTCACATTGAGGGAGGACGCAAATTTAATGAACTTAAGCTATAAAGATCTCTGTGCAGCGCAAGACGGTATACTTTTGGGTTTATACTCAAGGGGGGTGCTCTTGGGCAGCTGGGCAGTTCCTTAGCTGTAGCCTCCCCATGAAGAGCTGATCCCAGCAGCCTGTAAGTTCTGCAGCTGAGTGTGTCCCTACCTGTATGTATGCTGATGAAAGAGCAAGTTTGGACAGCTTTGCAAATTGTCAGAGCAACACAGTGTGAGATGGGGCCCGGGGTGTTGCATCAGCAGGGCTCAGTGATACCCCAGTTGCAGGTGATACCCCAGTTGCAGGTGGCACCCTGGGGGGGACCCATCACAGTCACATCCACCTGTTTGCAGCATCAAATCCTGATGTGAACATTAAAAGATTTGAAAGCTGACAGCTGAGCAAACATCTGGTGATAAGTAACAGACAGTCTCGTGGGTGACTAACACATCAATCACTTGTCTACTTCCTCAAACTGAGTATCTAATTAATTAGGAAGTGTGCAGGTATGCACATAGATGTTTTAAAGATTGCCACAGAGTTAGTGTGTGTCTGTTCCGTCACATGTTCCAATCAAGACTGCTGTATAGCAGTTTAAAAATGGAACCAGTTACTATTGTTAAATAAGATTATAGGGCATTGTACACGTGTCTGCCATAGTTAATGATTTACCACTGACTTTTAAGTTTTAGATATATAGACATAAAATGAGACCAACTGTACAAGCTTTTTGACCTGCCTTGTCTATATAGTATGTCAAAAATGTAGAAATTGTCTTAGGTGCTTAGGAGTGGTAATAAGATCGCGGGGCTACTACTATTCATTAGGAAATAAGTTAAAAGCATTGACTACTATAAGTCAATTGTGAAAGACCTTGGTGAATGGGCATGTAAGTAATTGACCAAATTGTTTTGCATCTGTTGTTAGCAACATTGGAGTTGATAACCAATTGGCACAAGTGAGACCCTGTTCTGAGGGACTCACTCAAAAATCTGAAAAAGTCACCTTCCCAAAATAGTAATTGAATAAAACTGTTATTTTTTATTGTGGTTGTGTGATTTGAGTCTGAAAGCCTGAATGATTATATTGACCAATTTTCTAGCTTGCGTTAGCCAAATCATACTCAAACACCATTTTTGCCTTTTTATATCCTATACTATTAGGGGCTGTTAGGGATATTTAAAATTTAGGATATTTTAGGAATAGTTGTTAAAATTTTTACAACTATATTCAGCTCACAAGTCCTTTTCTTTAGCTAAGCAACCAAAATTAAAAGAACCCTAAGCAAGGGGATACAGATGATCAGTTAAGCAGTTGCTTAATTAAGGTTGGTTTTATACTCTATCTTTCTTATATTAGTCTATGAATAATATGAACTAGTGCACATTGCTACATTTTGGCCTATTCCACGTCTCTTTCAGGAATTTTAAACTGCCTCTATGAGTTGTTTGGTCAATACCAAGTACAATGAAGTGTACTTTCTATTCAGAGTGTTTGCTCAAAGATTTAAATTTCTTTAAACTGACTTCCAACTCATGTGTAGCCAGTAAACTGTAGATGAGTGATTCTTTAAATGTCCTAAACAACGATGCATGGCACTTCATATATCCAAAATCACAGACAGGGAACCCTTGCTGAAAGACAAAAAAGGGGTGGTAGGAGTGCCCGCTGTGAGACACTACCATGGTACTGTATGCACAAGAGGCTAAATTAGGCAACTTTTGAGGAATCCTAGGTCCAATGGAAACTTATTATAGAAATGCAGGGCAGAATGGCTAAATTACAGTTCCAAAGAGGTTTACTATCGAGCATAAGCTAACTAGGGATAAATTAATGAGGGTCTAATAACTAATAATAAATAATTAGGAATAACAGTCTTCCAAGACCGCCTTCATGAAACTACTTCCTCCAACCCTTCACTAAATACACTGAACTACTACACCTGCCATCCAGACTAATAGTGTAAAGAAGGTATAGGGTAGTGAGAAGAGGAAGTGCAGAAAGAAAAGCTGAGGACTCGTCTGTTGTTGGAAAACTGCCATCCCTAGAGGCAGAGTTAAGGTACGGTTAGGGAACTACCAGATTCATGGCCATGAAAAACACGTGATGAACCATGAACTCTGATCTCCCCTGTGAAATCTGTCTATTAGTATTGCCACTCTTGTTTCTGCACTGTCTGCAAAGCTGGGTGGATGGAGAGTAGTGGCTGCTGGCCAGGCACCTAGCCCAGAAGGCAGCATTGCCGCCACCCTTAGTTCTGCGTTACTGCTGGTGGCAGCTCTGCCTTCAGAGCTGGGCACTTGGCCAGCAGGGCCAGCAGTAGCAGCTCTCTGCCAGCCCAGCTTTAAAGGCAGTGCTGCCATTATTAGCAGCGCAGAAGTAAGGGTGGCATGGTACGGTATTGCCAACCTTAATTTTTCACTGCTGCTGGCATCAGCACTTTTGGGTCGGGAACCCCACATTTAAGATTTAAATAACTGAAACAGTGAAATTCAAGATTTTTAAAATGTGATAACCATGAAATTTACCAAAATGGATATGAATTTGGTAGGGGCCTAGGCACGGTATATCATCTGTGCTATCCAGTAACTGTACTAGTGATAAAGTGTGTGCTTTTGGATAGAGGATTAGAGGATATGTACAGTTAGAAATTCCATTCACTTGTCACTTTCTTGATTGTGTGTATGTAGCAACCCAAACTGACTCACAATATTTTTTCATATATTAATACCGTGATTTGCTCCAGGAATATTTAAAATAGAAACAAGGTAAAAGGACCAACTTCTTCACTGAGTGTCCACTTATCATCCAAGAGTTCTTATCTCTCAGCAGTGGAAAAATAGCTGTAAACAGACCTTACATCCAGCTAGCTTTTTCAGATAGGAGTATCCTCCTCCAGACTTTCAGGGAAACCATTTCTCTTTCAAGCATTTTTTTCTCTTTTAAAGGGATATATTATCAGCTCCAGATGAAACAACTTCTGCTTCCCAATCCCTGTGTTAACTGTTCCCTATACACCTCAACCCTGATATAACGCAACTCGATATAACACGGGGCTCCGGCAGCAGGGCTGAGATGGCACTTTAAAGGGCCTGGGGCTCCGGCTGCTGGAGAGAGGGGCTCAGGCAGTAATTTAAAGGGCCCTGGCTCCCCACAGCGACTGGAGCCCAGGGCTCTTTAAATCACTGCTGGAACCCTGCCGCCGCTACCGCGGGGCTCTGGCAGCGGGGCTCTGGTGGCACTTTAAAGGGCTTGGAGCTCTGGCCACTGTGGAGCCCTGGACCTTTTAAATTACTGCTGGATCCCTGCTGCCACTACCCCAATCCAATAAGGTTTCACCTATAACACGGTAGGGATTTTTGGCTCCCGAGGACCGCGTTATATCAGGGTAGAGGTGTACTTGTTTTGAACCCCTATACAATATACATAGGGACTTATTTTGTAGACATGCAAAACTAGTTATTTTAGTCCTCTGTCACCACAATATCTAATAGAAAGCAATGCCCTGATGAACTCTCCATATGCCTCTTTTCAGGGCTGAATCTCTTTTAGGTATTTACTTCCCACATTCCTAATCTCTATAGGTCCCTTTGTACTTGTCACTATCCTCACTAGTGTTTGTAACACTTCCTGATTTGTTATAGTTATGGTGGGCATCATGAGGCAAAGCTCTTGCACAATCTTTCAAAGTTATTTTTTCTTGGCTTGCAAACAAGCTTTCACTCGTGGAGAAACGTTCTCTCTGGTTGTTAGTTCAGTGTTATGCAAGTTTATGTGTATAGGTAGCTTCAGGAGGGAAGGAGAGAACTGCGTGAGCGGCAAGACAATTTGCTCCCTGCCTTGTGCTCTGATTGCAGTCAGTTCTTGAGGCAGAAGTTGTTCCCTGGGAACAGAGCATTGCTGTTGACTGAGACTCCTGGAAGAAGAGATTGCCCAGCATCCTGTTTGGCCAATTCACTTCAGGACTGATATACATGTGTATATAAAGCAAGTCACCCTTTTTGCAAGGCCATCGATCCACTGTCATTCTTCAGCACTGGCTTCAGAAGAAGGGACAACACTACCTTCATATCTTGCTAATATGCTGTTTACTCCTTCTTCTAAATTGTTATGTAATTTACTGTGATTGTGTTTCTGTACTTTACAGTCTTATCTCTAAGTCGACATGTATTCTATCATGAGCTGTCACTGCTTTCCTTTCTTGATTCTTAATAGTAAAGTGTATTATCCTTGCTTTCTATTTTAAGGAGAAGACATTCAGTAAATTTCAATATCATCATAGTATTATTAAAAGGTCAGAGACATAAAAGACCTTGAATATAATTCAGTCTGTTACCAGACATTTAAAACACCACCAACTCTCAAATTACTAAATATTTAAGACTTACATAGTGATTTTCATTTTCAGAACATTTAAAAATGAATTAATCTTCATATTTCTTTGAGGTAAGTATTATATTCCCATTTTACAAATCAGGAAACCAAGGCAGGGAAAATAAATGGCTTGTTCAATGCAAGGAGGAACTCTTGTCAGAGCTGGGATTAGAGCTCCTTCTTTCATGCCAAATCACAGTTCTCTCTCTCTATTCAGGTGTTTGCTCAAAGATTTACATATAGTTAAAGTGACTTCCAATTTACAGTGTACTTTCTCTTCATCACTTGCTTCTTTAACATTTTTTTACATGCATTTGCCTATTCAATTTACTTCTCTTTTCCTATCTTGCAGCTATAAAGAGTAAGCTGGAAGAAAACAACAAAGATGGCATGTAAAGTAACTCAAAGGTATCTCAAAAGTACTTCAAAGACAATTGAGAATCAAGGACCTAGCGTGCATAAACACACACACACACACACCCTTCTGGTGCCCTCTGCACCGCTGCTCTTGCTAGGCTTTCATTGCATTCAGATTCAACATAGATCGTCCTTAAAGATAATCATCTAAAGTCATGAAAGAATAATTATCTAATACTGGTACACAGGGACGTACAACACAAGCCAGGAAATGTCATATATTAGGAATAAAATTTCCCAGATAAAATACCGTTCCAAGTCTGTGTGTAGTAGGCAGGGGCGGCTCTAGGGATTTTGCCGCCCCAAGCATGGCAGGCAGGCTGCCACTGAAGCCGCGGGACCAGCGGACCCTCCACAGGCACGCTTGCGGGAGGTCCACCAAAGCCGCGGGACCAGTGGACCCTCCGCAGGCAAGCCACTGGAGGCAGCCTGCCTGCTGCCCTTGCGGTGCTGGTAGAGCCCCCCACGGCTTGCCGCCCCAAGCACGTGCTTAGCATGCTGGGGCCTGGAGCCACCCCTGTTAGTAGGACAGGGATGAGGAGATGCTAAGCAAGCATCTCCTTTTCCACGCTCTCTCCACAAAAAAATGTAGGTGACTGAAATAACACACTTATCCTGCAAATACCTCAGGCTTCCATGAAATTTTACAGGGGAAGCAGATGCTACAAAAAGATAGGTTGGCTATAATACATTGTTCTTATCAACATCACTGCCACAACAGTAATAGGACTATTGCATTTTAAAGTTGTTTCTTTAAAAGATTTACAAAATCATCAATGGTCACATTGTGAGTGTGCACTTTCCTCCCCCTTTTCATTAGGATAGAAACATGTATCTTTGAAGATTTCATCTCAGCAGTGTGAAAAATGTTTGTTGATACTCAGGAAACTGTACCAAGTATTAAAAAAAAAATTATTAAAATAGTATTGGTAACTGGGCATATTCTAATAGTGTTGATAAATGATTCCAATATATAAACATTAAAAATATAATTCAGCAAAATCCTGTTAGGCTATCAAAGACAGCATCCGTTTTTGTGGCTATGCAGTAGTTGTCAAGTGAAAGGGATTCACAAAGCATTTTAAACATTTTTCATTCTGATTGTGTGAAAAACCTTCACAAGCTTGAAAATATTTTATTCTCTTTTTCTCTCACACACATACACACATACACACACACACACACACTTTTGGCCTTTTGCACTTTACAAATATTCCCTTTGTTCTTATGCATCAAATGGAAATTAAAGTGAGATGTCTGTTTATGTATAACAGCAACTTCAAGCCATATAATGCATCACTGCAATAAAAAAATCTGTTTTTGTGCATCAACACATACAAACTGATTGATACCAACACATCCCTGATTACAATGTGGTTAAACGCTAGTGTTGCAGTGAGTAGAAGGCTCTTTTGTAATGGCTATCTATGTTTGCTGTTTCTCAGCTGTGTGGTAGTATATATTTGTAAATAGCTACTTGGAATCTGAAGGAATTCTCCATCACAGTATAACAATATTAAGCGGGGAGGCAAATCCTGCACACAAGATGTCAGATCTTCTTCCAGTTATTCATTAACCATCTTTGCACTGTTAAAAGCATTTTATTTTTATTGTGGTCCTGAGAATACATAAATTGCCAATAAATATTGCCAGATTTTGACAGGCTGTAGAGCAGGAATAGGCAACCTATGTCACGCGTGCCAAAGGCAGCACGTGAGCTGATTTTCAGTGGCACTCACACTGCCCAGGTCCTGGCCACCAGTCTGGAAGGCTCGGCATTTTAATTTAATTTTAAATGAAGCTTCTGAAACATTTTAAAACCTTATTTACTTTACATAAATAATAGTTTAGTTATATATTATAGACTTATAGAAAGAGACCTTCCAAAAATGTTAAAATGTAATACTAGCTCACAAAACCTTAAATTAGAGTGAATAAATTAAGACTTGGCACACCACTTCTGAAAGGTTGCTGACCCCTGTTATAGAGCAACAAATGCTCTCTCATAAAGACATTAACTGGAGCCTAAATCTTGTCTTCCATTCTCAGTAATGACTGAAGCTAACACCCGCCACCCCCCTCTCACACTAATTGCAGAGTTATTATTCAGTAAGAATTCCACAAGCAATGGAGGCATTTCTTTCAAAGCAGCGGATTGAATATCAGTTGGCAGCATGAATGGGTCTCAATTATGCCTCAAAGTAAGAAGAAGCACACCACAGAAGCAGTATTACAAAGGCATGAAGACTTGATTTGTGCACCAACTGCTCCAGTTGAAGTTTGGACAGCACCATTGAAAACCAGACCCATTATGCCACCAAGAATGCTGTGGGTATGAAGGCATAGCTTAGCCACTAAAAAAAGGTGAAGGAAGCATGCACCCCAGTATAGTCTTCTAGTATGCAGGAGTAGAGGAACAACATGGCCTCATTCTGACACGTAGGGCCAAAAGTTACTGGCACAACTATCAGACCTCCCTTGTTCTCTCTTGCACAGCCAGTCTCATAAAAACTGATCTCGGGGGCAGGGGGAATACCATGTAGGAAGGAATTTTTGCATCACTCCAAAATGAGTGTACACAAGAGCAACAATAAGTTGTCCTTTACACCTAATGTATTGATATTTGTGGTAGACGGCTTAGCAACACTGACAATTCAGTACATCAATAATAACTGAAAAAATCTTTTACAAGTTTCATTTGCAGCACAGTTGAATACTATGCATCAATATCAAATATGTAAAAGTCACAGCTCAAAGACACTGAAAGGTGGATAAAGAGGAAATCTCATTTTTACTTTCAAAATAATAAATGCTTAGGATGTACAGAGCATTCTTCATTTTATCCAACATAAACCATCATCGGGGGTAAGAAGGATTTTAATACATGCATAGTTTGCTTTCTTGTTTATTTTATTATTTCCATTATAATTATTCACAAGTTGTCTAGTTATAATTTTCTTGCTTTCTTTCATGTTTGTACATTCCTTATTCCTCCACCCCCACCCCCAAAATCTCTGTGTGTTCCTGCAGCCTGGGGAGGGAGGAAGCAGCAGGGTGGCTGGCTGCTGGCTGAGCTCCTCCTCTCCCCACCCCTACAGCTGCAGCTTCTCCTTCCCTGCAGCTGGAGTCTTATGCATTGCCTCTGCGTCCACCCCCTGATTCAACTCAGCAGGCAGTCTGCAAAGCAGGCAGCAGCACTCGGACTCCAGCAGTAGGGAAGGAGAACCAGTAGGCTGTAGCTCTAGAGGTATGTGGAGGAGAAGCTCAGCCAGCTGCCAGCCACCCTGCTGCTTCCCCTCCCTCCCCAGGCTGCAGGGGGAAGGAGAGTGCTGCTGCCATGGGGAGCCACTGCCTCCTCACTGCTGGGTGTCCCTGCCAGAGGCATCCTGAGAAATCTGGGGGGAGGAGGGGTGTCACACAAACCACTCATTTGTGTGTGTTTAACATGCCCCTCCACAAGCAGTCAAATTTAAATTCCTGAGCATACCCCTGATTTCTATCACTCTATAATACCATACTGCTGTATACTATCATATATTCATTCTGTTATTGATATAGTTCTCTCTTCTGTTACTTAAAAATCAATGACAAGTATTTGAAGTCATAAAGACTTTCACCTTTAATTTCTGCAGTCATGTATACAATCAGGACAACACATCCATTAAAGTAATTTAATTCTTGGCTGTAAATCTCTGGTGGATTATTTAATAGCATTTTTGGTACTTATAAAGTCAGTGAGACTAACAGAAAGCAAATATACTATATTGCAAGCAGCATGTTATCTTGAAAACAAAACAAAAACACATCCTATAAATGCAGCTAAATTCTGGATGTGGAAAGAGAATGAGCTATTAACTGTTCGAAGTACAGTCTTCAAGAGAATTTTGATTCTTGAAATGGAGGAGATTATATTAGTTACTGGATTTAGTGTGTCTCAAATCCTATGTGGCTCCCTAAAACCGATTACTTTGATATTGTAACTGATCTGTGGCTACCTAGAAACAGATGACTGCATTTGCTCCGTGTACCATGGAAGCTCAGAACTGCACAGCGACAATGGGGACAGAGCACAACAGCACATGCACCTACAGCTTGAGCCAAAGGACATTTTTCTTATAGATATTCATCAGCACAGAGACTGAAATATCTTAGCACTTCTGTTTCCATTCAATTACATACACACTAGCTGGTTTTTACAATATTTATAAATGAGTAATTCTGATTCTCTTAAGGGAGAAATAGCATATTATCATTTTTCAGACTTGGTTTACATGCAGGTAAACACAACAACAATTTTGGAACATCAGATGAATGCCAATCTGTACATGCCATATACCATATTTCTTGGCTTTGTTTGGTACAACAATTTTAATTAAAGCAGCTGAGAGAGGCTACTTCAGAAGAAACATATAATGTAAATCTATTCTTCCTTATATATACCATAAATTTTACAACAAATAATCAGTGTTCCTTTTTTGTTCAGCTATGCTGCTCCCTTGTGATTGCAAGATAATATGGAAAGAGAGATCAGGCTTTTCCACAGTGTTAACCCGTCTTATTTATTGATCCTTATTTAAAGCTTCCTTGACTCCAAACATTTACTTTTTTACCAACTGCTCATTCAAGGTATGTTTCACAGTCTATCTTTACTCCATATCTTTCTAAGAACAACCATGGAGGTGGAGGCAGACGCAGAATCCACCCACTGTAGCAGCCGCAGATCTTTCAAAGTCTCTGGAAAGAGCATCACTTTCTTTCTTCAATCTCCTTTGTAACCGTCCAATCTACTGACAAGCCAGTGAAGCCAAACATCATTTCAGTTGTGATAAGATTAGTTTACTTCAAATTCAAACTCTCTCCACTTTCAGAACAGTATAACATGCTCATAGGTCTTCAGCTGAGAAGTCAGTACACCATTATATAGCCCTCAATGTTGTTTCCTTGACATCCATTTCCCGGCATGAAGAAATTAATTTCCTCATAATCAGAAACCACAATGATCTGCATAATCAGGAACCTATTTAGTTTGCTTATTCACTTTAGATAAATAGATAAGGGTTACCTCAAGCGTTTGCAGAATTCACCATATGTACTATAGAGAACACACCAAATACTGACATCATGTTGTCTACTTATCTTTAGCCATTGGCAAATTTTCTGTAGATGAATACTTGCTCTAGATTGCAGGAAACCAGAAAACCTGTGATAGTAAGGATAACTAGGAGTATCAATGTGCTATCTATAAAAGCAGCAAAGAATCCTGTGGGACCTTATAGACTAACAGACATTTTGGAGCATGAGCTTTCGTGGGTGAATACCCACTTCGTCAGATGCATGTGACGAAGTGGGTATTCACCCACAAAAGCTAATGCTCCAAAACGTCTGTTAGTCTATAAGGTGCCACAGATTCTTTGCTGCTTTTACAGATCCAGACTAACACGGCTACCCCTCTGATACTTAATGTGCTATCTAACAGTTCTTATGCATCTCCAACACCTGACTCTTAGTTGCATCAACCCATATTTTCATAGAAAGATTAGCATTTTTTCATCCCTTGTTTGGTGTACCTTGTTCCTGGTATAATGATTGTTTCCTTTTTCAAACAAACCCAATGCAGATATTCTACTGAATTTAGCTAACTGCTATCCACCATCTTTGATGTGTGAGATATCTCCAGGACTAGATCTTGTTCAGGCTTCAGTTAGTATGCGGTTACTCCAAGATGGGCACAACATGCTGCAGCTCTATATTTAAGTTTTCAGCAATACTCCGGCCTTTAATGACTACAAAAATTATTACAGAACTTTTTCCAGATCAAATCACATAGGATTAATTGTTTTCCAATTACTAACCTTCGTTCTGTTGGGCATCAGGTCTTTATTGAATTAAAAACACCATGAACTATTATTTTTTCCAGTATAGAATTTTGCTCTTGTGCAATCTCCCTGGGCACTTGGTTGGGACAAATTTTGCTCACTCCTGAAATGTGTCATACTGATCATTTTCTGCAGTCAAATGGTCTAGAAATGCTAATATAGTTTAATACCCCACCAATCAACTGTCCAACACACTGTCAGCTGTCAAAGCTTCATCTCCTGTTTAAACTCTTGAGGTCCAAGATTAAAAATAAATATATCCATTTCACTTTCCCTCTGTGCTGGTATTGCATGCTTCTCAGAATTTTAAGGAGGTATCAGACCCTGGCGGATCCCTGGAGCCCCTTCACAATGTTGCCTATCAGTCACTAACTCCTTTGTCATAAAAAACAAATCTGTTCTTGATTGTTTCAAGTAAAAACAAATGTTATGCCAATCAAAAGGTAAGAAATGTGGAGGTCCCATGCCTAGAATGTTTTTTAATGGCTCTCAGCTCACATTTTGAGGTTGCTATGGTGAAGAACTCATCTGTAATTCAAGTAAGAGAAATAGGATTCAGCATTCTTCCCCGTATGAGAAATAATGCATTTTAAAATGGCACTGACAATACCTGGCTCTTCATTTTCAGTGACTATGAGATATATTTTCCTCCTGATACACATGTAAAGTTCTCGTAAGATTCAATAGACTTAAGAAATCACAACAAGAGAAAAGATCTATTTATTTTAAATATTTCACATTATACAAATGCTAGGTGAAGTTTTCAGTACCTATTATTAAATTAGGCTTTTTTTTTAAAAAGTATCTACACTGGCTGAATGATATTAAGTCAGTATTTTGGAGTTTACTTCCTTTGCTATGTTTATGATTCTTAGACTAGGGTAGGCAAAACACATTTCTCATACAGTAGTATAGTAGCATTGTTTTCTTTTTAATGTGACTGTCCAATTATTAATGCCTAGATACTTATTTCCTGTTTCTGGTATCTTCACTTCAACATTATGTATATAGTACACAATTATGTGATTCTGTGTAAAGACAAAATAATTAAAATGCCACTACACTTAACAGCTCATTACAACTACTACGGGCAAGGTTGTGGTACCCTGACTTGCACTGAGTAATATATTACTTTAAAAATAGTCCCAGTGAAGTGAATTGGGTTACTCATGGAGTAAGTTACTGCTCAGTGTGAACAAGGACTTATGTAACTGCTCAAACTGATTTTCCCTCACTATGTCAACGATGGTATGCTGATGAGTCTTTACATGTAAACATGTAAAGACATCATACCAAATGGACTAAAGGTAAAAAATCCACTGCTATCTACATACTACACAGACCATAGTGAGAGATTATGTCATACTCTATCAAAGAAACTGAGGAACCACCTGACCAGCATCCTATACAGCAAACAGGAAAATATCAAAAAAGAGCTCTCCAACCTGGAGACGCTCATTAATAACCAAACTTCCATATAAACGGACTTCACTAAAATAAGACAGGAGATCTACATTACTCACTTCACCTCTCTACAAAGGAAAAAGGACTGTAAGCTGTCTAAACTCCTACCTGCCTTATGGGGCCACAACTGTGGTACCCCCAACCCATCCAGCAATATCGTCAATCTATCCAACTACACACTCAGCCCAGAAGAAAAGTCTGTCCTATCTCGGGGACTCTCTTTCTGCCCTGCCACCCCCACCAACATGATGCAGTTCTGCGGCGATGTGGAAGCCTACTTTCGCCGTCTCTGACTCAAAGAATACTTTCAGGACAACACTGAACAGCACACTGACACACAGATACCCTCGCACCAACAGCACAAGAAGAAGAACTCCACATGGACTCCTCCTGAGGGTCGAAATGACAGTCTGGACCTCTACATTGAATGCTTCCGCCGACATGCACAGGCAGAAATTGTGGAAAAACAACATTGCTTGCCTCATAACCTAAGTCGTGCAGAACGCAATGCCATTCACAGCCTCAGAAACCACCCTGACATTATCATCAAAGAGACTGATAAAGGAGGTGCTGTTGTAATCATGAACAGGTCTAACTACCAAAAGGAGGCCGCCAGACAACTCTCCAACACCAAATTCTACAGGCCACTTCCCTCAGATCCCACTGAGGAATACACTAAGAAACTGCACCATCTACTCAGGACACTCCCTACACAAACACCAGAACAAATCAACATACCCTTAGAGCCCCGACCAGGGTTATCCTACCTACTACCCAAGATCCACAAACCCGTAAATCCTGGATGCCCCATCATCTCGGGCATTAGCACTCTCACTGAAGGACTGTCTGGATATGTGGACTCTTTACTCAGACCCTATACCACCAGCACTCCCAGCTATCTCCGTGACACCACTGATTTCCTGAGGAATCTACAATGCATTGGTGACCTTCCAGAAAACACTATCCTAGCCACCATGGATGTAGAGGTTCTCTACACAAACATCCCACACAGATGGAATACAAGCTGTCAGGAACAGTATCCCTGATGATGCCACAGCACAACTGGCTGCTGAGCTCTGTGCCTTTATCCTCACACACAACTATTTCAAATCTGATGACAAGATATATCTCCAGATCAGTGGCACCACTATGGGCACCCGCATGTGTCAGATAACCTTAGTCCCAGATTTGGACCTTAGCGTCCAAAATATGGGGGTTAGCATGAAAACCTCCAAGCTTAGTTACCAGCTTGGACCTGGTACTTGCTGCCACCACCCAAAAAGTTAGAGTGTTTTGGGGCACTCTGGTCCCCCTGAAAAACCTTCCCTGGGGACCCCAAGACCCAAATCCCTTGAGTCTCACAACAAAGGGAAATAATCCTTTTTGCCTTCCCCCCTCCAGGTGCTCCTGGAGAGATACACAGAAGCAACCTCCGTGAATCTAAGCAGAAGGAGTCCACCCTCTGTAATTTCAATCCTGGAAACAAAAGCACTTTCCTCTTCACCCAGAGGGAATGCAAAATCAGACTTCCCCCTGACTTCTTCCTCCCACCAATTCCCTGGTGAGCTGCAGACCCAATTCCCTGAAGTTCCCCACTAAAGAAAAACTTCAACAGGTCTTAAAAGAAAGCTTTATATAAAAAGAAAGAAAATGCATACAAATGGTCTCTCTGTATTAAGGTGACAAATACAGGGTCAATTGCTTAAAAGAAATATGAATAAACAGCCTTATTTAAAAAGAATACAATTTAAAGCACTCCAGCAACTATAGACATGTAAATACCAAAGAAAAGAAATTATATAACTCACTATTTGATCACTTTGTCCTTACAACTTGGAAACAGAAGATTAGAAAACAGAAATCACTTCTCAAAGCTGAGAGAAAAGCAGGCAGACAGACAAAGACTTAGACACAAACTTCCCTCCACCCAGAGTTGAAAAAAAATCCTGTTTCCTGATTGGTCCTCTGGTCAGGTGCTTCAGGTGAAAGAGACATTAACCCTTAGCTAACTGTTTATGACAGCATGGCCCCACAATATACCAATATTTTTATGGCCGACCTGGAACAATGCTTCCTCAGCTCTCGTCCACTCACGCCCCTTCTCTACCTACGCTACATTGATGACATCTTCATCATCTGGACCCATGGGAAGGAGTCTCTGGAAAAATTCCACCACGATTTCAACAGCTTCCACCCCACCATCAACCTCAGCCTGGACCAATCTACACAGGCGGTCCACTTCCTAGACACCACGGTGCAAATAAGTGATGGTCACATTAATACCACTCTATACCAAAAACCTACCGACCGCTATGCCTACCTTCATGCCTCCAGCTTCCATCCCGGGCACATCACACGATCCATTGTCTACAGCCAAGCACTGAGGTACAACCGCATCTGCTCTAACCCCTCAGACAGAGACCAACACCTACAAAATCTCCACCAAGCATTCTCAAAACTACAATACCCGCACCAAGGAAATAAGGAAACAGATCAACAGAGCCAGACATATACCCAGAAGCCTCCTACTGCAAGACAAACCCAAGAAAGAAACCAACAGAACTCCACTGGCCATCACATACAGTCCCCAGCTAAAACTCCTCCAACTCATCATCAGGGATCCACAACCCATCCTGGACAATGACCCCACACTTTCACAGGCCTTGGGTGGCAGGCTAATCCTCGCCCACAGACAACCTGCCAACCTGAAACATATTCTCATCAGTAACTGCACACCGCACCATAGTAACTCTAGTTCAGGAACCAATCCATGCAACAAACCTCGATGACAACTCTGCCCACATATCTACACCAGCGACACCATCACAGGACATAAGCAGATCAGCCACATCATCATCCGTTAATTCACCTGCATGGCCACCAATGTAATATACGCCATCATATGCCAGCAATGCCCCTCTGGTATGTACATCGGCCAAACTGGACAGTCTCTACGGAAAAGGATAAATGGACACAAATCAGATATTAGGAATGGCAATATGCAAAAACCTGTAGGAGAACACTTCAACCTCCCTGGCCACACTATAGCAGACCTTAAGGTGGCCATCCTGCAGCAAAAAAAACTTCAGGACCAGACTTCAAAGAGAAACTGCTGAGCTTCAGTTCATCTGCAAATTTGACACCATCAGCTCAGGATTAAACAAATACTGTGAATGGCTTGCCAACTACAAAACCAGTTTCTCCTCCCTTGGTTTTCACATCTCAGCTGCTAGAACAGGGCCTTATCCTCCCTGATTGAACTAACCTCATTATCTCTAGCTTGCTTGCATATATATACCTGCCCCTGGAAATTTCCACTACATGCATCTGACGAAGTAGGTATTCACCTACAAAAGCTCATGCTCCAAAACCTCTGTCAGTCTATAAGGTGCCACAGGATTCTTTGCTGCTTTTACAGATCCAGACTAACACGGCTACCCCTCTGATACATGTAAACAGAAATTTAAAAAAAATACTTTTGTAAAGCATGCCTCAGTGTATGCAAATATTGCAATAGATAAATACTTGTTGCCATAAGAGAGTTTCTAAGATCATTCCTGTTCAGATAATCACAGTATGGTTATAGCAAAATGATTTAACACAGTCAGATTTTTAAAAATTCCTCCCATTTTTAAAGCTCCTACATTTTGGAGATGTATCTAATAAATAAAATGGAACCAGTAATTTCTCTCAAAGTTGAAGGGGAAAAAAGGTCTGAGCACATTACACTGATTGTGGTGACCCAGTAAAACAGATCCTATTTAAGTTATTTTCAGGACACGGCTCATAATAACTACAACCTGTTTTGTCCATATAATTGCATCTATTCACTCATTGTGTGTAAATGTGTGAGTTCCATCTTAAGTCCTCTTATCTTCACAGATATTTTCAAGCAGAAGGCAAAATACACTTATAAAGTTTCTAATATTTGAGAGAGTCTTTACAATGTTGCAGCTGTTATTAAGGTTTTGCTTTTATGCTAGACTACCATTTTTACAGGAAAAGAGTACAACGCTGATCAACTCAGCTAGGTTACCATCATTATGACACCGTTTATTTCTGGTGCTATCTGCTGGCTGCAATAGAATTGCCTGAGCAGTAGCTTGCTATTGCATGTATATTTTGACACTTCAAGTGACTGTCATACATTTCACATATGCCCACTAAACAAGAATTCCACGTAAGGCCTAAAGTAAGCCCCACTGGCAAACAGATATGTGCCCCATGACCAGGAGGAATTCCACACAGCTAGAGGTTTCCAATCAATACCAAGTTCTCAACATGGAAACTGTGGAATACACCTCTCGAGATCCAGCTGGTCCAAGAGAACTGTGAGATGTACAGGACTCACTTATGTATGGTAGCTTGGCCCAACATGTAAGAAAATCAAGCTTGCCCACAAAGTTGTCCAACCATCCAAAGAGACAGGACTATCCTTGTTGAGGACTCAGTACTCAAAATAATTGTAAGAACATTTTGCAAAGGATAGGCAGATAACAGGACGGTGTGCTGTTTTCCCAGAACCAAGACACAAGACGTCATTCTAAGATTGGATGGACTTCTGATGTTGACAGGCAAAGACCGATTGGTGATGGTTCATCTCTGTATTAATGACACTGCACCACGGGATATCTCATGGATAACAGATGACTTTGGGGAACTTACAGGTCTGCTGAAGAAGAAGAAAGGCCAAGTGATCTTTTCTCAGATCAGTTGTAGCCGATGCACAAAGGAAGACAGAAGGCAGAAAATTCTGGAAATGAACCACTGACTAGGTAAGTAGGAGGATTTTGGTTTGTGGAATACTGGTCCACATTCTACATAATTTGAATTTCCTCCACTTCAGTACAAGGGGAACCAATCTCCTGGCTAGAGTAGTCTGGAGGGTGTTAAACTATTAACAAAAGAGGAGGGTAAAAGGAAGGAAGATATAAGCATTCATTTAGCACAAAATAGAGATGCTGAGAACATAATTAATCAAGGAACTGAAGGACATGAAAAGAATAAAATCTTTAATTGACTATACACCAATGCTAAGAGCCTGGGTAACAAACAAAAAAAATTGGAATTGTTCATTTATGAGCATAAATTTTAATCTAGTTGGTATTACTGAAACCTGGTGGGATGATTTGCATGATTAGAATGTTAGAATCAATGGTTATAACTTAATTAGGAAGGATCAAGTGGTTAAAAGGGGAGAGGGAATGGCAACCTGTGTCAAAAATAGCATTACCTGTTTCCAAATCACTGTTAACTTGGAAGAAAAAATTATTTCGAATGCTTATGGATTAATGTCCTAACAGATAAAGCATAAGATGAGGTATTAGTGTCTGCTACAGATCACCAAATCAGACTAGTAAACAAGATAACTGGCTCCTGCACCTATCTATAGCATGTAGTGAGAAAAAAAGCTGCATGATCACGGGGAACCTTCAGCTGGAATGACAAATGCTGCAGGTTTCATGTTGCTAATACTAAAACATCCTTGGAATTTCAGAATATTATAGATGATATTTTCCTAACTCAAAAAGTGTTGTATCTGACACTGAGGTGTTCTATATTAGCCATTTTCTTGACAGAGAAAGAGGAAATGATCATATTACTAAAATTAATGGTAGTTTAGGTACAAGTGATCATGACTTGATCACATTTATAATGTGCAAAAAGAGTAAAGTCCAGACCAGAAATATATATACTTGTTGCTTTAAAAGGGGATTTTACAAAGATGGGAAGAAGAATTTAATCAGAAAAATGTGAAATACAAATGCGAGTGGTTTAAGAACACTTTACTAGATACCTCAAAATTGCAACCAATCAAAAAAGAATTTAAAAAAAGTACTGATTTTAAAAAAGGACCTTCATTAGAGGAGAAGTGACAGCAGCCATAAAACAATGAAAAATATTATAAATGGAAGAAAGGGGAATTTGATAGTAATAAGTATAAATCAGAAGCTAGGAATTGTAGAAAATTGATAAGGGAAGGCAAGGGGCACAAGGAGAAATCTATGGTTAGCAAAATTATGAACAAAAAGAAGGAATTTATAAGCATATTACCAACGAAAAGAATCTTAACAATGGTAGTGGCCAATTACTACATGGAAAAGATAAAATGTATCATTAATAATGCAGAAAAGTCAGAAGTGTTCAGTAACGATGTCTGTTCTTTATTTGGAGAAAAACAAATGATGCAGTTTCATCATATCATGATTAGTACTCTTTCCATTCCACTATTATCTCAGGAGGATGTTAAACAGCAGCTACTAAAGTTAGACGTTTTTAAATCAGCATGAACAGATAATTTGCATGAAAGAGATTTCAGAGAGCTAGCTGAGGAACTTGCTGGACCATTAATGTTGATTTTCAGTAAGTCTCGGAACACTGGGGAAGTTCCAGAAGACTGGAATATTTAAAAAAGGATGACTCTGGTAATTATAGTCCCGTCAGTCTGACATCAATCCCAGAGAAGATAATGAAGCTGCTGATATGGGACTTGATTAATAAAGAATTAAAGGATAATATAATTAATGGCAAAAAATATGGGGTTTATGGAAAATAGATCCTGTCAAACTAACTTGACATCTTTTTTATGAGATTACAAGTTTGGTTGATAAAGATACATTATAGAAATGTAGGACTGGAAGGGACCGCAATAGGTCATCTAGTCCAGTCCCCTGCGCTGAGCCAGGACAAAGTATTGTTTATACAACCCGATAGGTGTTTGTCTAATCTGTTCTTAAAAACCTTCAGTGACGGAGATTCCACAAACTCCCTAGGTAATTTGTTCCAGAGCATAACTACTTTTATAATTAGGAATTTTTCCTAAAATCTAATCTAAATCTCCTTGACTGCAATTTAAGTCCATAACTTCTTGTCCTGTTCTCAGTGGATAAGGAGAATAATTTATCACCTTCCTTTTTATAACATCCTTTTACATACTTGAAAACTCAGACTTAGGCCAGGGAGATTCTCAACCTGTAGGAGAACACTTCAACCTCCCTGGCAACACTAAAGCAGACCTTAAGGTGGCCATCCTGTAGCAAAAAAACTTCAGGACCAGACTTCAAAGAGAAACTGCTGAGCTTCAATTCATCTGCAAATTTGACACCAGGATTAAATAAAGACTGTGAATGGCTTACCAACTACAAAACCAGTTTCTCCTCCCTGGGTTTTCATACCTCAACTGCTGGAACAGGGCCTCATCCTCCCTGATTGAACTAAACCTCATTATCTCTAGCCTGCTTGCATATATATACCTGCCCCTGGAAATTTCCACCACGTGCATCTGACGAAGTGGGTATTCACCCACGAAAGCTCATGCTCCAAAACGTCTGTTAGTCTATAAGGTGCCACAGGATTCTTTGCTGCTTTTATATGAATATATGATCATCTTCCAAAAGTACAGAGGTAAATAATCTGCATCTCTCTTTAAGCTTTTTGGACTGTTGGAGATCAGGTACAATTCAAGTGATTTTATACTGCTTCTAATAATTGACTACTGAAATAAGCCTATAAACCAACAAAAAAAACCATAGAGATTATATTAGATAAAGATTCTATTGGGTATTTTGCTAAGACACTTGTTTTAATTTCCTAACAGAAAAAAGCTGTAGCTGGAAGAGGAAGTGTCACACTGATCACAATGGCTCATACATAAAGCTTAGGTGGGAAATAGGCCTGACATGAAAAGCTCCCATCAAATGTTCATATCTGTGACTGAAAGGAAGAAGTGAGAGGAAGGATAATCCAGTGGTTATGGTGCACACTCAGGGATTGGAAGACCAGATTCAACTCCCTGCTTCACCACAGACTTTCTGTATCACCTTGGGCAAATCATTTAGTCACTTAGCCTTTCTTTGCCTTAGCTCCCCATCTTTAAAATCAGAATATTAGCACTTTCCTACCTCACACAGGCATTATTTGGGTTAAAGATTGTTAGAAGCTCAGATACTATTGTGATGGGGGCCATATAAGAACCTAACGCCATTACCTCAACAACCAAAACAGTACAGGGAGAACTAGTGACAAAATGAGACATCATGCACAGTAGATTGAGTATCTTTCTTTCTTACATGATTTGATCAGCATTTAAATTATTAATAATGTTGACAATTACATCATCATTGGGAGTCTTAATTAACACACCCTAAAGATAAACGAGCTACATGGCTCTCTGCAGACTAAGTCAGACATCACTGTAATTAGTCACAGAAGACTCATGTTCTCATTGTTTTCTTCATAACCATAAATGCTAGTTTCTCCTCCCCCTCCATGCACCCCAAATAAAAAAAAGAGGTGCTAAAACACAAGATTGGGGCATGTGGTATGCCATATGACTGTATAACTTCCAATTTTAGCCCTGGGAATCCTAATACAAATGCAATAAGAAGTTTGTAAAAAAGATCTATTCTAGTTTCTGAAGCTACATATCCCCATTGAATATAATATGTTAATATAGTTGAACAGCCTCTGTTTATTTAAAAAAACCACTTCTAACTAACAGAAAATTGCCTTCTGTAAGTACTGCATTGGACCCCAACCCAAATGCATACACATTTGGGATTTACAGCACAATCCAATGCCAACTTTATAACTCAGATCTGGGCAATCTATTGCATATGCTAGGGGACCATCTTAAATATAAGCAATTTCTGAGAGGACTTAATCACTAACATTCAATTATTTATAGTCTTATCATTTCCTTAGAAATCTTTTGTTTGATTTAAATGATTAATCTTGTCTCCCCAACAATATCCACTGCTCAAGAAAAATGTCTCACTGCCAACTTTTATAAATGGAAATCTGTTCCTCAGATCAGTGACTTGCACATAAGTGTTAGTAATTTTAAAAGATATTCAGTATAACACATGCAACACATTAGACCCAGAGATCTAGATCAGGGGTATGGCACTGATTTTCAGTGGCACTCACCCTGCCTGGGTCCTGGCCACCAGTCCGGGAGGCTCTGCATTTTAATTTAATTTTAAATGAAGCTTCTTAAACATTTTAAAAACCTTATTTACTTTATATACAACAATAGTTTAGTTATATATTATAGACTTATAGAAAGAGACCTTCTAAATATGTTAAAATGTATTACCGGAACACAAAAACTTAAATTAGAGTGAATAAATGAAGACTCGGCACACCACTTCTGAAAGGTTGTCAACTCCTGGTCTAGATCAACTCCTGGACATCTGAGTGCAGATGGGGCCTTCTCCATGCAGCACTCTCCCTCTCTATTCCATCCTCCCCAGTTCTTCTTTTGTTTCTCCACATGGAAGGGAATCTGTGGAATTTTGGAGGTGGTGCTGTGAATAGCAAAGAAAGGTATGATCTCCAGTGCATTGCCCTGCTGGGTGTTTGGAATTCCACATGTAAATTTGGGACGGCAGTACCCTGGGTCCTCTTCACAAACGTTACTGTTACTCAGCAGTCACAGGGAGATGCAGTTGCATGGCTCCAGGAGGAGCCCCACTGTTAGGGAGATCGGAGCCATAACAGCAGCATTTTTCCAGGAATAAGAGCTCCTCCTCATGAGTCCCCAAGGCCTGTACCATCAGGAAGGGGTGTGTTCTCTAAAATGCACAGCCCGTTTAAATCTCTACTAGGAGCAGGAATGGCCCAAGAGAATTATGTGAGGATAGTTTCACAGAGTTTCTCTTCCTTACATAGCCGTTTCCTGTATTATATTTCTAAGGGAACCAGGTCTTTATCAACGATATTTATACTGCATTTTCTTTATTTTTATAAATATAATAATCTATACCTTTATAATTCTTCTTTAATATACATTAAAGAAAATATAAATTGGTCTTGATATTTAGATACACTCTAGATTAGCCACAAGCGTTGGCCTAGATGTAAGAATCACTTTGTGAAATTCTATGTTCAGTGTTATCAGTCACAGAAATATAGAGCTAGAAGAAACCTTGATAGATGTCATTTAGTTCACCCACTAATGGTGAGGCAGGATCAAATACACTTAGACTATCTCTGACAGGTATTTGTCTAACCTGTTCTTAAAAACCTTCAGTGACAGGGATTCCACAATCTTCCTTGATAACCTATTCTACCGCTTAACTACCCTTACCGCTGGAAAGTTTTCCCTAATGTATAATCTAAATCTCCCTTACTGCAGATTAAGCGGATTACTTCCTGTCCTACCTTCATGGGACGTGGAGAATAATTGATCACTGGCCTCTTAAGACAGCTCTTAACATATTTGAAGACTTATCACAGTGGTTCTCAAACTTTTCTACTGGTGACCCCTTTCATATAGCAAGCCTCTGAGTGTGACCCCCCCCTTATAAATTAAAAACACTTTTTTATATATTTAACACCATTATAAATGCTGGAGGCAAAGCAGGGTTTAGGGTGGAGGCTGACAGCTCGCAATCCCTCATGTAATAACCTTGTTACCTGCGAGGGGTCCCAACCTCCAGTTTGAAAACCCCTGATTTATCAGGTCTCCACTCAGTCTTCTGTTCTTTTCTGATTTATACAGGAAGTCAGACTAGATGATCATAATAGTCCCTTTGGACTTTAATATCTATGAAAACTTTACAATTCTGCAGAGCTGAGTTACCTTATTTTTGTCCATGTCCCTGAATAAATGACCCAGCAACACAGAGGAGAGAGGATACAATTGGTATTAAGTCAGAGTTCTCTAAATTTAGTCAAGGATGGAGAAGAAAAGTGCTTCTATTGACTAAAATAATATGTTGGTTTTTTTTTACTTAGCACCGAGATACTACAGTGATGGGCGGATTAGATTAGATAGACTCTCTAGACCTCATCCAACAAGATCCATACTTTATTGTTCATATTTATTCCATTTTCAAACCTTACTTATGTTAAGTGTCATAAACAGATAGTTAAGAGTTAATGCCTCTTATCTGTAAAGGGTTAAGAAGTTCACCTAGCCTAGCTGACACCTGACCAGAGGAACCAATGGGGGAACAAGATATTTCAAAAGGAAGGAGGGAAGTTTTCCTTTGTTTAGTCAGTTTCAGTTTCAGCCGGAATGAAAAAGATCAAGGAACCAGCCTCTTATCAGAGTAGTAATTTTTAGAAAGGAATAAATAGGTTTATGTTTATTTCTTTGTAACCTGTCTTGTGCAATTAGAGGAAGAATCAAATTGGATATTTGGGTATTTTTGTGTAACTAAGTTTTTGCCCAGGGGAACATCCTCTGTGTTTTGAATCTGTTGTCTGTGAGAGTAGCTGGTATGCTAATCTCTCCCAGAGGGTTTTCTTTTACCTTTCTTTTCTTTAATTAAAAGACTTTTTTTTTAATACCTGATTGATTTTTTCCTTGTTTTTAGATCCAAGGGGGTTGGATCTGGATCCACCAAGAGTTGGTGGGAGAAAGGAGGGAGGATGGTTAATTACTCTTTGTTTTAAGATCCAAGGGGTTTGGATCTGTGTTCACCAGGAAATTGGTGAAGTCTCTCAAGGCTACCCAGGGAGGGGAAGGTTTTGGGGGGAAAGAGGGTGTTCCAGACACTGAGAAATCTGGATGGGGCAGCAAGACCAGATCTAAGCTGGTAGTTAAGCTTAGAGCTTCTCCTGCAGGCCCCCCACATCTGTAGCCTAAAGTTCAGAGTGGGGAAGGAACCTTGACAGTAAGAGAAAATAGAAATACATAATTCACATATATTTGAGAATGAAAGGCATTAAGAGGAGAAACTCCTTTAAAATAATACTATAGAACAAGTTCAAAACAACAGATTTCAATGCTAATCTTGAGCCATTACTATGGAATACTGTTGTATATGAGAAAGAGAGAGAGAGAGAGAGACAGGAAAGTCTGAATAGTCCCCTCCCCAAAGTCAATTCCCTTTCAAATATTTGCTTAGTATGCAACAGAATATCTTCTCTCTCAAACCAGGATGACAATTATCTTATAATTAGTTGGCAGGAGACATGAAGTAAACCAAACCTAACTTGGCAATTTAAATTTCTCAGGAAGGCTCAGGACATCACCTAGGTTATAAACTAACTTTCTTACATAGGATTTGTTTACTGTAGTTCATGTCTCCTAAAAACAATTTATAATATTATTTTAACTCTTCTTTCAGAGAGATAACCAAAATTTTGCCTAGTATGAAAGCAGTTGTAAAGTAAATTTTAGTATTGAGAAGCGAACAAGGTTATCACTTTTTGGGTCCTGTCATATTTGATATTGTGTCTCTCTTTCACTGCTGGGATAAAGCATGACTTAAATAATAAGCACAGAGTCTTGTCCACATCAAAAATTGCCTCACAATAGGAAGACGTTATGCTAGAACAGTGGAAGTGTGATAAATCATAACAACAACAATACTGCTTAGTGAAGCTTGCTTACTAGGTGCCCAAACTACTATATCTGTGATTCTTACTGCTGTAATCAGTCTCTAACTTAGTCTTTAGGTTGGGTCAGCATTCCGAGGTCCACCTCTTTAGCAAGAAAAGCTGATGCAGACACATCACTCGTACTACTTGAGCTCCATTGGCTTCCTATTCACTTCAGAGAAGATGTCCAAAGCCTTGGTCCAAATCTACAAATCACTTCGTAGACTGAAGTCATTAATCCTTAAAACAACTACACTCCACAGCTATGATGGAGTTAGACAGGCCCAGGTTTAAATAAACAGGTTCTGGAAATACTGCATTCCTGGTGGAAGAACCTTGACTGTGGAATTGCTAGCCAAAAAAATTCAGACTGTGTCTGACCAGCTCAAATCTGCCCAGTGTTCAGATCAGGGCGAAAAAAAAAATCAGCTTTTCAGTAAAGCCTTCTGCTTGAATCAATGTTCTTCTCTAAAAGGAGGGGGAGAATGAAGAAAGGCTCCTACAAAAAAAAAAGAATGGTACCTTCCCCGAGACATTTTCTTGGCATTGGTGTCTTTTCAATTTTGCACCACACTTAGTGACCACGTAGGTGTTTTGTAACAGCTTCTAGACAGAAAGAATGATTGATTCCCTAAGTACTAAAATTAATTGCATTCAGTCTAAATGCTGATAAAGGTAAACTCCATTTAATATCCCCACTTTCATTGGAGGTTATGCTAATTCAACATTTCATTCAAAATATCTATATATAGTTCTAAAAATCATGGGACAGAAAAGTAACCCCAGAATCTAAAAACATTCATCAAATAGATATCAATTAGTATAAAATATCTATGTAAAATATATATTGTGCATTCTCTCCCCTCCCCCCAACCTCCCGAGAAATATCTGGTGAAACGATGCAATACTTTCTTATGTTAGTTTGCTATATTATTATTTACATAGTGTCATTAGTGTATATGATACAATACAAAAGGTGACATTTCTCAGACAAACAGATCCTCTCTCTAGGTGTTAATTCTCTAAAAGGCAAAGCAGGTACAATACTGCACAGAATTGTGAATGGACATTAAGGTAGCAATGTTTCCTGAAATAGGTTGCTTTTGTCTCGAAATAAAAATCACATAAATTGTACAATTGGGTATGTTCTCTTTTAAACATGATATAGTAAATTGTCAGCATGTTTCACAGAGATTTACATGCCCACTGCACAACTGTAACAGAATGCATGTAAGCACGGCACTAAAACATTGTACTCTCGTATCTCAGAGGATAGGGATTTCCAATTTTAATTTACATTGGAGTGTTTATGGATTTCAGCAAATACCAAAACGAAAAACAACAAACAAGCAAACTAAGCTGAGCAGAGTTAAAAAGAAATAATGAGCAGCTTTAAACTCAGATACAATATAGACAAGTAGAACGTGTCAGACTAATTTTACACAGTAAAACTATTCATAACACTAAAATAAATACTATTTGAAATTCCAGAGATATCCTTAATCTACTTGTAATTATTCTCTTTAACATCTGTCATGTCATATTTAAAGTTTCTCATCATAAGAAGCTATCTTATTTTAAAAACAATTTTGTTTTTCACAGAGGTACCATACATCACTTATACCCTTTCCTGCACATGTGAGGGAATGCTCATGAGTCCATTAGCCTTATTTCCTGTTACTTAACACTTCCCAACATGCCTAAGTGCTCAAGGGCACTGTAACTAATAAATATATTTCTCTTTTCAATTGACGTATTACAAATATATATTTTTTAAAATGGGTAGGTGATACCAACAGTGAAACAATGATAGAAAAGCCAAATTGGATATCAGTATTTCTTTAGTGATAAACTGTTTTATGTGATAAAGCAGCCAAGAAAACATTATGAATTATTATTATTATTATTGTTTGTTTCTTTCTCATAGTACTTAAAAAAGTCTTAGGAACTTGTAAACCATAAAGGAAGGCCTAGTCCCTTCCTCAAATGAAGGTCTTGCTTCAGAATATTGCTAGTTTGGTTACTCTGTAATATTTGTAATGATTAAAATACACAGTATAGGATAATTCAGAATGAAATGCATGAGTGTTTAAATTTAATATAATATAAAGCTTTCTTGTGTCAAATTATAAAACGTAATGGAAGCTGAAACTGTGCTTTTTTCACTAGTAATCATAGACAAGTCTGTCTGAACCGAAAGCAGACTAGAATAGACCGTGACTGGACTTTTGGATGTGAACTATACATGCATTCATTATTATTGGCTATTACACATATTCTGAAAACTCTTATCATGACTGGGTATGTTACAAAATTTAAGATTATTCTGTTATCCTCTGAAAGAAAGAACTTTCCTCCTCATCCTATCCTGTTTACTTGACTTTTCATTCTGGTTAGGTGACACTGGATGATTCCAGGAGATGTGTTGATCATTTTATGACATGGTTGTTTTGAGAAATGCCAACTTAAACATTCACAACTTGTGAGTTGTTTTAAAGGTGGTGAAATTCAGCTATAGGTTGATCTGTTGTAGATGTGATTCCATAATCATATGCTGCCCTATATTACAGAAGTTATCTACAAATAAGGTGTTTGTATTACATCCGACAAGGAACAGAATGTTTAGTTTAGTAGGAAATTCTATGAGTTTGAAAACAAATCTGTAAAATTGGGACAAACAAAACTTTTGATACTTCCCAGGAGGCAAATTTCTGGGGGGAAAATTGTTTGCAGTCAAACATTTTGTTTCAATAAAATCAAAATGCTTCATTCTGATTTTGATTTTTTAACTTTAAAAACATAATATTAAAGAAAAGAAAATATAGAAAGAAAAAGTTATTTTGAAATGAAAAATTGAGATGTTCTCTTCCAAAAATACCAAAACAGAACTTCTTTCCCTCTCAAAATGAAAATTTGTCAAAAATTTTCATGATCCTGCAAGTGTTTTATTTTTGACAGCTTGGCATTTTCTAACATAACAAATGTTTTGTCAGAAAATTCCCTACCAGTTCTAATCAGTATACATGTAAATAGTTAGTAGATACAATGCCAATAGCTAGCACTCAATAATACATAGCATTGTTCCTTTTGTCATTGTTGTGAACTGCAAATGGCTTCCTCTGCATAGCAACCTACATGGAGATTTTAACTTTCTCCATTGGGAATGCCCTACCCCTTACTGTCATGAGTAAAAGCTGGACATTGACACTAGAGGATCATTGCAGAACATGTGATGTGATGAAGAATAGGAGAGGTGGTAATTGAGATAGGAGGGTCCAATCCAATTTCAGGTTTGGAGATAGATCCAAGACCTTGAAAGAGACCCAGAAACAGATTGGCACCCAATGTAGAGTGAGGAGGATGGCTATACTGCATTCACATCTGTCAGGTTTGCTCTACCTGTGGTTTCCATGTGACCTTCAGTGTCAGCCCCCCAGGTGTAGTGTGTTGTAATTGTCCAGACTGGAAGTAGAGTAGAACCTCAGAGTTACAAACACCAGAGTTATGAACTGACTAGTTGACCACACACATCATTTGGAACTGAAAGTATGGAATCAGGCAGCAGCAGAGTGGGAGAAAAGTACAGTACTGTGTTAAATGTAAACTACTAAAAAATAAAGGGGAAGCAGCATTTTTCTTCGGCACAGTAAAGTTTCAAAGCTGCATTAAGTCAATGTTCAGTTGTTAACTTTTGAAAGAACCATAACGTTTTGTTCAGAGTTACAAACAACCTCCATTCCCAAGATGTTCGTAACTCGGAGGTTCTACTGTAAAACTGCTCTACAGCCAAAATGCTTCTGAAATAAATATAGTCCAACTTTACTAATTCTGGGTCACTGAGAACGAAAATGATGCTTAAAATTGTTGATTGGCTCTAGTTTTCAAGATATGCTATTGGGTCAGTATATACGACCCTTGACTTGGGAATGGCGGAGGATAAGTGAGTTATAAAGGGAAGGGATCTCAATTTAAACCAGAAATGACTAAAATACATCTTTGACTGGATCTATGAATGAATCTATGACTGGGTTTGGACAATACTTGCTTTTTAGGCAAAACAATGAATGATGCAATCTGAAGCTGGTATTGCATCATACATGATATGAATTGCATCATGTTATTCCTAGAAGTCATGGATGATGCAATCATAACCAAGCTTACATCACTCTGCTGAACAAATTGCCCTATATCAGCTCTAGAAATCATACAGTGTCGTGCTCTCTTATTTGTCAGTGTTTGATTTTGCAAAGGGACACATTTCTGTTTAGCCAAAGTGAGCAGAGATGCTTCGTACTTGTGTGAACAGTGCAGATAACTTCTGCAATGTTTGTGGTGAAGTGACTTTTGCATCACAAAAGTGCAGTCTAACCACTATGGTTAAGAAAGCCTATCACCTTTCTTTTGGTTGCAAAATTGGAGATCAGGACAAGAGGTGGGCCCCACATATATGCTGCAACACTTGTGCAAGAAATCTTGGCCAGTGGTTGAACAGGAAAAGGAAATCTATGCCTTTTGCAGTGCCAATGATTTGGAGAGAGCCAACAGATCATACCAGCAATTGTTACTTCTGCATGGTGCCTCCAGTTGGGAAAGGTGTGTCAAAGAAGAAAAAGTGGACTGTGCATTATCCAAACATTCCATCAGCTATATGTCCAATACCTCACGGAGAAGGACTGCCGGTTCCTGATGCACCAGAATCATTCTCACTTGAGTCAGACGAGGAAGAGGAAGCGGATGAAACTTCTTGTCCTGAACCATCAATGTCCCGGGACCCACATTTTCTCCCATCCTCCTCTTCTGAACCACACCTCAGAACACAAGGTGAACTGAATGACCTTGTCAGGGATTTGGAACTACCCAAGAGTAAGGCAGATCTGTTGGGCTCCAGACTACAGCAGTGGAATCTCCTGGCAGGCTCTCTCAGGGCAAATGGAGCCCATCAATGCTTGTAGACTATTGCTGGACAGTGACAAGAGATGCTCCATTTAATGAATAGAAGAGACAAGCCAAGAAGCACCGAGCAGACACTGACTAGGACTAAACTATGTACATAATAGTTTTTTGCCTTTTGTTTCATAATAAATTTTATTTCTAGAACCCTTTTGCTGATTTTTAAAGTGTTACATAAACAGGACAGGTGAAATATTATCATGTAAAGCAACCATAAACACATGAAAAGACCTAGGTTTACAATTTATGACTAAAACTCTACTATCTAAACACTATATACATAGACATAAAATGTAAAAACTTAAATATCTTAGAAACAGTAGCCAATCAGTTGTTTTAATTGTCATATTTGAATTCAGCACATCAAAATACATAATAAATAGCACATTTTATCTCTGAAGCAGACGACTTCTCAAAAATTGTAGACCAGTGTTAATTAATATATTAATTGCTGTTGCTGTGTCTTCACTGGAGAGGAATGGGTATAGCAATGTGGCCACCTGTGCTATCTTATGGTCCACGAATACCGAACAGTCCAAAACCGAAGGCAAAACGCTTCCCTCTGCTTCTTATTTTCTAATCCATCCAGTTGCCTACCTTTCTCTATCTTAATAAGACAGCTCCTTTTCTGCTTTGTAGACACTACACAATGCTACTTGCATGTGTCCTGTCTCCTTAAGAAAAGTAGTGCCATTTGCTAACAGCATTTTCCTACAAGAAAAAAAGATGCTAGCACCAATCATTCTTTTATTATGGAAAAGGCAGTGCTAACTTGTAACTTAGACATTTTAAGGAACCTATCCCTATTACTCCACTCTGTTAGTGGAAGCACTGCCAAAAGTTTCCTTCTCTTCATAAGGAAATTCATGCTAATCATGTATCATTTAACAAGCAAACCCACTTGGGAAAGCACTGTCAGGGAATAACATTTTTTCCCCACAACAGATATTAGAAAAACAAACAAACAAACAAACAAAAAACAACAAAAGCAGCAAAGAGTCCTGTGGCACTTTATAGACTAACAGACTACTGGAGCATGAGCTTTAGTGGGTGAATACCCACTTCGTCGGATGCATCCACCCACGAAAGCTCATGCTCCAATACGTCTGTTAGTCCATAAGGTGTCACAGGACTCTTTGCTGCTTTTATAGATCCAGACTAACATGGCTATCCCTCTGATACATAAAAAACAACAACTGGTTATTAGTGGCTTTGTACAGTCTTGGTGACAAAAGTGCCATGTGGTGTCTCTGCTAATATGGCACAAGGAATGCAGAGCTAGTCAGTGACCTTTTTTACAAGTGAGTGAAGCATTCACATGGATTCCACATGGTTATCATTGGAAAGAGCACCAAGAGTGACATTTATAAAAATCCAAACAAAAGGAGAATTTAACAAAAACATGCAATGTTTAATAAAACCAAAGTGCTGAAGAAAAATAGCCATTAGGCAGGATTTTCAAAAGTGCTCAGCATTGGCCTATTTCTGCTTTTAATGAAAATAATTAAAAAAAATAATTACCCATTGCTTTCAATGGTAGTTAAGCCTGCCTCAACCCCTTCCAAAGGAGCCTGACCTCCCAGTGCTACCCTATCACAAACTTAACCTACTTCCCCACTAAGTGCAAGGCACATTTTTGTCTTTGCCTTCTCTAACAAACATATAGTGACACTTGTGTATGTATGTGCGTATACGAATATATATATATATATATATAGATAGATGTAAGCAGAGTCAGGATGAGCACTACCCTGACATCTGGTGGTGAATTGTAGGGAGCGTGGAAGGAATTTCAAGAATTTCAAAGAGTGTGGAAAGAGATTTCGAATATTTGCATTGGCATCCACCCCCCCACTTAGCATAAGCCCACAGCAGACTGGGATGGTTATTTTAACAGCTCTGGGATCCCCAATTTCTTTGTTATTGGGGCAGGAAGAAAAAAAAAGTTTGTCACCCTGATCGTGTGAATGGGGAGCTGTGGGACTGCTTTGTGACAGAGATGACTCAACCTCAGTTAGGTGGTACTTGCTAAACATGGGACATGGGGTCCAAAACCCCATGAACTGAGAGAGGTGGGGGACTGGTGTGTGTACCTGATGGTATGGGCCCCTTTTGAGGGCCTGGAACACCAATTGCACATCTTCCTCTCTCCAATGTTAAAGAGTAGAGCTAATTTTGATTTCATTAGGAGTCCACCTAGAGACTGCTGAGCTGAATTCATGTTGGGCCAATGGTGCACCAGCACCAGGGCTCCCCTACTAAGAGCTGAGATCACTGAGTGCTGTGTTAACCAGTGGGGGAGCCTGAAGCCCTATTGTTAAGCGGCTGGCAGAGGGGAGCAGTTTGCAGTGTGTTGGAGCAGCCCATGGAACAGTGACCGGAGTGAAGAGGTTTACAGGGACAGCTAGAGGAGCGGCACAGCTGGTGTGGTGGAGCAGGTCGTGGTGAAGGCTGCAGCAGAACTCCACGGAGAGGTGGAGCAGTTGGCCCTGGCCCATGTAAGGTGCCCCTTAACATCCTGTGTGGACTCCCCGCCCCTATTTCCACCCAGGCTGCAGGGGTTAAACTGCAGATAAACTCTTGAATTCTGGGGCAGCACTGACCAGAGACTTTTGGGTTGTTTTACTTTGGAGTAATTGGGCTTAAGACCCTACAGGGAAAAGGACATTGCCAAATGTACTTGGAGGTGGGTTTTGTTTATGGTTTGTATTATAATCCTGTTTGTGGTGTTTCTCCAATGGGATGCCGCATTGTTTCCTTCCTTTATTACAAGGATTTTGCTACACTCAGACTCCGTGCTTGTGAGAGGGGAAGTATTGCCTCCTAGAGGCACCCAGGAGGGTGTGGTATGTAAGTGTCCCAGGTCACTGGGTGTGGGCTCGAGCCAGTTATGCATGGTGTTATTAAAACAGAACCCCCTGGATACTAAACCTGGCCCTTGTTTCCCAAACAAGACAGTTCCCTGCACATGCTTCCTCTGGAAAGAGGAAAGGGTTGCCAACTGTCTAATCACACAAAGCCAAACACTCTTGCCCTGTTCGGCCCCTTCCCTGAGGCCCCACCCTTTCTCCAAGGCTCTGCCCCACTCACTCCATCTCCCCACCCTCACTCACTTTCACCAGGCTGGGTCAGGAGTTGTGATGCGGGACGGGGTGCGGGCTTTGGGCTGAGACTGGAGCAGGGGGCTGGGGTGCAGAACGGGGTGTGGGCTCCTGGAGAGGACTCAGGGCTGAGACAGGGGGTTGGGTTCAGGAGGGGGTTTGGGTTACTGGCTCCAGGGAGGGGCTCAGGGCTGGGGCAGGGCATTGGGGGGAAGGAGGGCAGAAGGGGTGCAAGCTCCAGCTGGGCTGCACTTACCGCAGGCGGCTTCCAGTTGGCAGCACACTGGGGCTGAGGAAGGCTCCCTGCCTGGCCTGGACCCACGCCACTACCGGAAGTGGCCGGCATGTTCCTGAGGCCCTTGTGGGGAGAGTCAGGGGATTCCGTGTGCTGTCCTTGTCTGCAGGCACCACCCCGCAACTCCTGTTGGCTGTAGTTCCCAGTCAATGGTAGCTGCAGAGTCAGCACTTAGGGAGCGGGCAACGACTGGAGACCCCCCTGACACCAGAGGCCGCAGGACATACTGGTCGCTTCCAGGAGCAGCACGGGGCCAGGCCGGGTCAGGCCAGGCCGGGAGCCTGCCTTAGCCCCACTGTGCTGCCGAGTGCCAACCAGACTTTTAGCAGCCTAAAATCTCACAGTTTGGCTTCAGTAGCCTCTGGGAAATAGAGGTTGATTCCAGGAGATTCCCAGCAAGACAGGCAACTCTAAAAGAGGATAAGAGAACAAATATATGACAGATGGCTGTCACATTGCTTAATGCACTAATTGAAGAAGCTCTGATATTACAGTGAGAACTACAGTAAGAACCTATATGAATAGTATGTAGAATGGATAAGGAGCAATTAGGCCAAGGCTGAGTGCTTTTGAAAATCCCACCCTTAGTGAAAACCTATGAAGCACAAGGCAACGGATGAAACTACAAACAATTCGTTTTGACATCTATCCTGGTAATTTACACTTCAACAGTGTCACATTTAAATGTATGTTTGACTGAGTCAGACTCAGCAGGAAGAATGTAACTGCCATTCCTCCCTGTAGCTGAGGAGTGATGGGTGCAGGAAGCAGGGAGACAGAGAGTTAGCCAAACTTCCTTCAGCCAGGGCAAGGGAAGAGGAAGTCCTGTCTTACCCAGTCCAGACGGGACTAGCATCTAAGCCCAGCGCAGGTAGGAAACACCAGCCAGGTCTTCCCTGGTCTTGCCTCCTGTCCCACAGTGATTTACCTCTCTGTCAACAGCCCAGGCCCCTAAAACATACTGCTGGGAAGGGCTGCATGACCACTCTTGTGAAGAATTCACACACACAAATCACATAGCACTCAAGCCTGCAACATGTGAGCAGTCCAAGGAGGTGGTAAGCCTTGAGCTCTCACAGACTTCAGTGGAAGTTGAAGCTGCTCAGTACTGTTCAGGATTGGATCCTTAGATTTGGGTTTGTTAACCTAACATCTACTATTTGAATAAGGAATGAAAAATTGTGTGTACAGTATTTTATCATAGAAAAATGCAATAGTAATATTGTTGAGTATTATTATGATCTGGATTTTAAATGAATAAATATGTAATAGAAATACAGCATATATTTTTCTAAAGTGCCAACATTTCACTATTGTAAAACACAAATAGATCAAATTGTTTGCATCTTCACTGACAAAAAATATGGGATTTTTCTATTTGGAATCTGTTAACATAGCATGATATCATGGGGCTAAGGAAAAATGAAGCTGTTACATACCCTAGAGCTAGCCAGAAGCACACAGTATGAAATGGTAAGTTAATGCAACAGTGATTGCCATAAAGGAAAGGAAAAAAAAACCTCATCAGCATACAGTACACTAGAAACAACATTGCATTGTTTCTAAAAGTTAAAACTGTCTCTATGAACGGAATGAAACAAATGACTAACTCTTAAAAGATTCAGAGATTCACTTGGTTCATGCTCAAAAAGCATTACTGAAACCTCTTCAGTCTGAAGATAGGCTTGAAGTCTTATAAAATAAAGACTCTCTTGTGGGATTTCTTGACTCTTGTCTATACTATGAAGAAGCCCTCTTTCAGGAATAGGTGAGCAGCAACCAGTGTGATTATTGCAAATCCCAAGTGTAGACAAAACAATCTGAGATCTGCATGGGTTGAGTTTATTTCTGCTTTATACCAAAATAATTCAGATGCTGCAATCCATGCCTTTTTTTATTTAGAAGCCTAAGTCCCAATTTCAAAAGCGAGTTAAGTATTTAGGAGCTTATATCCCATTGACTATCAATAAGATTTAGGCTCCTAAGTAACTCAGTGTCTTTTGAAAATAGGACTTGGGAGCCTAAATCATTTGGGTGCTTTGGAAAATTGCATTCACATTTGTAAAGTGAGTCTCCAGCACTACTAGAAATGTTACAGAGAACATTTTAATCTCTCAGTCATTTTCCAAAGGACCCATACTATTTTCAGCTAATAACTTTTCCTTTAACATTTCCAGATGCTGCCTGCAGAGCAATGGATTGGATTTAAGGATCTGCCACAAGGCTTCCTGTGCAATATAAGGGAGACAGAATAACTTGATGTTACTCCTCAAAACACAGGAACAGCTAATATTACAAACCTGCGATGATATGTCAGACTCAAACCCAGAAACCGACTTCAGGCTTCACCACATACTACTGCTTCTGCTCACCAACTCTCCCAAAGGAGAGGAGTGCAAATATAACCTCATGTCTACCTCCGCTGATGTTCCCATTACTCAGAGGAACTTCACAAGTGAAATTAGTGATATGTAACACATGCCACATATGCAGCAGTTGCACAATACTTGGCAGCTACGAGCACAGATGACAACACCTCTTTTTGGGCTCAAATCTTCACATAAGTAAGGTGCAGGAAAGGGAGATTTCTGTTAGTTATGAGAACAGTGTTATGAGAACTAACATTTGGCAATGGAATTCTTGTAGCCGGAAAGCCAAGGGAAAAAGGGAACCAATCCTAAGTTGATAAAAGGGAATGTTTTGGGTGTCATTTATATTGCAGATTTATGGAATGCATTAGTAAAAGCTGCAGTGTTTCTTTTAAACCATGAAACAGTGTGTGGAATCTTTATTTCCAACCTCACATTTCCATAACATCCCTAAAATCAGTTTCATCTAAATCCATTAAAATAAACCTCCAGGACAAATAGACTTAGCTGGAAAAAAATGACAGAAATGTGCTTGCTACACTGCAAGTAATTTATAGTAAAACATCTTGAATTTGTAGAGCAGATGACAGTGGACAAACAAAAAGTCAACAACAGATTTTTTTTTTTATGGAAAAGTCATGTACTTAAAATGTACACGTCTGATCAAAAAATAAAGTTAAAATATTTCAAAGTAGTTCAAGCTGGTTGTGGAAATGTTTTGGTTTCATGGATGACTTTACCAACTGATTACTGGTTGGTAATGGCAGATAAGTTAAGTTATCTGGCTTAACTTGTATTTTATGATTTTGAGTGAAGTAATGAGTATACAGCTGCTCAGAGCTGTGTAAATCAGAAAAAGTGTTCTCAGCTGTACTGTTTAGACCTCTTCTCACCAAGAATGAATATGTATGATAATGTCTGTTAAGAAGTGCCAGAATGTTTTAATACTAACAAAGATAAACTAAAAAAAAACAGAATTATGCCTTACTATAAATAATCTTTACTAGAATGATATCACTTTTGTTTATGTCATTTATGTGGTAAAAGGAGGCAAAGCTGGTAGAAGAGGAACCTCAACCTGACCAGTGTCATCTGTTGATTCTGGTCTCCTCAGGCCACAAACTATGGTAACCTCAAAATGACCAAATTAATATTTACTTGCACAAAAAGCATTATGTAAGAAACTAAAAAAGAGGGCATATGTACCACAGCAAGCCCTTCCCTCCAGATGTGTCTCTTTTATTTAACAAAATCTCTGCAAAATCCCAGGGAAAAGTTTCAGTATTGACTAGCTAGCTAGCTAGCAAATACATCATATGTGCATATTAAGCATGCCTGAGACTGTGCAGAACTGGTCCCTGAGAAAGGGAAATAAATACCTGCCTGAATTCTTGCCAAAGCACATTTGTGTATATGTGTCCACATACGTGCACCCCTCTCCCCATATTAACATACAAAAAAGCCTGTCAAAGTATACTACCACTTTAGACATTTTCAAACTCATTGGACACTAATGAAAATGTAATACATTATGCTTAGAAATATACTTAAGGTATACATATTCCTGCCTCAGCATTGGGGGGTAAAGGGGTAGGGAAGGGTTTAATAGATGACCTCTCATGGTCAGAATGGTTAATTCTAATGGCAAGTCCTCTCCCATTGTACAGACTGTTCAGATGAATGGTTAAAGGAGGCTGCTTTGGAGACACTGGGCCAGATTTGCCATTGCATTCTGATTATTTTACTCTCATATGTAATAAATTATGCTTAAAAATATGCTTAAGGTATATGTATTCCTGCCTCACCAGGGAGGGGAATTGACTAGAGGACCTCTTGAGGTCCCTTCCAACCCTACACTTCTGTGATTCTATACAGACAATGACTTCTTTGTTTTCACTAACCAGATTTATTGGGAGTTAGGCATATAACTACCTTTGAAAATCTGGGTCTGGGACAGCTAGAGCAGTTGCTCTCAAACTTTCCAGATTACTGTACCCCTTTCAGTAGTCTGATTTGTCTTGCGTAACCTCAAGTTTCACCTCACTTAAAAACTACTTGCTTACAAAATCAGACAAATACAATAGTGTCATAGCACACTATTACTGAAAAATTGCATACTTTCTCATTTTTACATATAATTATAAAATAAATCAATTGGAATATAAATATTTTACTTACATTTAGCGTATAGTATATAAAGAAGTATAAACAAGCCATTGTCTGTATGAAATTTTAGTGTGTATTTACTTCACTAGTGCTTTTTAAGTAGCCTGTTGTAAAACTAGGCAAATATCTAGATAAGTTGATGCATCCCTGGAAAACCTCTGCATTCCAGCAGGGGTACATGTACCCCTGGTTGAGAACCACTGGTCTAGAGATATGTCGCCTATATCAATAGAGTGAATTGAGTATTGAGTATTCACTATTTGGAAGGTTAAATATTTCCCATCAGAAGGGCAAATATGCAAAGAATAATTGAGTTTTCAGTTCATATAAATAGTCGGAATAAGGAACAATGGTCTTTCTGTCTCAACAGTAAAACAAATAGTGTTTCTGTACTTTATATGCACAATAACTGAGATATGTTTTCATCAGTTGATTAAACTGGGAAGCTGGGATGGGAAGGATTGAGTGTATATGGAGAGCAAAAGGTGAGATGTCAGTGTTCCTGTCTAATAAGTAGTCAGAAAGCAGGAAGGTAGTCAGTGGACCATATGTAGTGGCTGATTGGCAGACTATGAATGTGTAGTGTCTGTACTGGAAATGTAGGATAATAAATTTTAATGGGTTTCTGGTCCATTGGCTGAGACTGGAGAAGGCACACTGAGGCAGAATCAAGATTGTTCGTAAATATTCAGTATGATAGTTTACATTTGTACATTGCAGGAATTGTATGAACTGTGAATATATTTGAATTTCTATCTATCTTTCATTCACTGCATCTATTTATATTTCAACTTTTGCTTCTAAAAAAAATCCTCTTATTTGTATAAATACTTTTAAACTTTAATGTTAAGCAGGAACTTTAATTTATAGTAAAGTTTTTGTATGCTCAATATAGTGCCACATATCTATTAAAGTGTATAAATTGAACTATACATTTCCAATATAGTACAGTGATGTTCATTTTGAAATTAAATATGCAGTATACGTTACATTGTATAGGCTGCATATTTCCAGTAGCTGATGTACATATTCCTCAGCATGCACAGTGTCCCAGGTGGCCATTCAGCTGTTTAAGTTTCCTGTTCATTGTAGCATTCTAATCTGTCGCTTTATTGCTGATTTCATAATTCTCTTGGCATTTGTAATCTAAATGAAAGTACTTAACACCTGTATAAATGGCCTGTGGAAATTTAGAGGGCAGGAAACAGAATAAATTATCTGTCCATGTGGACTGCCAGAAAGCACTTGTGCTAAGTGGATGTCGATTTGTGTAATAACTTTGTAAAAATTGTGTTTCTTACCATTGTTTTACATTTCTAAATTATTTTTGATTATTTATTTTTATAAGTGTATTTAATTGCTTGATTTAAGACTCCATTTCAGCTTCATCTGCTTGGCAATGCTAAAAGCATCATGAAAATGCCGATTGGAATTAGCTCTGTTATGATAAACATGTAACTGAACATTATACTTAACTCTGCAGTTTCAAAGGAAAATAGTTCAAAGACACTTCTCCTTGGCAACATTTCTTAGGCTTATTTTCTAAACTATTTTGCTAATTGTAATATACAGTAGCTAACTCTGACCTAATTCTTAGGTTCCACTGAACAGATAGTTAATTCTAGTTCCAAGTCCCCTACCATTATACAGATTGTTCAGGTGATGGGCTAAAAGAGGCTGCTTTGGAGACACTGGGCCAGATTTGCCATTGCATTCTGGTTATTTTACTCTATGTCAGCAGCAGAAAGGGGGTAAAAAACCAGATGGAAACAGGCACCAAGAAGTTCCCTTAGCATAGATACTCTCAGAGGTGGCATAATGGCTCTACATCATTACTCTGGGTAGGAGGTGACTGGAGGAAACAGGGGTGGCTAGAGAAGTGAGTAGTATTCTAGCTCACGTTGACTCCTGTAATGGCTCCTTGGGGCCATAAAGCTGAGACTGTTCAAGCCATAAATTGACTTGGCAAGCTCCACCTCTGATAAGGAGAAAAAACCTGTTCTAACTTGTGTTTGAGGGCCAGTCCAAGATTAAAGGAATGCAAAAATGGATTTAAACCACTTTTCTTCCTCGTCTGTTCCTGAAATAATTGTAGTTTGGTGTGATAGGGCAATTTCCTGCCATATCCTAGTCAAATCTGATTAAAGGAAGTTAAAATTTACCGAATTAAGTTTAAGTTTCTTAGTAGCTCATTGCAAATGTTTATGTGTTATTTTGGGATTGTGTGTAATGTTTCTAGTATGTACCTTGGGAAGGGTTATGAGCTTTAACGTACTTTTTGCAACAATGTGCTACACAATGTTAAGTGGGATTCCTAGGAAATACTTGGAAGAGGAAAAGACAACTTTTCATACCTTTGAAGTTGCGCTCTGAGGAGAAACCTGTTATCTGCTTACCATCTGCTACACGAGGACCAGATTAGAGGTCCAAATTGGATAAAAGTGTGAATCACAGATTCATGGTTGTGACTGTTCTGAGTTAACAGCTGTTATGAACTTTTTACCACAGAAAAAAACTCATGGCAGGTTTGAAGGAGTGTTCACCAGTCACAACCTTTGTTGGAGTCGGGGAGTACCTGTACCTCAAAACAGCACCCTAGAACTCCCATATTCACCACAGTGATATGATTATGATGTACAAAGTATGCCTTGTATCAGAGGGGTAGCCGTGTTAGTCTGGATCTGTAAAAGCAGCGAAGAGTCCTGTGGCACATTATAGACTAACAGAAGTTTTGGAGCATGAGCTTTCGTGGCTACATGCATCCGAGGAAGTGGGTATTCACCCACAAAAGCTCATGCTCCAAAACTTCTGTTAGTCTATAAGGTGCCACAGGACTCTGCTGCTTTTAAAGTATGCCTTGTGAGATATCATTTATGAAGTTTTGATTTGTTGAACATTAATATCCTGTTGAATTGTGTGTACTACCGCTGTATGTGAAATTCTGAAGTATTGCTATATATGTTACTGAAATATGTTGTGAGGTTCGGAGACACCCACATTTAGCCTTTCAGGAACAACAAAGGAGCAACAGTCACTGGCCAAACAGGCGCTGATGGCCTGTCAAGAAGAATACACTCTCTCAGAGATGGCACATATGCAATGAGAGCTGTCTAATCCCTATGTCACAGCAAGGCACTTTCTAGCATTTGGAAAGTATAAAAGGAGGACAGTGAGATCATCACTTGGCCTCTCTCCTCCAACATCTCAACACCTGGAAGATTGTCTGGAAGACAAAGACTTTGAACTGGGGCTCCAGCCTGAAAGGGAGTACAACCCATGCATTAAGAACTGTTAACGGCCTATGACATCTATTAGGGTGAGAAAAGCTGTTTGATTCAAATCTTGCTTAGTCTGTTAAAGTTAGAATTGAGACTGCATTTCTATTTTTATTTCTTATGTAACCAATTTTGATTTCTACGCTTGTTACTTATAATCACCTAAAATCTTTCTGTAGTTAATAAAATTGTTTTATATTTTTCCTAAAAGAGTGTGTTTCTGGTTTAAGTGCTTGGGGAATCTCATCTGAGGTTGACAAGGGCTGTTGCACGTCCTCTACCCTTTGTTGGAGTGGTGAATGAATTAATGAGCTTGCACTATCCAAGGGAGTCTCGAGCAGTATAAGATGGTATATTTCTGGGGTGCAAGGCTGGAGACTGAGGTGATTTGCTGGTGCGTCTCTCTGTATGATTCACGAGTGTCTTGGAGAGCATTCATGCAATTTAGCTGGCTGTGAGTCTCCACATGCTGATGTCTGAATGGTCATAGAGCCTGGAGGAGTTAGCTGCTTGTCACTGGCATAGCATTGAGCCAGCTCCAGCTGAAAAGTTAAAAGGGCACAGCTGTCTCACAGTTCCAGGTTATACCCTGGGGATTCCATCACAGGAGGTGATCTTTGGAAGGGTTATCAGCATATGTGTAGGTTCATTTATTTTTCATGTATTTTCTCTCTCAAGCTTTCACCTTAGGAATAAGTGTGCTTGCTTAGAAACAGCTGTGTGGTAAGTTTACTGAGGGTAATTATGCCATTTACAGCACAGAAACTGAAGCAAATCTGCTGACACAGCCTGTATAGCTGGGTGATTCACAGTGTAGTCAGGGAACTATGCAGCCTTAAAATACTCTGGTCTGAAGGAAGATAAATGCATGTCTCCACATAAGAGAGACGATAGCTGGGGAGCCGTAAGCCTAGAAATGAGTGCCCTTGGTGGCTCATGAGGGTAAAATACAGGTGCCATTGTTCTGAACTGTAACACTTGGCTGAAACAGAAAATCAGTTCCTGTGTACCAAGGAGGTGGGTAGAATGGCCTTCACAATCAGCAGTCTTAGCTTTGAGGCCAAAACTGGGTAGTTTCACTGTTTACTTTCCAACACCTTCAATTACTTTACTTTAGTAAATATTAACCATCAAAGAAGAAACTTTGCTTATTAATACACCAGCTTTTTATTCAGTGTTTTTTTTCTTAACCTGGTTCCCATTTTATATTGTAAATAATTTGAGTGTTCTAGCAACAAAATTAATTTAAATACAATCTGTATGATTAATCTATCTTTTAGCACAGTTATTCTAGGGCACCTGTCACCTTGGTGTCATGGAATAACAACATCAGAACAATGAGTTTCCACAGGCTCATCTAGGACTAACATGTGAGACTCCCACGAAACTCACTGAGAGTTCCACATGCAAACAATTTGTGGCATTTGGCCAGTAGTCTATAAAATGTTGCGATTAAATGCATGGAGGCAAAACTCTGTGCTGAGCTCCCAGAAGTCTGTTTTTCCAGGCCATAATTTGAACATTCATTAAGATTTAAAAGAATAAAAAGGTTAAGAGGTGTGTTTTTCCCCCTCCCCTTCTAAGAAAATTTCTGCAACATTTTGAAAAGAATATCTGGATACTGAAATGTGACTATCAATTGCCACATTACTGTGTGCATATAATTGGCTCCATTAATATTACTGCTTTGGGATTATTATTTTTTTCCCTAGCAGGGCAGAAATGCATATATGGAAACTGTATTGGGAAAAATCCAGAAAGCGGCAAATTAAATTTTACAGGATCTGATTTTAATTGATTTTTTTTTGAGTGAAGCAGTTTGGATTGATTGGAATACAGGAACCCATCCAAAAATAAATGGAAACAGATTAAATTTTATCCTAGGGTTAATAAAACAGCAGTACGCAGGGGAAAAATATAAGTTGCAACTTTACCTACATAATGCCAACACCATATTATTTATCAGATGCATGTTGTAAGTAAAAAATTTGCCTCTGCGTTTTAAGAAAAATATGCAACATGTTGAAACCAATTCCCCAAGAGTTCACAAATACCAATCTGAGCAATTTTAAAAAGCAAACAGAAAAGCTTGTTGAACTAAGACAAAAGGTCCCCCACAGTCATCATAAATAGCTTTTCACCATAAACTTGAAAATGTATTTCAGCACTTCTTTGTCTCTTCAAGGCACTGTACTTCCTATGCCTAAAACTAGATATAATTATGGGCCTAGTCACGGAGCCCTTACACTGGTGAATAATTTCAGAAAGAGTGTTGCCTCACAAAGTTATATGGCAGCAGATCCTAAATCTTGCCATGTAGCACAGGGCCGGCACTTCCATTTAGGCCACCTAGGCGGTTGCCTAAGGCGCCAGGATTTGGGAGGGCGGCATTTTACTGCCCTCGGCAGCAATTCGGCGGAGGGGGGTCCTTCCGTGCTTTGGGTCGGCGGCAGCAATTCTGCGGAAGGGTCCTTCACTCGCTCCGGGACCCGCCGCCGAAGTGCCCCGAAGACTGGGAGCGCGGAAGGACCCTCCCCGCCGCAGAATTGCCGGGAGCGCGGAAGGACCCCCGCCTAGCGTGCCAAAAACCCTGGCGCCGCTCCTGTGTAGCAGAATACTGGGTAGCGGCACTCTGATCTTTGTATAACCAATTAAATAGCCCCAGAGGAACCTGAGGTGCAAAGCTGTGCCTAACTGACAGATTAGAATGGGTCTACATTGCAATAAAACACCCACTTTTTGCCCACATCAGCTGTCATGCCTTATGTGTACTCTTTAAACATCTAGTCAGATGTCTCATCTTTAAATGATTACATAAGGAATGTAAATGATTCGGAACTCTTAAAGTTGTGACTTAAACATATTGAAAATAGGCTGATACAGAGTCCTGAAAAATGAATGGAGTTTGACTGATGTGGGTATCTTCCAGCCATAACAATTCTCATTCTATGATTCCAGGCCATTTAGTTTTTGGCTGGGCCTCTGTGCTGAGTTTGCCAACATTGGTACAAATTTATGCCAGTTGTAATAGCAAAAATCATCAATGACAGTCTTTTTTTTAACATAGCTGAAAAGTTTTAGTTGTCTTTACTAGTACAGTTTGTAATGTCCTCATAGAAGATTTAAAGTAACATTTTCTTTCCTCCACAAACTTGACCTTTTCCATTTTGTCAAACATGGGAGGGACAAAAATCAATGTTCCTAATAGAGCTTGAAATTAACTTGGCTTTTTGGTTTACTTCCTTATTTTGTGCACCAGCATCCTCAATGCACAGCACTGGGAGAGGGGGGAGAAGTAGAAACAACACAGTTCTGGGAATATAATTCCTTAACTGCTGCAGAGCCAAATGAGGGATCCCAAAAGTATCAACCATTATTTTTGTGTCCCTCTTACTCTACATAAAAGTTACTCATTTTTAACATTTAATTCCTTGGGAATAGATCAGATTTCTTTTTAAAAAGACATAGTAGGTAGATTTTTAAAGGAGGACACTCCTTGCCATATTATTGACTTGATTACATCCGCCTGTGGAAAAATGCAGGAGACAGGAATAACTTCTTTTCCTCCATATGGAATAGAGCACCCAGCCTCAGGACTGCACCAGATCCTCAGGGAGAACAGAACACAACCGGGCATATTATGGGAATACTCTCACTTCTAGCCAAAAATGGTTACTAACCTTTCTCTAACTGTTGTTCTTCAAGATGTGTTTCTCATGTCCATTCCACGTTAGGTGTGCATGCACTCCGGGCACCACTGCTGGAGATTTTTCCCTCAGACGTATCTGTTAGGACAACTCTAGCGCTCTCTGGTGCCATGCGCTCATACACCGATATAAGGGGCCCAACCAGTACTGCACCCTCTCAGTTCCTTCTTGCTGGCTATCTCGGACAGAGGGGAAGAAGGGTGGGTCGTGGAATGGATATGAGCAACACATCTCAAAGAACAACAGTTATGGAAATGTTAGTAACTGTTTTTTTTTCTCTTCAAGTGCTTGCTCACAGGGGCGGCTCTAGACATTTTGCCGCCCCAAGCACGGCGGCATACGCTCTGCCGGTCACCAGTCCCACGGCTCCGGTCATCCTCCCGCAGGTGTGTCTGCAGAGGGTCCACTGGTCCCATGGCTGAAGCCATGGGACCAGTGGACCCTCCGCAGGCACGCCTGCAGGAGGTCCACCGGAGCCGCAGGACCAGCAGACCCTCCGCAGGCATGCTGCCGCAGGCATGTCCCTCGCGGCATGCCGCCCCAAGCATGTCCTTGGCGTGCTGGGGCCTGGAGCCGCCCCTGCTTGCTCATGTCCATTCCATGTTAGGTGATTCGCAAGCGGTGCCTGAGGAGGTAGGCTCAGAGTTCGCGAACATATGGATTGCAATACTGCTCTCCCAAACTTGGCTTCATCTCTAGCCTGCCAGGAGATGGCGTAGTGGGAGGTCAAGGTGTGTACCAACAAGCAGGTCACTGCTCTGCAGATATCTGGGATCAGGACCTGGGACAGAAATGCCACTGATGAAGCCTGAGTTCTCATCAAATGAGTGGCCAAGATGACAGGAGATGGGATACCCGCCTGCTCATAGCATGTACAAATGCAGGAAGTAGTCCAGGATGAAATTCTCTGTGCCAAAATCAACAAGCCTTTCATCCTGTCTGCTACTGCCCCAAAGAGCTGCATGGTCTTATTGATCCTCTCAGTATAGAAGGCCAGGGTGCTTTTAACATCTTGCATGTGGAGACACCACCTCTCTGAATTCTTGTGTGGTTTTGGGAAGAAAAGTGGCCAGAAATTATCCTAATTACTATGGAACTGCGAGACCACTTTTGGGAGGAATTCTGGATGGAGGCGCAGATGCACCTTGTCCATAAAGAATCTCATATCCAGGGGTTCTGATATAAAGGCTCTGATTTCTGAGACACTCCTGGCCAAAGTAATTGCTACTAGGAAGGTGACCTCTCAGGAGAGATATAACAGAGGGCACAATGGCTGCGACTCGTACAACTTTGCCTGCAATCTGGGGTAGGGACACTTGACCTGCTAAGAGGACTCCTCTGAGTCCTCTGATGCTTATGTGCAAGGAGAGCTCTTCCTGGGACCACAGCCCAAGAGTCCTGAGGTGCTTGAGGTGACCCCCCAACCTAGATTGGACATGTCCAAAATTAGGGATACTGAAGATTGGGGGTGACAAAGGGAATGCCTGCACCCAGTCAAGGGAGTCAAGGACTAGGGCGGGAACTCTAAGCACCAAGTCCAAGTGACGATGGTTTGGTAAGTACACTGAGGGCAGCCAAGCTCAAAGGGACTTGAGGTATAGTCTTGTGTGCCATACCACATAAGTGCCCAGGGCCATGTGACCCAGAAGTTTGAAGCAAAAATGGGCTGTTGTGACCAGGAGGGCCTTGACCTTAGATTTCAGAGTTGATATTGTCTGGAACAGAGATTTGGGGAGGAAGTCTCTAGTCCAGGTAGAATCGAGGACTGCAATGACAAACTATCTTCTGGATGGGGATGAGAGTCAACTTTTGCTCATTTATCAATAGGCCCAGGGCACAGAAAGTGGCTTGGACCAGGCTGAGGCTGGATTTCACCTGAGCCTCAGACCAGCCCTTGATCAGGCAATCATTGAGGTAAAGGTAGACTTGAATGCCTCACCTTCTGAGGAAGGTTGTCACCAACACCACGCATTCTGTCAAAACCTGAGCAGCTGATGACAGGCCAAAGGGGAGGATAGAGAACTGGCAATGGGTCTTATTTACAATGAATCTGAGGAACCTTCTGTGGTCCCAAAAGATGTTGAAATAGGTGTCTTTGAAGTCAAGGGCGGTGTACCGGTCCCCTGGAACCAGGGAGGGAATAATGGAGCCAAGGCGACCATGAGGAATCTCAGTTTCTTGAGATAACTGTTGAGGTGATGCAGGTTTAGGATGAGTCAAAGACCCATTTTGGCTTTCTGGATTAGGAAATAGTGGAAGTAAAACCCTTTCCTTCTCAAGTTCTGAAATATCTCCTCCACAGCCCCTAACCGCAGGATGCTTCCACCTCTTGGACTAGAAGTTGCTCATGAAAAGGGTCCCTGAAGAGGAATAGGAAATGGGAGGGAGGGATGAAAAAAACCTGCAGAGTGTAACCTTCCTCTACTGTACTCAGAACCCAGTGGTTTCAGTGATGAGGGATCAAGTTGGACTGAAGTAGGAGAGTCAGTCTGAAAACAAAAGAGGGGCAGGATCAGATATGGGAATGGGCCTCCCGGGTATCTGTGTGAACCCAGTAGTGAGGTTAAGGTACAGGTGGGTGGTTGCCTGTGCTTGTAACTCCTGCTCCATTCTTTAAACAGGTCTGGGTGATGCAGCAGAGCTGAGAAGTGAGTCAGCTGTTGAGGTCTGAAATGTTTCCTCGAAGGTACTGGGGAGTAGAGGCCCAGGAATCTGAAGGTAGCCCTGGAAACTTTCTGACCATGGACTTTTGAGTCCGTCTGCTGAGAGAAGAGGGAGGTTCTTTCACAGGGAAGATCTTGGATGGACTGCTGAACCTCAGGTGGCAGACCCCAGGACTGGAACCAGGAGCAGTTCCTCCTCATGTCAAAGTCATTGTTCTGGCTGCTGAATCAGCTGCATCAAGGGCTGTTTGGAGGGAGAGACCGGTTCTGGTCTTTCCTTCCTCTATCAGAGTGGAGAACTCTTCTCTGGAGTTCAGTGGAAACGAGTCCTTAAACTTTGCCATGGAGTCCCAAATGTTATAATCATACATCCCAAGCAAGGCCTGCTGCTTGGAGTTTTGAAGCTCTAACCCTCCCGTAGAATAAATCTTTCTACAAACATGTTTAGCTTTTTTATGCCCTTTTGCTTGGGGGTTGTGCCTTGCTGTCTTTGTCTGTCTCTCTCATTGGCCTCTGTGACCATAAGGGACCTGGGAGGAGGGTGGGAATACAGGAATTCATATCCCTTGGCAGGAACATAGTACTCTCTCTCTGCTCTCTTTGAGGTGAAAGGCAGAGAGGATGAGTCTGCCTTAGGGACCTGACCACACCCATATGGCCTCATTGAGGGGTAGAGCCACTTTTGATGGGGTCACTGTGGCCAAAATATCAATGAGACTATGTGAGGTCTCTTTGAGAACCTCCACCTCTAGACCCAGGTTAGAAGCCACCCTTTTCAATAGCTCCTGGTGAGCTCTAAAATTGTGCTATGGCACTGAGCCACTGGGTTCCAAGAGAACTTCATCTGGGGAAGAGGAGGAAGAGCCCTGTAACAGTGGGGCATATTCCTCCTCTTCCTATGCACTGACCATATCATGCAGGCCTAAATCCTGAGTGTCAGTACTGGGCTCAGTAACTGAGTCTAGGTTAGGTATCAGATGGTATGGAGGAGGGACCCTTCTCACAGACACCACTGAGTATGAAGAGCTGCAAGGCAGTCCTGGTATCGAGTGAAAAAACCCACAGATTCCAAAATGGTCATTGGACCTGCATCAGCCACTGTCCTCTGGGCCAGGTGCCTGGGGAGCACGAACACAGCAATCTGGTGGGATGTAAGTCAGCTATTGATGACAGCCCCTTGGTTGTGAGCAGGGCTCTACCTTCAAATCTAAGGACAAGTTACCTTGAGGAGACCATGGGGGAATGGTAACCCTCACGTCTATTGGCTGGTGTCAAAGGTGCAGGGATCAATGCCAGAGTGAGGAAGTCTTCACCAATGACAGTAGGGCCAATTTCCCTCTGGTTAGTACCAGAGGATCCTGTGCCTGATAGGAGCTCAGGATAACATGTTCCCTTCTGCTCAATGCTTTCTTTGGTGCCGATAGTTTCCCAATAGGGTTGGCAACTGGGAACGTCATCAGGACTCTGGCCAATGCAAAAGCCTCTGGGATAGAAGGTATCACGATCCTGCTGGTGCCACAATATCCTCCTGGTGTCAGTGGATCGTCTCGCACCAGATTCGATGGCACCTGTGAGCAGGGCAGAGTCAATGATGATACTAGCAGAGTAGGGGTGGAGGAGTGGCCTGACATGAGTCTCACTCCACTGCACTCCCCTTGCTTGCCCTTTCTCAATTTTGGGGAGCGTCCCCTCTCAGACCATTGTTTCTTATGTTTCTGTCTCAGTACCAGAGAGAGGGAACGGTGTTGAGAAATACACATTGCTGGAGAAGTACATCGCACTGAGACTAAGGTGTTCACTGCTGAGTCCAACCAGTATGGCTCCAACACCGGTCTAAGTATAGCTTCCATCAGGATAGTCCTTAGTCTAGCCTCCCTGTCCCGTTTTTGTACAAGGCTTGAATTCAAAGTAGAATTGGGAACACTCTCATACGTGAGCTTCCCCTAGACACTTCAGACAGCTTGAGTGTTGGTCATTCACTGGCAGGGGCTTGGTGCAAGAGGCACAGGGTTTGAAGCCTGAAGACCAGGGCATGCCCGGCCCCGGGGTGGGGAGAGATGTACCTCTAAGCTACAAGAGGGGGGTCTAACTATATACACTAATACTATCTACACTATTCACACTACTACTAGAAAATAAAGCTGAAGGTAACTAAACTAAAGAATAACAGAAAAACACTGAATGATTGCCTTACAAAGAAAGAGAAGTTGTTCCAGCAACCATCACGGGCAGTAAGAAGGAACTGAGAGGTTGCGGGGCTGGCCGGGCCCCTAATACCAGTGCATGAGTATGCGGCACCATAGGGTGCTAGAGCCAGCGCAACAGATACCGAGGGAAAAATCTCCAGTGATGTTGCATGTGGCATGCACACTAATAACATGGAATAGACATGAGCGAGCACTCAAAGAAGATTTCCCCTCCCTTCCCAGAAGAGAGAAGCTATGGAGATTGGGCTAGTTTTCACTCAATTGTTATTAACTATCATCTGAATTTGTGGTCAGAAAACCTCTGGTCTCTGATGGGAACACTACAGAGTGTGACAATATTGCAGCACTATATCCTTTCTTACTCTCGCATCCATTCTTGTTGAGATCTAACCTGGTGTAAAGGCTTCTAGACAGTAGCGGAGTGGGACAAATCAGGTAATAGGTGTGCTATCGTTCTCCCTCTCTGCTCCTATCACCGTCCCGTTCTAGTTTGCTTCCCTCTCCCACCTTATGAGAGATTTATACGGGTTTTTTTCCTATGGAACACATTCTGCGCCTAGACTATTTAACAGTAGTAATTAAATTGTTCAATTACATTTAAAGATATTCTTCAACAAAAATATTTAGTGTATGTACTGTAGTAATTACTGTGTTTCACAAATTGAAAAAAATGTTCGGTGATCTTGCTTTTTGACTGTCTGTAGTGTAAGTTCATAATTATTACCCACTCCGAGCAGGATTTAGGAAAAAGCAGGACTTCACATTGGAAAAAAAATGAAAATTTGCATTTTTAGTGCTCCAATAACAATTTTATTTAAGTGTTATACAAAGTCTCAAGGTAGGATTCTGTGCTCTTTCCCTAAGAGTATGTCTACACTGAAGATCAGAGCACGCTTATCAATGCAAGTGGACAGTGGTAAGAACATAAGAATGGCCATACTGGGTCAAACCAAAGGTCAATACAGCCCAGTTTCCTGTCTACCGACAGTGGCCAATGCCAGGTGCCCCAGAGGGAGTGAACCTAACAGGTAATGATCAAGTGATCTCTCTCCTGCCATCCATCTCCACCCTCTAACAAACAGAGGCTAAGGACACCATCCCTTACCCATCCTGGCTAATAGCCATTAATGGACTTAACCTCCATGAATTTTTCCAGTTCTCTTTTAAACCTTCACAACCTCCTCAGGAGTTCCACAGGTTGACTGTGCGCTGTGAAAAGAAGAACTTCCTTTTATTTGTTTTCAACCTGATGCCCATTAATTTCATTTGATGGCTCCTAGTTCTTATATAATGGGAACAAGTAAATAAATTTTCATTATTCACTTTCTCCACACCACTCATGATTTTATATACCTCTATCATATCGCCTTTTCTATCTGTTCCAGCCTTTGTGTTAAAATTAGCAGTGTAATCGGGGGTAGCACAAGCAGTGGCTTAGGCTTACCACCCAAATACAGCCAGGAGGACAGGGAGGGAGACAACAATTAATTATAGTAGGTGTTGAAATTCTATAAAGTTAAAACTTTATAATCATTAAAACAAAAATTTTCAATGTCACATGTCAATATATACAAAGCAAATATTCTTAAATCGAATTCTAATAAGCTCTCAAGCAGCATTTTTCTTACTTTTCCTGTCTGTAAATTTTGCTTATCATCTATGGAAATATGTTTTCCTTGGTTTGTATGTGTACAATGAAGTCAACACTCACCAGTAAAAATCAAATCCCTCTAAGGTTAATTATATGGTTAATTAGGATATGCATATTTTAGTGTTTAAAATAGGAAATTCAATGGCTGTTTTGTTATAAACAATTCTTTACATCAGGCTGAATTAAATAATTTATGACAGGTAGACCAATCCACAAGAAGACTTTTTAGTAGGAATGACTGCACTGCTTAGGTATATAAAACAATTTGTCATTTTAGTACACAGATGTTTTATCATGGTACTATATTATAACAGAGTTGCTGTCCTTGGAGAGTTCATAACGCACCAGTAAAATGCTTGAGATACTACAGAGATAGGGGCCATACAAGTACCTAGGTAAATACAGTAATACATATACATACAGTAGGAGGTTGGACCTTAGTCACTGTTGAAGAGCAATGTTTAACCTGACATAGGGTCATTACTTCCACACTGACATATGTACCACAATCAGGTTCTCAGCAGGTGGCTTTTGCACAGCAAACCCCCAAATCGCTTCAAGGCAAACAGCAACAGTAACTGGCAGCAGGTTGCAGCAGAGTAGCTGATTAGGTGTAAAAATCAGCTCCGCCACTGTGCAGGTCATCATTCAGATGCTGTGAATAGCAGTGGTCTGCTGGCTGATTCAGGCAGGTTGTGACAGTAATAATAAGCATTGCCTACTCCACCTGTGACATGCTGGGGAGCTCAGCTACAAGCAAGTTCAAAAAGGAAAGTGATCTTAATTCTTTTATATGCAGCTCTGATTATTGGATGTTCTTTGTTATTACAAAAAAAAAATAAAAATCCATGCACTTTAATATCACTAAATAGTACAAGCTTTCACCTGGATTTTTCCAGTAATGGTTTTATTTTTAGCAACGTCTCAGAACAGTCATGCAAAAATACATTTTCATTTATAATGTAAGCAATATAATCTGTGTACAAATTGGAAATCCAGCCTCTGTGGCATGCATCCCACTGCATTCTTACTCATTTATTCTACTGTTACTTTCCTCTCCAGCTTTTGACAAGATTTTGTTGGCCCGAAACTGTAGAAATTACTGGTTACACTGAACTCTGCAATCTTTTGGAGCTTTAAACTCTGGCATTCAACAACCAAAAAATAAAAAGATTAATAATTATGCTGCATGTCTAAGCAAAATAGTCATTTTAAATATACACTTGCAATTACCTCAAAATGCAAACGAGAAAATTTGATTATGTGAAATTACTGTCTATGACATTCCACAGAGGAACACAGTGGCTCTAAGTGGATGATTTTTTCCAGCATATTACAGGTGCATAAGGTCAATAAATGTAGGAAAAAATAAAGAGGTACTTTGCTTATACTAGTCTGTGAAAATGGATCTTTACAACTCAATTGAACCATTTTGATCATTGTCTATGTCTTAAAGAGGTACAGCAGAACTGGAATCCTCCCATCTCATATCTAAAATAACGGCAGCATTTTTTTTTAAATAGCATGTAGCTAACTTAAAAAAACCTTAAAGCTTATTATGCCATGAAACAGAGCAAACTGGAACATCTCTGTCCCAGTGGATACTTCTGAACTCACATTTAACAGGCTGCTTTGATCACCTAAATCCAAATATGCCAAATAGAGACAGAGGGGGCAGGAAAATCCATGTTGTAGCCATTTGCTTCTCCTGTTCACCAAGGCTCCCTCTCAGAAGTCATGCTAACCAGGAGCATCATCTGCTGTAGGTCAAGGTTGGCAGCTGTTCCTCGAACCCCAGACCTTGATTTGCCTCCCCCAGACTTTTCATATATCTATATGCTACTATTCCACTTTTTGACTACCCCCTCCCCACACCTGACTTTTCAGAATATAATTGTAGATAATGTAATATATTCTGATACAATTTTGCCCCATTTTTCCCCCTAAAACGATGCCCCTGATGCTAACATGAAGTTCTCTGAAAGCAGTGCATCAAACCTACTCCCTGATGGTGGCTGGGGATGAGTGTTTTCTACCTGCATTCTGTAGGGCGCTAACCAAAGAAGTAACTTTTGGTCTGGCTTCCAGTTAAAGATTTGTGCACATGAGCATGTCCTGCAGAGCGGCTGCTCCCCAGCTCCCCCACAATCTCCATTGCTGTGAAACCCCAACTGAGGTTTCCGTAATCCTTAGGAAGCAGGGAGAAGAGAAAAGCAGGGCTACTGTTTTCCCCTGAGTACTTGTTTAGGGATTTTTGGATACATCTGCATGCATCCATCCTTCACATTGCAGCAGAATACTAAATGTAAGTGTAAAAAACATGGTGGGGTTTTATAATTCTCCTCTAGCACAATTTAAAGATTGTGTAGTGTAGAGGCAAACATGCTAACCAATTTTTAAACCATGTTAAGTTCCTTAATGTTTGAACATGCTAGGAAAATACTTTGTAACAGATACCACCTTTCACATGTATATGCTGTTATTCATTGAGGCCGGGAGGAGACTTGTGCGTGATATAAGAGATCTGATCACTCTCTGACAGTCTTCCCAGAGCACATTCAAAAACATTGGCTCTCTGATGAGTTTTAGCCAATGATGTATTTCTATTTTCTCTATGCCATCATGACATGAGCTTCAACTGCCAAGATGCACAGTGAGGTCTAAGAGGGGGAAATGGCAACTGTGCAATAATTTGAGAGCTATATATGGAAGCATCACTTTTATTTTTATTTATTTTGTTTTTATTGTTAAATTACTTGAAATTCTGAGACACCCACCAAGCCAAAGCTTAATAGAAACCTTAGGTGTTTCAAGACTTCAAAATCTTTTCTTATTTGAAGAACATTTAAAGGATTTCAGGGTTAACCTTACTTTACAACAAAGACTCAGAAATAAAGGTAACTTCACACAAGTTCAAACCTCTGTCTGAAATGTGATTGAGCTTTGACCTATAGATTTTGCTTGCTGGCAGAATACACACATTTTATCTATAAAAATGAGCCCTGTTAGTTTTTTTACAGCAGTTAAAGCAACCTGTAAAGAAAAGTCCAAAAAGATATGTTGAGCCAAATCCTATTACAGAAAAAAAAATCAGTGGGGCTTTGTCTTTGACTTCCTTGGCAGCACTATTGGCTCATTAAGTACACATCAAAATCAGTAATTTAAAAAAAAAAATACAACACACATTTGGAGAGCTCAGGAGCCATCCATTCCAACAGGCTGTGAGAAAACCAGGGAACTAGGGTCAAATAATACAAGAAGGGCCTGAAGGAGGGCAAAAAGGGGTTCAACCAAACTCATAGGGATGAGAAACCCTTGCTATGAGGGAATGTAGCTGCAAAAAATTGCAGTGGTTGATGAGATACAGGAAAGCAATTATGTTGTTAGTCAGGGAGCATATCAGATATGGATAGCCTGAGAATTTTTCTCATATAGATGACTTAGACAACATGCTCTGGGGCTTTTTTATTTATGTACAGAAGCATCTCTTCCTCAGTTACTGCACTCATTATTTGATTGGATCCAAATAACATTTTTGAAAGTGCCTAAGAAAACCAGGACCAGATTTTTAAAGGTGTTTAGGCACAAAAAGATGCAGACAGGAACCTAGTGGGATTTTCAAAAGAGCCTAGGCTTCTCATCACCAGAAATGAGTAGCATAGATGATTTTGAAAAAATCCTACTAGGTGCCTATTTGTATCTTTAGGCATCTAAACACCTCTAAAGACAAGGTTCTTAGAATTTAGGTTCCATTTTAAAGGTACGTAGGCCTAAGAGTAATTGAAAATTAAGGGGTTATATCCTAACTCCATTGAAGTCAATGTCAAATCCTATTAACTGACTCAGGGTGAGGATTTCACACGTTTGTATCATGCCCAGCAGAATGGAGCCCAAATCCTGATTCCTATCCCTACAATAAATAGGACAGCATGGGTGGTGGGAAAGTGGGAGCAACAAAAGAAAAGAAGCTTTTTCACTTTACATTCCTATTCTCCTCACTCATGAAGATGACCAAACCAGAAAATCAGCACTGCAACTTTAACATCAGGCTCGTAGTGGATTTTCACAACTGCAAAAGTTTAAGACAGAATTCCTGAAAATTTTCACCTAATGTAGAGTGAGTGAAAGTGAAAAAATAAGCCTGTGTTGGTTTGTGGGTAACAACTTTGCAAAGTCTTAAACACATAAATAAGACCATTAAGAAACATTGAAAAAAACTATAGAAATCCCTTGGAAATTCTTTGCTTTCCTGAATTCTCTCTTTTTTTTTTCCCCATCTCACTTCAGATTTTGGAAAGTGGTTATGCCATCAATATAGTTTTAAGTAGCTGTTAGACAACTATGCAAGAAAGCTATAAGCAAAATCCTTTCAAAATGGCAAGCACAACTTTCATAATGAGAATCAGCACAAAATGTTAAATCTGCCCATGGTAAATATGCACACAGAAGTGAGAGAACTCAAAACTGAACTAACTAACTTCAGAACTTTGAGGCTGTAAACTATTAAAATATCATTTTGGGGGGGGGTTGTTTGTTTTATGGCTCAGAAAATCATGGGCCAATTATATCACTTTATGCTCCTGCAGAAGAAATACAGTGTTAATTAAATTGATTTCCATTTCCCACCCACAATTTTTCTATTTGTCAGGCAAATCAAAGCTAATTGAATTCAGCTGAGAAACCAACTGTAGGGCTATGTGAAAAAGATTGAGTGATCTGAAATCAGTATGAATGCTAGTTGTATCACAGTCTATGAACATCATTCCAGGAAATACTGTTAGCACTGGTCTAAGGTTTCCTCCATGTCTCCTGTACCACTCCCTGATACCATGGCTTCCCCAATCCATGGAATTCTCATCGTTCCTCTTAGGTATCATCAGTGCTGGGACACAAAAGGCTGAATGTCCCTCATATGCCACCACGGTTTTCAGAGAGTATGAGATAGCTGCTCTTGCTGTGATTAGGGTGACCAGGTGTCTGGTTTTTGATTGGAACACCCAGTCGAAAAGGGATCCTGGTGGCTTTGGTCAGTACCACTGACTGGGCCATTGGCTGACTGTCTGATTGGCAACAGCGTGTGGCGGGGCTGGCGAGCCTCCACTATGCATAGCTCCTGGAAGCAGCGACATCTCTTTCTGGCTCCTAGGTGTAGGGGCAGCCAAGGGGCTGCACATGCTGCCCCTGCCCCAAGTGCAGCCCCCACAGCTCCCATTGGCCAGGAACTGTGGCCAATGGGAGCTGTGGGGGTGGTGTCTGAGGGATGGGAGCAGCAAACAGAACCACCTGGCCATGCCTCCACAGAGGAGATGGAGGAGGACATGCCGCTGCTTCTGAGAGCTGCTTGGGGTAAGTGCTGCCTGGAGCCTGCACCCCTGAGCCTCTCCCAGGCCCCAACCCCAAGCCCTGATCCCCTTCTGCACTCCGAATCCCTGATCCCCAGCCTGGAGCCCGTTCCTCACCCCAAATCCCTCACACCCAGCCTCACATCAGAGCCTGCATCTCCAGCTGGAGCCTGCACCCCCCCCGCCCCCGAATCCCCTGCCCCAACCCAGACCCCCTCTCACACTCTGAACCCCTCATTTCTGACCCCACCCCAGAATCTGCATTCCCAGCCCAGAGTCCGAACCTCCTCTCACTCCCCAACCACCTGCCTCAGCCTGGAGCCCCCTCCTGCACCCCAAAACCCTCATCCCTGGGCACACACCAGAGCCCACACCCCCAACCAGATCCCTCAGCTACTCTCACATCTCAACCCACTGCCTCAGCCTGGAGCCATCACTCGCAATCTGAACTCCTCATTTCTGGGCCCACTCCAGAGCCTGCACCCTCTGCAAAAGCCCTAATCCCCTCCTCACCCAACCCCCCGTGAGCCAGCCCAGTGAAAATGAATGAATGAGCATGGGTTGAGTGAGCAGGGGTGGAGCCTTGGATAAAGGGCAGGGGTCTCCGATGATGGACAGGGCAAAGGTGTTCAGTTTTGTGCAAGTAGAAAATTGGCAACCCTAGCAGTGATTGGTGTCCTTCCTTCCCTAAATCTGCAGGGATCTTGAAAAGGCAGTATGAAGTCTTCCATAACTTATGAATTTCAAGAGGCAGTGATGCATATGACACTTTCCACCCAAAGAAGCAAGTTGCCATCTGGGTCCCTCAAAGACAGAAGTAATATCTCATGAGCTTTTCTTGAGCCAGAGTCTGCAGAAGTCTAGATGTCCATCTGCAGTGTTTGCTTGCAAATTAAACACTTGTTCACCTCACCTCAGTAATACGAACTTCAGAATCCCTGCAATGATTCAGAATTAATTCATATGCCGTATAATATTTATGTGTAAATCTAAGATGTATATTAAAAGCTTCATGAATAGTTCTTTTTAAAAGCAATTCCAAATATAAATGTTAATTGATTCTTCTTTTATAACCATTTCAACTTTGTGGTTAAAAATGATATTTAAAAATGCTAAATCAGAACTATGTTTCCATTTATGTGTAAACATAGTGAGATAATGCCCTTCCATACAAAATCCCAAGGAAATAATACCAACACATTTAAGAGCACTTTCAATTAAATAGACGTAAAACCCCATTTGATGTACTGTGAAATATAATAGGAATTATGATTTCTTATTTATTATTATATTATGTAAATATTTATGAATACAGCAGTAAGATTTTATTTCAGAAATAATACAAATCTAACCATGGTGAATAAGAACATTATGATTCCAACTTAATATTCTTTTCAGTTTCTGTACTTTTTAAATTAATTTGTAATTAATCTAAGAACTATTGCAACAAATGTATTTGAAAAGAAAGATTTAGGAGAGGGAAGGAAAAGTCTATGCTGCGGTTGTCATGGTTCTTTATCTGTTTTTTTCACAGAATTACTGTGGAGAGATTATATATATATATATATAACTGTTGTTCACTCAAGTGGTTGAATTTTCTGCTTACTCTTCAGAAATTTCTCTCTTTTTTATTAACTTGTTTCAAAGTTTTGAGCCTTTTATTGGCTTCTGTATGCTGTCACCACTTTTCCCTTCATTGTCTCTTTAGTGTAATCCTATGTTAGTTCTCTCTGCTTTGCTGGCTGACTGCCGGCTTAGGCTTGCAATTTCTAGTGCTATGTTAGTTACCTGACTGATGTCCCTCTGCTGTTAACATTGTGGATGGATTTGCTAAAACAGCAGGATTAGCATGTCTTTCCTGACCTTCTTTTGGTATTCTTTTGTTTTCACATTTGGCATTACTATGTGAATATACTGCTTAAATTGACATCTTTGCTCTAAATTTTAGAGTTGCTATAACCATTCTAATGTGTTAACTGTGATTGCTTTTGTATTATTGATCTTTAGTAGAAAACTGCTACTGATTAACGTAATTGGATATTTTTTGCTTATTTTCTTTCACAAGAAATCCAACTTCAGATCTCTTTTTTCCCTCTACAATATAGTTTGGAGGTATAGTAAAAATGATTTCCTTCACAGAGATCCACCTCCATCATCCAATAATGGGGGAGCAGAATTATTTTGTCCCCCCGCCACAAAAGGCTGTAGGGCCCACTCCCAAATCTGGAGGGCCCTGAGAGATCCATGGGAGTCCTGGGCCATCTTCACAGGAAGCCTGTACCTCCCTGGGCTTTAACTCCAGCCATGTGGCTTCTTGGCAGTTCCACCACATTCAAATTTGGTTACCAGGGAAGCTGTTTGGCCATGGAAGCCCCCAGAGTGGGAGAGGGGTGTTGATACATGGAAAAAATAATATAGATATGGAGACTAATATATTTTCTTATTAAACACCATGGGTCTAGACAAAGTGATGCTGTGCATCCTTGATTCCTACCCTGTCCTACCCACTCCACCTCCCAGGCAATCAGTATCACCCCATAGACTGTGTGGAGAAGCCTCCAGGATTCAAGTTGAGGGACCATGCCACAAATGCAGTTGTTCCACTTTGCAGAACAGGAAAGAGATTACATGCAAGGATTCCTCTCTGTAGATGGATCCAGGGGGCACAATCTGAGACAAGGATTTTAAGTATGAGATAAAAATCAATGTTCAATCTGTTAGATGGAAGGGGATGGAGGAGCAGTCTGGCTCTGGGAGAGGCTAGACTGGGATGAAAAACCTTTTTAGAGAGCTTCATTTTTGCCTTAATTCACCCTTGTGAGTAAGAGATTAATGGACAAAACAATTTAGATGGCTACAAGCAAAACTAAAGGCCTCTTTGATATAAGAAGGCCAATGAAAGATCAGCATTTAAAACAGCATGTTTTCCATAATAATTCAGTCCAGGAAAAACTGTGCATCCTCTAATAAGCGCCTGAAAATCTGAGCACACAGGATTTAGAGGATTCCAAGACATATTTTAATTATGTGAATTTTATGGTTTATTCTGCAAATGTTAGAATAAGAGCTTCAAAGGCCTACTTTTGATTTCCATTATGTGTTGTATACTTTTTATGACCCAGCATGAGTCTGAGATACATTAAATGCATGGTTCAGAGAGATTTATGGCTTTCTTCTCTCTTGCTACTACTATTCTCATGGTAGTGGAGAATCTGTGATGGAAACTATCTCCCCACCCATCTAAGTTACCTTATGGAGCTGGCAGCCAATGAAATGCCACTATATGCTTGTGCATTCCTTTTATAGTACATTTTTTTCTCTGCCACGATGACAGGAACAGTCTGCTGAACCTTATCATTTCATATGGGAGAGAGCCCTATGGACAGTCATATAAATTTGAAATTGGGATTTCATAAAGGACATTTTCTGAAGGAAAGCTCCTCTCAGTAAAAGGGACAACAGTAGGGTTGCCAGCTTTCTACTCACACAAAATCGACTGGAGCCACCAGGATCCCTTTTCAACCAAGTGTTCCAGTCGAAAACTGAACACTTGTTCACCCTAGCTACAGCTTTCAGTCTCTATAGGTCTCAAGACATGGTGTTACTTTTGAACTGAGAGAAATATCTAACAAAAGGACGAAGATTAAAACAAATCAATAACCCATTTATTTTATAGAACAATGTAATATTAATTTAGAATTAGCTAAAATTCAAGGGTGGGATGTTAAAAAATCACACAGGATTATCCTAACTCTTCCCCATTTCAAATCAAGAGAGATTGACCACTGATTTCAATGGTGGTAGAGTTAGGTCTATGCTCCACACTTTAAAATTCATCCTAGAGTTGTCAGCGATAGTATTCAATGTTCGATTCCTAAAGATAAGAAATTATAATCATGACTGGGATAGAATTAGTGATTCTTATATGTAGCTGTTGTCTATAAACATTAGGGGAGCATTCAAGATAAAATATTCCCTATTATTGTTGTAAGTTAGTAAGTTCTAGACTTTCAAAGGGATAATTTTGTACTGCCTAACTTGCATTTGCAGCTTCTGAAGGATGTACAACCTTCTGGGTTCATGTGCACAAACCTTAAACTTGTGTACACACATGTTGAGAATGTGTAAAATTGCATCTTTGAAAAGTAAGCCCTGAATTATTATATTCTGATTTAATGCAGGAAAAAGAGCTGTAGTAAACTAGTTAATATTTCTATCATATAACAAAGTTTAATCAAAGGAGACAATGAAGTATTTCTCCCACTTTGCATGTTAAGGTCCAGGCCTTCTGTTAATTACTCATGGAGATGTGCAGCAACAAATGCAAACAGGTCCTTTGCTTATGAATAAATTAAAGATATTTGTAAAATTAAAACACAGTCATGAGATGGAATAAAAGAAGAATATTTCCATATTATTTTCAATTTATCAGGTTATTTAAACATCCGTAAACTAATAACATCCTGAAAAAAATAAGTAGTCTTTGAAAAGGATCCCCCCTAAAATTTTGCTTCTTGTTTCTTATGTTGATTCTCACACATAAACAGAGATGCACACATTATAAATCAGTTATTTATATTGAATGATTATGCTACTTAGTAAAAGAACCTTACACAAAATGTGTAACACACACATTACCATTAAAAATAATGTTATGAGATGAGTGAAACCTAGTTATTGTTTGAGCTAAAACTCTATTGGAGATTGATACGCATGAATTCACCATTCAATTAACAAAACTGTAGGCATAAGCCCCCCACTTATCCAAAGGTATAAGTGAATCAGCCCAGGAGCTTTTGCCTGAGTACTGTTTGGGGTAAGTGTGAAGGAAAAGACGGGGGTGGGGGGTGGGAAGAGAGATCACAGGAACTGAAAAAAAGACAGAAAGAGAGGGAGGGAAAGGCAAGAAAGCCAAGCAGGAACCTATATACATGTTGTAAGACTGTAGATGAAGCAAAAAAGTGAGCATTTAGATCTGGTGTTGGCTGAGGAATCTTGGGGGCTCTAAGCTAAGAAACTGTAATAAGATTGCAACAGATAAAATAGCAAAGTCCATCAATATCTCCTTCCCATTGGAACATCCCCATAGCCTGAACTGAGAGTAGCCACTCAGATTGAAAAGGGGCAACAATAATCAATTAACTTAACTTACATAAATATTCTGAATGCCCTTACAGTTCCTGTATTTGGCTAATACTAATGTAGCTATTATAAATTCCAATGTCAACCTTAACTCTATCTGGGAAGACACTATCTACATTACCAAATAACATTACAGTTTTCATGCTATGGAATTTAACTTATAAAAATTAGTTTCTCAATATATACATAATTAATATCTTAGTAAAAGATAAATATAATATTATATAATTGGGTTATCCATCACCTTCATGCAACTGTTTCAAAATATACTACAGTTTTTTCATAAATTATTGAATAATTGCATTAGAAGTTAACAAATAGAAAGGGTTAGTGTTAATATTGTTACTGGAATGTGTAAGGTGTATTATCAAATCTGTAAAAGCAGCAAAGAATCCTTTGGCACCTTATAGACTAACAGACATTTTGGAGCATGAGCTTTCGCGGGTGAATACCCACTTCGTCAGATGCATGTAGTGGAAATTTCCAGGGGCAGGTATTGAATTATTGAATAATTGCCTACATATATATACTTGCCCCTGGAAATTTCCACTACATGCATCTGACGAAGTGGGTATTCACCCACGAAAGCTCATGCTCCAAAATGTCTGTTAGTCTATAAGGTGCCACAGGATTCTTTGCTGCTTTTACAGATCCAGACTAACACAGCTACCCCTCTGATACTATCAAATCTGTGTCATTGTTAATGGCTCGGATTAGGACAGTATGTGGCCATACGCAACTTTGTTTAGAAGACTGAGACAACAGCTGGTAGGAGAAACTGCATATGCAGCCAAAGCAAAAACTGATTCAGCACAGGTGGCGGGGGGTAAAAGGGTGCCCAACTAGGGCCACCCCTCTATCCATCTCCTGTCCAAATCACAACTGTGCCTGGGTGATCCCACCACACTTGAGAAAATAAGACCCTGGTGGTGCGTCCTTCCTTCCTCATCATGTATCCTTGCAGCAAAACTGTTGAGAAGATCCAGCCAGAGACTCCATCCAATAGGCGTAGAAGCAGAAGCACCCCAAGTTAGGACCTTTGGACATTCAAAGAACTTTGTACAATTTTAACACAAGTTTCTCTTGGGAGGCAGCATGGTCTCTGCGGAGTCAGCTGTGAGCAGCAATCTAGTGAGTTCCAAGTGTGGAACTAATTTTATGGATAGTGCTTAGAAGAGTACCAACACATATTTTACCCCAATTTGACCATTGATTACCAAAAGAATTAACTGTAAGTGTAAGTTGTGGTTACAAAACTCATTTTGAAAGGTCATTTCCATAAGTTATGCTTAGGGAGTGATTTGTAATTGTGATGTTTTTCAATATGTATGGTGCTTACACTATTAAATGTACCATCCTTGACAGTAAGTTATGAAGTTTTTGAGTAAGGGTAACTTTTAAAAATAATAGAAGGGGACATAAAAGTGAAAAGTGTGTTGGCATAAAAAAAACTTTATTCATGGGAGAAAAAACTCTAAGGAAGAGGCAAGAGGCCTCAGTATTATTATAAAAATATTAATAAAATTATTATAACTTTTTGTCATTAAACTTGCCTTTTGTTTAATGAAGACTATGATATCTTTATCATTACTTTCATGCAGCTGGTGTTTGGAGAAAAGTACCTCGCACATGCATTTTTAGTTAATTATGTGAAATATTCAAGCTAACCAAAGGAATTCCAGAAAGCTTCCAGTTTGTCTACTGAGAACAAGCAAATTTCAGGATGTTAACCCCTCCTTAGCCATAAAATCATGTTTATGATCCCTAAAAGTGTTATACAAAACTCAAAAAGCTGCATTTTAAACTTTCTCTTGCTCTAACTTTATACTATTGTTTTAGTGCTGTTTAAAAGATGTATTGGCTATTTAAATTTGTGCTTTGTACAAAATATTTAACAGAAGTTTAATTGTTATAACAAACCAACTGTAATGCAAAGAAGTTTGTGACAATAGACATACACCTGAGGTCTAGATCTCTAGATATCTAGATCATGATACCTCAGAAAGGAATTTGGGGTTCATATTCAGAGCAATAAATCCAGGTTGCAATGTGGGATATCCCAAACTTTATATATATTTTTAGAAAACCTCCGCTTGTGTTCTTAAAACTTTAGAGAAAAACATGTGTAGTTGAAAATGTTTTCAACTTTTGTTTATTTATTAAACATTGAAATGGCACATACATTTGTGAAACTCATACTGGCAAATATGTAAGATGAATGCAAAGCTTCTAATATCATTGTTCTTTAAATGGTAAAATGTGTTATGTATTAACATGGAATCTAACGATATTCCTAAATTAACTGCTAATGTAGAAAGCCATTTAAGTATATAATATTGATATTAATGGGAAATTAATTACTGGCAGTGTGCAAGTTACTCGCTCGCCCAACTCAGGAAAACAAGAAAGATCATTGTTACAGAAATTGTCATGCAGACTCAAAAACTTAAGCTAAAGATTGTCTATGTGTTATTTAATGTAAAAAGACTATTTTCAGAACTAAAAACTTTGATATAAATAAAAGAAGTTTGGATTTATTGAAAACAGAATTTAATTTCCTGTTAAACTCTAATAAAAATGAAGGAATATCTTAGAAAATGAATTGAATAAAAAGAACAGCTTAACTCTAAAAGGTTATCTGGAATTTTCCTGTGACAAAAGAACAAAGGCAATTTGAAATGCAGAATATTCATTAAACAGACTGCATATGCAGGAGCTGAAGGTGTCACCAAAAGAAAACTTGATGGCATGGAAAGAGTGACAGCAACAAACTCTGAATCTAAAGAAGCCTAAAAGAGGGGTATTTTCCAAATTTCATGGAAATAGGAAGCGTATGAGTTTAACACACACACACACACACAATCACATGCACGCATACAAACACACCACACCGCTTGCTACCCCGAAGAAACAGGAAATACTCCACAATTCATCCTGCCCACCTCTACAAGAAAGCTGTCATATCCAGCTAAAGAAAACAGAGACAACAAGAAGACTCAAAAAGAAATCAATCCAAGGAAAATGTCTCAAAGACTTTAACAGCGATTGATGAGAAAAAGTTAACTAAGATACTGCCAAAGAATTAGAATTAAAAACTTTTGTAATAATTTTATTGGACTATTGAAATTCTGTTGCAACTTAACGTATTAGCAGTTCCCCTGTTACTCACCAAATGGTTAGACTACATAATCCTGGAGAAATAAGGCCTTGGTTTCAGTTTACCCAGAGCAAAGTCCCATCCCCCCCAAGGCAGGCCCACTCTCAGCTGCATTTTCAGCTACAAGCTCTACACACAGAGATGCAGAAGAGATTGTAATGGAAGTAGTCAGTTTACCAGTAGAGTTTTTTGTCATTTATGTATTTTGTTTAATGTTTTATTTTCCTTCCTTTAATAATAAAATAGCCATGGTTAATAATTGTTATTATTTTGCTTGGTTTCAATCATGGCATCCTTAAGCTCTGAAAGAGAACCCTGTGACTAAACAGTGGGAGTTATATCCCTGAATTGGCAGTAAGAGAAACAATTAGTAAGAGCTGGCTTACCATTTCTTGCTTCTCTGGACTAAATATTGTCAGTAATTTTTAAAATAAAATTACTTGGTGTACAACAATTTAAAATTTCTCCATTTCTACCTCCCTACACTGTCCTGCTACCAGTCTATCCAAAAAATTAACAAAAGTGCATAAAATATTTTATGATGTTGGACAGACTGCTAGGAGCTGTATTAAAGATAAAGGATTAGGAGTAATAAATCCATTCTGATTTCATTTCTTTTTATAGCTGTCATTTGCACATAATTAAAGACCCTATGAAACTTCTGAGCCGTTTATTGACCTGAACTGCTGTGGTTTGAACACTTTCAAGACAGTTTACTAAAGAAAACAAGAGCTTTCACAAATTGTCTGCCAAGAGAAGACCATTGGCCAGCCACTGCTGAGAAAAATCAAATCAAATGCTATCTTTCCACAAAGGACATCAATATCATTGCTCTACTCCTTCCCAGGCTACTCTTTTAATCAATTAACCACTTATTTACCACCTCCTTGTGGCTGCATATGGGGAATAGCTCCATCTGGTCTGAAACCCCTTCCATCTCGTCCTCATGTTGCAGCCCTTCGTGGGTTCCAGGAGTTACAGCACTTTCTCTTTACAAGTCGGGATGATCCCTCTTCATGGCTTGGCACTCCAGCCAGATCACTATATGTTTTCCCCCTTCCAGGGTAATAAAGCCCTTTTGGACAAACTGCCTAGGCAGTCTTCTTCCCAGACTATACCGCTTCCCCAGTGGCTGATAGGGGAATGCAACCCCACTCTCCACTCTGGGTTCCAGATCAGGGACCCTATGTCTAGCAACCACAGTGTGATTCAGCTCCCAGCTCCTGTCAGTATCTCCCTGAATTCCTTGCTGCTTTTCTTCACAACCCTCTTGCCTGCTCCTAGAGATTTCTCTGCTCCCTGTGGCTATTTCAAGTCCTCTTAGGTTCTTGCCAGAGTCTACATTCCCAGGCAGCTTACTCCCCTCTAGAATGTCTCCCTGTCTCTTGCCAGTTCACCGACACTGTAGGATGTGATTGCAGAGTTGCTTCCTATGCCCACTCTTATCATCAACTTTGTCTCTTTATGGCTGTCACAGCTCCTCCTCTAGCTGGGCTTCAGCCATTAGGCATTACCAGCCCGCACTCTCCTTCCGGTGCAGTCTGTCACATGCTTAATTGGCCCTTTTTTCCTATTCATACATTGTGGGGGGCAGACACCTCAACACAGCACATTTAAGGAGGTAATGATGTGGTCTCAAAAAACTATTGCCTGATAGTGACACTCTTGCTAATTGTAGACCTGTATCAAATTTTCTGGTTTGGGGGATGGTTTCTGGAAAAAAAAAATAATGAGACAACTTCTACAGTATCTGGAAACTTCAGATTTCCTTGATCTATATTTATCAGCTGTGTACACAGTGAAATCTGTGCTAATGGTCATTTGCTAACTGCGGTCACCTTTCTTAATGGTGAATAAAAATTTCAGACCTGGCAAGGCTGAATTAATCACAATGCATTATGCTGCCACCTGTTCTAAGAATTAGAAAAATAGCTGTCCCAGTGGTGGCCACTATTAATAGATTTTTGTTTTAATTAAACTTCAGGGCTATCCTGTTCTTCAATCTTCTTATGTTCCAATATCACAAATATTGAAGTGGTAGCTAGACTTACAACATGTATTACAGACATCCTTAAGTTGAATTTTTATTTTGAAATAATATGACCATATAACGATGCTTGGCAGAATTCAGGTTTTATAGTTTTATAATTTTGACAAATAATATTGGTGTTTATTTCTAAGCATTTGTAAATCAATTTAAATTGTCACAGATGCACAAAACTTTTGTGATTTTTAAGCTTCTTTTCTATTTTTATCACTTTAAATTGTTACAATTATGGGAATTTATGGTGTGTGAGGGGCAGTGTCAGACAATAGGATTGGTCCGATAATTGTTTAATGACAGTAGATGTTGAGATTCAAAATGTTAAAGTTTTTATAACCATTAAAACACAAATAGTCAACTTGACATTTCAAAATATGCAAAGTAAACATGCATACATCAAACTCTTATACGTTCTCAAGCATCATTTTTCTTATTTTGCCTATCTTTAAATTTTGGTGATTACCCCTGTAAATATTTTTCCACTGTTTTGTGAGTGTATGGTGAAATCGACATTTATAGTAGAACCGGAGATAAGAGCACCAGAGTTATGAACAGAACGGTCAACCACACACCTCATTGAGAACCTAGAAGCATGTAATCAGGCAGCAGCAGAGACAAAAAAAAAAGCGGGGGGGGGGGGAATACAGTCAGTATTAAACATAAACTACTAAAAAATGTAAGGAAAGTTTAAAAAAAGATTTGACAAGATAAGGAAACTGTTTATGTGCTTGTTTCATTTAAATTAATATGGTTAAAAGCACCATTTTTCTTCTGCAGAATAAAGTTTCAAACGTTTCAAAGTTAAGTCAATGTTCAGTTGTAAACTTCTGAAAGAATAACCATAAATTTTTATTCAAAGTTACAAACATTTCAGAGTTATGAACAACCTTCATTCCCAAGGTGTTCATAACACTGAGGTTCTATTGTACTGATTAAAAATATAATTCTTACATGCCTGCATATAACCTATTAAAAAGTGGCCTTCATGGCTGCTGGGCAAGAGATGTTCCACCAACCTCCCAGCAGCTACAGAAGATATCATTGGCTCTGAAGGGAAAGTACTTCTTACTACCAGCCACATAACTCAGAATTAAACATTTGCTTATATATATTCAACCCTATTCCCACATGTCTACACCAAATATATGGGAATGAGACTAGGTCAGGGGTCAGCAACCTACGGAACACATGACACAGGTGGCACGCAAGCCGATTTTTGATGGCACATGGGGCGGGCTGAGCTGCTCCCCTTTCCCCTTGCCAGCTGGGGTCCCGCCGCCGGTCCCACTCATCACTTGCTGCTGGCCTGGGGAAAGGATCCCCAGACTGTCAGTGGGCTGAGACCCCAGATGGCAGGAGCCAGCAGCTGAAACGCCAGAGCGGGGTGGGCTGTGTGTTGCTCTGGGATTCTCGCTGCTGGACCCTTGCCAGCTGGGGTCCTGCCGCTGGTCCCACTCAGTGCCCACTGCCGGCCTGGGTGAAGGAACCCCAGGCTGGCAACGGGCTGAGACCCTGTCTGGCAGGAGCTGGCGGCTGAAACCCCAGAGTGGGGGTGGGCAGACATGCTCAGCCCACCACTGAAACTCCACAGCTGGGCTGGCTGACCCACTCAGCCAGCCGCCACTCTGGGGTTCCGGCTGCTGACCCCTTGCCAGCTGGGGTCCCTACTGCAGCTGCACTCTACCTGCCTCCGGTTGGAGTTCCAGCGCAGACCCCCTGCCAGACAGGGTCCAGGCCTCACTCAGCCCTACCAGCCACCAGCTCCACTCACCTCAGCTGCCGATCTGGAGTTCCAGCTGGTTATCAACTTATAACTCAGAAGCCTGTGTGCAGCTTAAATTATCCAAATATGTGCCATCAGACATTAGAAAACTCAGCAAGGAAACGCAAGGGCAAGGATCACACTAAACTAATAAGATCTGCATTTTAATTTAATTTTAAATAAAGCTTCTGAAACATTTTGAAAACCTTGTTTACTTTACATATAATGGTAACTTGGTTATATATTATAGACTTATAGAGAGACCTTCTAAAAAAAGGTTAAAACGTATTATTGACATGCGAACCTTAAATTAGAGTGTATACATGAAGACTCGGCACACCATTGCTGAAAGGTTGCCGACCCCTGGACTAGGTTATTCTTAACACTCAGAATATCTTCTGCATCTCAGTACAATGGCAGCTTCCTCCTCAGTTTGCTAAAGCTAAAGACATTGTTGTGGGTTGTTGTTGTGGTTGTGGTTGTTTTGTTTTGTTTTTCTGGCTGACAGCTGTGTTCTGCGGTTAAATGAAAAAGAAGAAGAAAAGGTCCATTACATTCTTAATTAATCAGCCACTTCTCTCTCTCTCACACACACGTACACAAAAGTAAAAAACAATGGCTAAAAGGAGAAATAAGAGGGTAGAGTAAAGACAAGTATCATAATAAGACACTAGAACACTCTCTTTAGTGCTCCGGCATTTGGCCTCAAGTGTTCCCAGAAGATGCCTTGTTGGAACTGGGGAGGCAACAGCTACATCAGGCAGTTCCCTTAGCCCCTAGAGTCATTGGTCTGAAGGACGAATCAGGTGCATTATGAGGATGTGGAGTTTTCAGGCCAACAGTTTACTTCATCCCATGAAGCCATCAAAGGGAGGAGTTTGTGTGCAAAAGCGGATGGAAATTAAAGGTCACTGGTCTTAGGGATAAAGAAAGATAAGAGGCTAGCTGGGAGGGTTAAAATGATGAATATTTGAATTTCAGTGTCCTATTACTAACCAAATTGTTTATTGAATCCCAGTATGCTGTTAGTTTCTCAATCCTAACAATTGTGGAAAATCACTTCTCCTTTTCTTGTGCTGATTTGCATGATAGTGAATAGATATGGCTCACATTAAAACAGAACGCACCATGGCTTGACATATCTTAGTTTAATTTTGCTCTTCTACTTCCGGTAGCATATCCCTCCTGGAAACATAATCTGAAAAAGGCAGGGGGGAGGGATGGAAAAAACACACAACTGAAAGGCCAACACATTTTTTTAAATCTGACTATAGCAACATATACTTTAAATCTAAATGTTACCTAGTATCAACTGTCATGATAAATTTACATAAATGAAACAAACCTACAATTTTTATGCTAGCATGTCAGTATAACAAGACGTCCTGCTGTGCTTCAGCATCTCTGTGGTGGGCTGTTTCAGAATCTTGATTTTGATGAAGTATCATATGTAGGATATCCTTCAGGGAAGCTTGTTGCTTTACACAATTGAGAAAGTATGTTTAATTGGATCAGTAGCTGACATTAACAACAGCTGTGCAACAAAGATGCCAATGTCTGCCACTAGGGACATAATATAATCATAGACGCATACCACTACAAAGAAGCCAGTAGGCAATGAGTATAGAAAGACGACAAGGAAAGAAAAGAAAAATTACAAAACTAATTCACAGCACTGAAGTAAGGAATCACACCTCAAAGTCTATCTTTTTTATTTCCATGGTGTTCACTATGGAATTAGATTGTAGTACTTTTGTCATAAGCATGTAGGGCATAGAAACAAGATGAAACCTCTGCATTATTTGGAACCAATGAAAACCTATTTTTTCATTTGTTTATTCCACTGTTTCCCAAACTTGGGATGCCGCTTGTGTAGGGAAAGCTCTGGTGGGCCGGGCCGGTTTGTTTATCTGCACTGTTCGCAAGTTCGGCCGATCACGGCTCCCAATGGCCGCGGTTCGCTGTCCCAGGCCAATGGGGGCTGCTGGAAATGGCGGCCAGTACGTCCCTTGGCCCGCACAACTTCCAGTAACTCCCATTGGCCTGAAGCAGCGAACCGCGTCCAGTGGGAACTGCGATCAGCCAGATCTGCGGACAGGGCAGATAAACAAACCGGCCCAGCCTGCCAGGGGCTTTCCCTACACAAGCGGTGTCCTAAGTTTGGGAAACACTGCTTTATACTAATATGAAAGACTCATAGACTCATAGGTCAGAAGGGACCAATCTGATCATCTAGTCTGACCTCCTGCACAAGGCAGGCCACAGAACCCCACCCATCCAATTTTATAACAACCCCTATCCCAGGACCGAGTTATTGAAATCCTCAAAATTGGTTTGAAGACCTCAAGCTGCAGAGAAAGAAAGAATCTGTGATAAAGTCAAAGCAGCCTCTGTGGTTGGGGGCAATGTTAAGTCCCAAAAGAAGGGAAAATATCCAGTCCCAGCTTCAGAGGAAACGGAATAGTTACAAGATGCTTTCCTTCTGTCAACAATCCCAAGCAAACAAGTATAGGGTGGCTTCCTTTGGCCTGAGTTTGTAGCATCTCAGAGCTAGTACAGTATTTCTCAGCATAAACCAGGGAGTTAGTTTCACAGTCTCAGATTGCTCTCTGGTCTGAGTTTGGTTCAGGAGTCCCATGGATTAGGAAGAGCTCACAGCACAGTCTCTCTTCTTTCTCAGAAACACAAACACCTTTTTCTCTGACAAAATGTTTATTTCATTTTATGGGTTCTCTTACAGCTTCTTGTCTCCACCCCTCAGCAGCCCAGCAGGCCACAGCAGTCTGTTCCTTTTTCCAGCCCTGGCAGTTCCAGCGGTCTTTGAAGACTAAGGCTATGATTATACTACAGAACTTACTCTGGCCCCCATGAGTAGTGGTAGCTGTATCAGGGGGAGAAGCTCTCTCACCAACATAGCACAATCCACACCGGCCTGTAGGTTGGTCTAACTTATATCACTCAGGGCATCACCCCTGAGCAACATAACTTATACAATGTAAGCGGTAGTATGTACATAGACCAAGTTTCTGCTCTCAGCCTAGTGAAGGGATCTAACATCTTCCTGATCCAGCCAGGGACAAGGCACTTCTAGAAGTATTTTAATAAAAGCATTTATAGTACCATTTAATAAAATAAAAGCTGATAGCTCCCCCCCATCCTAAAACTTATTAACAGTCTGGTATACCCTATAACAAGCAGCTGCTGTGAGCTTTAGGGAATTTTATTATATTTTATCAGACACACAGATGAACATGGGAAGAGTCAACATAGTTTTTGATAAGGGAAATAATGTCTTACCTATCTACAAGAAATCTTTGAGTGGGTCAACAAGCAAGTGGATAGGGCTGATCCAGTGGATATAGTGTACTTAGATTTTCAGAAAGCCTTTGACAAGGTTCCTCACTAAAGGCTCTTAAGCAAAGTAAGCTGTCATGGGATAACAGAGAAGGTTTTCTCATGGATCAGTAACTGCTTAAAAGATAGGAATAAATGGTCAGCTTTCAGAATGAAGAGAGGTAAATAATGGTGTCCCCCAGAGGTCTGAACTGGGACCAGTCCTATTCAACATATTCATAAATGATCTGGAAAAAAGGGTAAACAGTGTGGTGGCAAAATTTGCAGATGATACAAAACTACTCAAGATAGTTAAGTCCAAAGCAAACTGTGAGGAGGTACAAAAGGATCTCATAAAACTGTGTGACTGGGCAACAAAATGGCAGATGAAATTCAATGTTGATAAATACAGAGTAATGCACATTGGAAAACATTGTCCAATCTATACATATAAAATGATGAGGTCTAAATTAGCTGTTACCATTCAAAAAAGAGATTTGGGAGTCACTATGGATAGTTTTCAGAAAATATCTGCTCAATGTGCACTGGCTGTGAAAAAGCTAACAGAATGGGAATCATTAGGAAAGGGATAGATAATTAGAGATTAAATCGTATTGCTGCTACATTAATCCATGATAGCCTACAATTTGAATACTGCAGGGAGATCTTGTCAGCCCATCTCAAAAACATATATAAGAATTGGAAAAAGATATGGAAAAGATACAGAAAAGGGCAACAAAAATGATTAGGCGTATGGAACAGCTTCCATGTGAGGAAAGATTAATACGATTGGGATTTTTCAACTTGGAAAAGAGACAACTAAGAGAGGATATGATAGAGGTCTATACAATCATGACTAGTGTGGAGAAAGTGAATAAAGAAGTGTTATTTACTCTTTCTCATGATAAAAGAACCAGGGGTCACCCAATGAAATTAATAGGAGCAGGTTTAACACACACACACACACAAAAAGGACGTATTTATTCACACAACACACAGTCAACCTGTGGGACTCTTTGCCAGAGGATGTTGTGAAGGCCAAGACTATAACAGGATTCAAAAAAGAAAGAAGTAGATAAATTCATGGAGGATAGATCCATCAATGGCTATTAGATAGGATGGACAGGGGTGGTGTCCCTAGCTTCTGTTTGCCAGAACCTGGGAATGGGCAATATAAGATGGATCACTTGACAATTACCTTTCTGTTCATTCCCGCTGATGCACCTGGCATTAGCCACTGTCAGAAGACAGGATACCAGGTTAGATGGACCTTTGGTCTGACAGAGTATGGCTGGCCATTCTTATGTTCTTATTCTCAAACCCACCATGTACACATTCTGAAATGTCTGTGATGGACAGCACAATGGTTAATTGAGAAGGTGTTCGACCTAGCAGAGAAACAATGCAGAGTGAAAGAGAATGGTTTGGACATAAAAGAGTATAGGTGCTATTACGAGGAACTGAGCAGACACATTCTAAGGCAGACAAGAGTGAATACATGGGGCCAAAATGTGTGAAAGTTGAGAATAACAAAAGTAATACAAAAGCTGTGTTCAGAGAGATCAGACTTCTTTATAAAAAAAGTTTTCCCCACAATCAAACATAATAAAAGATTATGATGACACACTGCTCACCAAGAATGATGATATTAAACACAGGTGAAGAGATTACTGTGCCAATCTGAATGCCTCTCCAGAGCTACTCATAATACAGGATGACAGAAAAGAGAGTAAGGAGCTGGAGCCATCAATCCTGTGAGAGGAAGTGGTGTGTGCTATTATGAAAATGAAGCCTGGGAAAGCACCAGATGTAGATCATATGTCTACAGAATTGTTAAAGGGGGTTGGAGAACAGGGTACTGATCTTCTGTGCAAAATCTGTAAAAATGTATTGATGACTAGAAATTGTCCAGGGGACTGGACAAAGGGATTTTTTTCTGCCCATACAAAGAAGGAAGACATAACAGTGTGTTGTGATTATCATGCCACCTCCCTGATATCACTTGCAAGCAAAGTTCTGCTCTATAGAATTCAGGATCACATAAAACAAAGGATAGAAACAGAACTATCACCAAAACAAGCTGACTTCAGAGATGACTGAGGCTTATGTGATGAAATCGGGGATATCAGTCACATCACTGAAAAGTGTAGAATACAATCATCCTTTGACTGTGTGTTTCTTTGACTGCTCAAAAACATTTGATACCATTTGACCCAACTGTCTTTGGAGGATACTGGCAGACACGGGAATTCCAAAGTTTTGTACTATACTCAAAAGTCTCTACCACCAATAACAGACCATGGTGTGAGCAGTAGGTGATAATAAATGTTTTTCCACTAGGCAGGGAGTGAGAAAAGGGTGTATTTTGTCCCCAAGCCTCAAAGATATATGCAGACAAGCCTTGAAAGGCTTTGACAAAGCAGAAAGAGCTGGGATTTCCATTGGTGGACACCTCTTAACCGACCTTAAAGATGCTGATGATACTTTTTGCTCCAACCACTGATGCAATACAACAAATGTTGAAGTCTATAAAAGCAGTTAGTGAAGAATATGGAATATTCCTGAATGTGATGAAACAAAATTACTGTATGTTGACATGACTAACGAAATAACAGACATCATGATCAAGCAGTAGATGAATTTAATTATTTAGGATCATACATATCCGACCAAAGAGACTGTTCCAAAACAATCAGAAGATGAGTAGCAATAACTCACTCAGCTATAACCTTCCTTAAGATAGTGTGGAAAAATCATGACATCTCAAAACGAATAAAGGTTCAACTGGTGAAAAGCCGTTTTTTTCCCATAGTGATTTATGGATGTGAATCATGAGAAGTTAATGCTGCTGCGAACAAGAAAATTGAAGTTTTATGTGGTACTTGCTTATCTCCTAAATGGAAAAAAACAAAACAACACAAATGCCTATGTTAGAAATATTATTGGAGAGAAGCAGACCCTGATGTCAGAAATAAACAATGCAAATGTATGTACTTTGGTCATGTTAGAGTTAGAGATGGAAATAACCCTGAGAAAGTTATTATGGATGGAATGGTGGAATATCATAGTGGAAGTGTCTGCAAACAAGGAGATGGATGGATGGAGTGCAGCAGATCACTGGAAGGTCAACTGTTGATCTCTCAAAGTTAATAATGAAACATGAAGTCTTCCGAAAACTCTGCTATGATGTCACCAGTAGTTAGACATAAATAAATGGATTTATTTATTTATTTACCATTTGACATACACAATTTCAGATATTTCAGAATCAGCAGTGCTGGGAGTGTAGGCTCTCAAGTTGTGTAAAAATTCTGTTAAGACATTGTTGGGAATTACATATGCACTTAGTGTATAGGAGACTCCCACAGGGTTTAAATCTGCTGTGGTTACAAAAAAAGTGAGCTTTTGGTCTGCTCCTGCAGTTTATATAACTGAACTGCTAGACATGTATAATCTGAAGGATAACATACAATTTCAGCTCTTGCTGAAAATAGTATCATGAATTAATCAGCTCAGGGTATATGAGGCTCTGATGATGCATCAAGGGGAAGCTTGCAGGTACTTCATCTGTCTTTTCTGATCTCCTAAGACTCTGATATAAAATCCATAATGAACAGGATGTAGAAAAAAAATCCTTTTAATTAGCCGTTCATTTTGCTGCAGCCATAAAACTTCAGTAACCTAGTCACTGATCAAACTGCAATAAAGAGTATCAGGTAACTAGAGATAACTAGAAAAATGGCATTTCTAGAATATTAATATCCCAGTTACCAAATTTTAGCATGTCTTAATATTTGGCCAGATTTTAGTCACAAAAAAACTCTCTAAATTTCCACTTTAATTGTAAACCAGATTTTAACCCTATATCTCCTCACAGGTGCATATTAGAACATGGTTGACAGGGACGGGGAGAGGAGGATTATGCCCCTCTACTAGTTATTACTGTCTCCTTGATGTTCTTAATACCAGCAGGATTCATGACTTCACATCTCCCCAGATTTTCTTATGTGGTTGAACATCTGCTCCCCGTTTTCTCATTTGAATGAATACATTAGAAAGTGTAGGCATTGGAGACAGGCTAAAAATTAAGATTAAAAATTCAATTTCTGCTTTCAACAGGGACCACACTTGCCAGTAAAAAAGACTCTGGGCATTGAGACAGTAATATTCCAGATTGGGTGGTAGCTTTGCAAACCTGGAAGCCAGTGTGGAGAGGTTTAACATCCCAAAGCCTCTGATTAGTTCCTGTATTTTTGCATGGGTGGCTGACTGGGAGAGGAATGTTCAGTTGCTCCTTTGACAGCACAGGGACTATTATCCTTTTTTCCATTCTTTCTAATGCGGTTTTTAAACTTATGGAAATAATGAATATCTATAAGAAAAAATTTAACATCCACAGAATTCGAAGAGCAGTATTAATGCCTATACAAGAGAAGGGTGTATATTAAATAAAAGAAGAAGTTGCTAAATCCCAGTGGAAGGGCTGTTTATTTAAAGCGTTCACACAGAACCTTGAAAAGCTGTTAGCATCAGACAGGTATTTGAGTTATAGAACCAATTTGACCTTTTCAGAGATTTGTCAGTATTTATTGGCACTCCTAGTGACATTTATATTGTTAAATGAAAATATAAATGCCTGGAGCTGCCAATAGAGTAGTTATAAGGACAACAGCTGATCACACAATACTATAAATTACTTGGACATAATTCAACTGCAAACTTCTAGAGATCCTGATAATAAAATCATCAACTAGTACTATTCTCACAATCTACCTAAGGTAAAAATAAAACCCTTGCTTGAAGAAAAATAAATTTATGGGAATAATTGTCTCATTACTCTCCTTAATGCCATGTAACCTGAAAATCATACTTCTTCCACAAAGCTTTTGAAAAAAATTACCAATGCTTTTGCTTTACAACACCTTCAGCTCCTAAAACCATGTAGAAATTATGTCTTGATCCTTTTTCTCTCTGTCTGAGCTATACTGTAAGCACTTTGTAGCAGTAAAAATGTCTTCACATTTGTTTGTAAGGTGTCAGTCAAACTGCTGGCACACCAATCAATAATAAAGGAAACTTGAGGTGCTTCCTCTTTACAGGGTAATAATATCATCATAATAACATGACATCTTGACTTTAGCAAAGCTTTTGATACAGTCTGTCATGGTATAATTCCCCACTCTGAACCTTAGCGTCCAAAAGATGGGGTACCAGCATGAATTCCTCTAAGCTCAATTACCAGCTTAGTACTAGTAGCGCTGCCACCAACAAGAAATTCCAGTGCCTGGTACACTCTGGTCCCCCAAAAACCTTGCCCGGGGACCCCCAAGACCCAGTCCCTCTGGATCTTAACACAAGGAAAGTAAACTCTTTCCCTCACCGTTGCCTCTCCTAGGCTTCCCCTCCCTGGGTTACCCTAGAAGATCAGTGTGATTCAAACTCATTGAATCTTAAAACAGAGAGGAAAATTCATCTTCCCCCCTCCTTCTCTCTTCCCCTCCCAGACTCCCCCTGAGAGAGAAAGTAATCCTAACACCGAGAGAAATTAACCTTTCTCTCCCCCTTCCCTCCTTCGTCCCCACCAATTCCCTGGTGAATCCAGACCCAGTCCCCTGGGGTCTCACCATAATAAAAAAAACAATCAGGTTCTTAAACAAGAAAAGCTTTTAATTAAAGAAAGAAAAAATAGTAAAAATTATCTTTGTAAATTTAAGATGGAATACGTTACAGGGTCTTTCAGCTATAGACACTGGGAATACCCTCCCAGCCTAAGTATACAAGTACAAAGTAAAATCCTTTCAGCAAAATACAAATTTGAACTCCTTCCAGCCAAATACATATTTGCAAATAAAGAAAACAAACATAAGCCTAACTCGCCTTATCTACTTAGTACTCACTATTCTGGACATAAAAGAGACTGTATCAAAGAGATTGGAGAGAAACCTGGTTGCACGTCTGGTCACTCTCAGAACCCAGAGAGAACAACCAAATTCTAACAGCACACACACAAACTTCCCTCCCTCAAGATTTGAAAGTATCCTGTCCCCAGATTGGTCCACTGGTCAGGTGATAGCCAGGTTCACTGATCTTGTTAACCCTTTACAGGCAAAAGAAATATGAAGTACTTCTGTTCTATTAACTCTTAACTATCCATTTATGAAACAGTTTCTCACAGTATTCTTGACAGAAAGTTAAAGTAGTTTGGACTGGATGAATGGACAATAAGATGAACAGAAAGATGGCTAGATCATCGAGCTTTATGGGTAGTGATCAATGACTCCATGTCTAGTTGGCAGCCGGTATCCAGCAGAGTGTCCCAAGAGTTGGTCCTGGGGCCAGTTTTGTTCAATATCTTCATTAGTGATCTGGAGGATGGTGTGCACTGCACCCTCAGCAAGTTTGCAGATGACACTAAACTGGGAGGAGTGTTAGATACACTGGAGGGCAGGGATAGGATACAGAGGGACTCAGACAAATTAGAGGATTGGGCCAAAAGAAATCTGATAAGGTTCAACAAGCACAAGTGCGGAGTCCTGCATTTAGGATGGAAGAATCCTATGCACTGCTACAGACTAGGGACCGAATGACTAGGCAGCAGTTCTGCAGAAAACGACCTAGGGGTTACAGTGGATGAGAAGCTGGATATGAGTCAATAGCGTGCCCTTGTTGCCAAGAAGGCTAATGGCATTTTGGCCTGAATAAGTAAGGTCATTGCCAGCAGATCGAGAGATGTGATCATTTCGACATTGGTGAGGCCTCATCTGGAGTACTGTGTCCAGTTTTGAGCCCCACACTACAAGAAGGATGTGTAAAAATTGGAAAGAGCCCAGCAGAAGGCAACAAAAATGATTAGGGGGCTGAAGGACATGACTTATGAGGGAACTGGGTGCTGAGGGAACTGGGAATATTTAGTCTGCAGAAGAGAAAAACGAGGGGGGATTTGATAGCTGATTTCAACTACCTGAAAGGAGGTTCCAAAGAGGATGGATCTAGACTGTTCTCAGTGGTATCAGATGACAGAACAAGGAATAATGGTCTCAAGTTGCAGTGGGGAAGGTTTAGGTTGGATATTAGGAAAAACTTTTTCACTAGGAGGGTGGTGAAGCATTGGAATGGGTTACCTAGGGAGGTGATGGAATCTCCTTCCCTAGAGATTTTTAAGGTCAGGCTTGACAAAGCCCTGGCTGGGATGATTTAGTTGAGGATTGGTCGTGCTTTGAGCAATGGGTTGGACTACATGACCACCTGAGGTCCCTTCCAACCCTGATATTCTATAATTCTATGACATTTGACTTCAAGTTTATTTGCTCTTGAAACAATTCCTGAGTGATCATAACTAAATTAACATAACTAAAGCATCCTTAAGTTATTATTTTCATACTGAAATGTGCTGTCACCTATGTGTTCATGTGGAATATTTTAAATCCTTTTGCTCACTATTTTTAATCATTTTGCTCTAGGGGCAATAGTTTGCAGAATTCCCTATCCATATGCTCATAACAAATATGGCTACGACTACCTTAGTTTCTGATCTACAATTTGTTATGTATCCCCACCTAAACTCAATTTCTCACCCTTTTTCTCATATCCTGTTAGATGATGCCAACCCTGCTCCTCCCTCATTAAGAGTTCCTTTATAATTAAATTATATTTTATAACTTGAGTAGATGAAGTTTAATATGGGCTAAGAGAATGAGAAAGGGGTCAGAAGTTGAGGTGCCCATGTTTGGTTTGGAAGTAGGGTTTGGGAGTACTGAGACCAGTAGCCAACCAGAGCAGAGATCTGTAAAATTAATGTATCATTATTCACCAGCAAATATAAAGTTATTATTCAAATGCCTGCTCTCTGACTGGCTAATAAAAGCTCTCTCCCAAGTATAGGTATTTATATGAGTATTTGGAAATAGTCTACAATCATGAGGATCAGATGTCCCTCTTCCCCAAGGGCATGAATGAGAATGAAGTTACAGTTACTGTAGGGCAACGCTGCATTTAGTTCAATAAAGAGTAACCAAAGAATGGATGAACTAGTCAGGTAAGATATGAACTAACTTGATTTTTTTCCCATACTTTCAATGTTCCAGACATTTTGAGGTTGAAAAAAGTTCAGGTATAGGTTCTTTATAGTAATATTTTTCAATTTTATACTTTGTACTGTACATTTCCTCTGGGACACTAATTCAGACACATCGTTCTTGCATTATTTGCAGAAAGAACTGGAATTTTCAAAAATCTATTTTTATTTACATTCAGGATTTGACAGATATCCAAACCTGGAGGCTTAGCAAAACAAAACATGCTAGCCTGAAGGGGTTCTTTCATCTGAAACACTTACCATGTCCAATTACTCAACAAACTCTTAAATCAGTCAGCTTATTTCAGCGCTGAAAGAGAAGGAAAATCCTTGCACTCACACTGATCACCTCTTTAGATTTTGTTATTTCTTTTTTTTTCTCCCCAAGTACAAGCATATTAAGGTAGTGGTTGATGTATAATGCTAGCAATGATACACTGCTTGAAAATTTATATATTTTTTGCATCGTCCCAATGGATGAAATAGAAATTTAGGTGATGATGAGGGACTGAGGGTGAACACTGAGTATTTATGCAATTTATTCAGAGTCGGGACCACTTTTATTAACTTACTGATCTCACCAAGGAATAACACTGAAAATAAAATGAGAGAAAGATCCTGATGCATATGAGTGACAGATGAAACTTCACTTGCAAAAGCTTGGTCTTGTGTATTAATATTAGGAAGAAAAGTATTTTCACATAACACCAGGAACTGGGTAAGTTCAGTCTTTTCTTTTCCTAAAAAGGGACAAAATTAGCAAATGTCCAGTAACATCCAGTTCAGCAAATTTGATTTTGTTTTGCTTTGCTTCTCCAACCTGAAATGTGTGAAGTTCAAGAAAACTAACACCCACATGGTATTTGCATTGTTGCTTAAATAATATCCTGTGATTAACAAATTGTTCTGACTTCTAGATAAATCAGAAGGAAACCACAGGAAAGGCTGTTTACATTTGCTCTCCCTGCAGAGATTACAAACAAAGACATCTGCAACAACAACAGATTTTATTGACCTAGCCTGGTATAACAAAGTGCAATGCCAGTTCCAATAGATAATTTTCCCATTTAAACCAGTACAATGCATTTAAAGTTTAACATGAATGTGAAAAAGGAACATATCCAATTTATTTAATTTTTTTCCACAGGAAATATTATTTGAAAACTTGAGGACCTTATTCAAAATGAAGTAATTCTCATGCAGCACCTTGTTTGTACTGTATTCTTAGCAGAATGTAATTGATTTGTACCATACCATTAGAACTAGCATTACTATAAGAAATACAATTGTAAACAACCAAAATTATACTTACTTCCATTCTGCTTTTGTGCAGTTTAATGGAAGTTAATTACTTAGGGTTGTGGTAGATTCTCCATCCCTGGGCATTTTAAAATCAAGATTGGATTTTTTTCCCCCTAAAAGATAAGGTCTGATTCAAACAGGAATGAATTCAGGAATTTCAAAGGTCTGTGTTGTGCAGGAGGTCTGTCTAAGTGATCACAATCACCACATCTGGCCTTAGAATCTAAGAGATAGACGCTAAGGGAAGATTCTGAGACTGGAAGAGATCCAAAGCCTCTGTGTCCATGCCAAGGGCCAGATCTGTAGCATGCTCCCTCTTTCTCTTGTTACCACAAAAAACACTCTACAGGTGGGTAGGGGACAATGCCACATTTCATGATATCACAGCTCCTAAGTAACTAGGATGATCTAGTTCACAATGGATGATCACAGCCTCACAAAAATAGGGGCTTGGAGGGCCCAGAAGCCATGAAACTGTGAACATAGTTGGGGTTCAACATTACAAGGTGCTAATAGTGTTCAAATCCCATTTATGACAGTCGCAGTTGAGGGAATTTAGCATCTCACAAGAGTGCTTAGAAGCTCGTCAACTCAAACCTGTAGCCTCTGGGAATCCTCCAGAATTAAAGGAAACTAAACCTTTGGACTTTACGAAACTCAGTTCCCAGGAGAAATGCCAATGACCACAAACTCACAATGTTTTCAGTTCTCTTATATAGGAAATGTAGGATACCATTCAGCTCTAAAACTACTCTGAAAAGTCCTTCTTAATGCCCTGACAAAGATAATGGCTTTCACTATAACTGTATAAGTTAATTTTATACTGTCTGAAAAACAATCCATCAATATGGGTAAAATCTTAGAAATATCTAGAAAAGATGGAATAATACAGAATTCAGACTGTCATATGCAATATGGATTCCTTTATATTTTCACAGGCAATAATTTATGCTCTGACAAATAAGAGAGAAATTAACTAAGAAGAACTGGCAGCCCAGAAAGCCATTGGTATTTTCAGAACTCTTTCAAAAAAAAAGCCTGGGGCTGCCAATATTAATGATGTGGAAAAATATTGGTTTTTTTTTATTTATTTTGCTTGAAAAACACATAGTTTAACTTTTTAATTTTTTGTTGTACACTTTTTCATTGCTTAACAACAAAAACTGATCATTAAGGACCGAATTCTGCCACCCTCATTCATGCTGAGTGTTAACTCTCTATATACACAGTCCAACTGAAAGCCAAAGTATTTCCAAGTGTGAAGTACTGAGCAAGGGTTGTAAGATGTGGCCTTTATATACATGAACCCCATGTTATATTTTCATAACAATCTTTCTACATGATTATTTTATTTAATGAAGTTAGATTATGTGTAAGTGCCACTAACACTCTTATTTGAGAAATAACTTCTAAAATTAATTTAGTGATGTGAAATGTGGATGATTGAATGCACTGGAGGCTCAAATCCTCCTCACCCTCAGAACATACCCAGCATGAGCAACCATCATGCACTAATGTGCCTCAACTCACTCCTAGGAGACTGTCCAACCAGAGAGAAGAGGCAAACAGAATGAACTGCCAAAATTAATGCCAATAAATGCCAGTTGGGGTGATGTTTTTCCCCCCACCTGTCTACCAAAAATTGGCCTGAGATTATCAAACCTTTCTATATGCCATTGAATATACAAGATAATATCAGCTGCCATTCAGTACTAATGTTGGCAAGATTTGAATGAATGGTCAAGTATGAATACCTCAATCTCTTTATAAAACAAGGAATTCCTAGAACATCCATTCTCATTCCCACCCCATCCTGATAATTTTGCATGTACTGAAGGCTGCTTAGATATTTTGCTACTGAAGGCTATTATGCTTTTTGCACATCCCCTAATAATTATACTATGCAAGCTTGTTGTTTTGACTTTCCAGACTCTGTACAACCTTGCAACTTCCTATAATTTCAAATCTTGGCTGTTCCAAATCCTCCTTTCAAACTTCTCTTCTATGCACCTCTTATGGCTCCTTCCTCCAGCTGTCAGCCTGACTTCTCCGGTGCCAATCCCAATGCCTAAAGGGTCTCCCATTCTTTGCATACCAAACACACTGTTCATTCAAATTCCTCATTTAAATACACTAATTCTTAACAGCACTGTTGTTATTACAGGTAATATAATTATTTCTAAAAGCCCACACTGCTTGAAGTTAGGACTTTCATTCTATACATCATATACCTGAAAAGGAGGAAAAGGGAAGCAACTCTATCAACTGGTATCATTATCTCAGGGCCTGATTCAGTAAAGCAGTTAACTACACATATCTTTGAACAAATATTTGAAGTCATCCCTATTCAGCAAAACACTTAAGCACATGGTTAAACTCTTTGGAGCCATCTGTAGTAGTAGTATGCATGTAGGGCCTCAGTCCTGCCAACACTTACACTACACTTTAAGCATGTGCTCAGTTCCATTTACTTCAACTGTTGCACTCAAAGGATTAAAAGTAAGCATGTGCATATTTATGGAATCAGAGCCTAACACAGTTTTAAGAGACATCTGAGAAGAGAGAGGAGATCTTAACATCACAGGATGAGAGACTGATTAAAGCTACAGAAAAGTAAAGACCATGAACAGGGGCAGCTCCAGGCCCCAGCACACCAAGTGCGTGCTTGGGGCGGCATGCCGCGGGGGGCACTCTGTCGGTTGCCAGGAGGGCGGCAGGAGGCTCCAGTGCACCTCCCGCAGGCGTGCCTGTGGAGGGTCCGCTGGTCCTGCGGTTCCGATGGACCTCCCGCAGGCGTGCCTGTGGGAGGTCCACCAAAGCCGCGGGACCAGTGGACCGCAGGACCAGTGGACCCTTCGCAGGCATGCCTGCAGGAGGTCCACCGGAGCCGCCTGCCACCCTCCCGGCGACCGGCAGAGCCCCCCCACCCCCCGCAGCATGCCGCCCTCCTTAGGGCAGCAAAATGTCTAGAGCCGCCCCGACCATGAAGCAAAGAGAGAGAGGGGTCATTGGTGCGAGGGTAGGGGGGAGGAATTCTGAAAAATCTAGAACTTTCTAGAGGGTATTAATAGTTTCACATAATCAGAAACTCACTAACTGTTCCTAATCATTAAAGTAAAAGACACTATGCTGGTCTTTTAAAGTTATGATGGGGGAAACACAAAAAGTAACACTTTTCTTTGGAGAACAGAATCCAAAAAATTGAAATACTAGCAGAACCTTAAGTATAGTGGAACAAATGAAATGCTGTCATATGCACTTTATCCCTACAACATCAGCGAGGATCTCAAAATCCAGGCTGATATCATGATAGACTGACAATATCCTGCAATATCTTGCGTAAACCTTATGGAATTAAGATAAACTTTACTAAATTAAGTTAAATAATATTGAAATAGGTTTAATACATTTGAGGTGAAAAATGCAGTAGTGTATGTCGTGCAGTAGAATTGTATGCCACTCCTCTAGAAAGATGGGATGCTAATGTAATTCCTCCCATTATCAGTCCTGAAGCCACCACTCTGGACAGATATATGCTAGTTCAAACAGAATTCTCTAGGACCAACAGACATACCATGGATTTTTGGATAAATAGCCTGGTTCTAAAAAGACTCAGGGCCTTCTTCCTGATCAAGCTAACAGACAGGACCCTTGGTCTGTGGAAGGTCCCAGTCCTTAGAAAATTATTGGAAAGACTTGGCCTACTGAGGCCCCCAATACTGAGTGCTTGTTCTGATCTGAAGCTGTGATGAATTTCAAAACACAAGGAAACCCTTGGATGGAGTACTGAAGAGTCCATGTTAGCGTTGAGGTGATCTCTGGTAAGATTATTAGCATGAGTGTAGGTTCTTTTATTGTTTTGGTATGTTTTCTGTGTAGTGCTTTTATCTTAGTAACAGAGGCATGCACAGGAATAAAAATTGACTGGTTTTGGAGGGGAACATTTTGCCCCTGGGCCAGGGGAGTTCTGTGCCCCCACCAATTAGTGGGGGACCCGTGCTCCTGCTTCCCCTCTTATGCATGCCCCTGCTTAGGAATAAAATAGGCTTGCTTAAAAAGAGCTGTGTGGTAACTTGCAACTGTGGATGGTCACATTGTTAACCAAGGGCTTGTCTACATCAGAAAGTTGCAGCGCTGGTGAGGGAGTTACAGCGCTGCAACTTTGAAGGTGTACACATCTGCAGGGCATCACCAGCGCTGCAACTCCCTGTTTGCAGCGCTGGCCGTACTCCCGTTTTGTCTCGGGTGTAGAGGATCCAGCGCTGGTGATCCAGCGCTGGTAATCCAATGTAGACACTTACCAGCGCTTTTCTTGACCTCCGTGGAAGGAGGAAGCCTCTGGTAATCAAGCTGGTCTCCTTCCCCGGCTTGCTCTCGCGTTCCCGGAACCCCGAGCAAGCAGGTCTCCTTCCCTGCGGTTTGCAGGGTGGTTCGGGGAACGCGAGAGCAAACCGCGGCGAAGCTGGTCTCCTTTCCCGGTTTGTTCTCTCGTTCCCGGAACCCCGAGCAAGCAGGTCTCCTTCCCTGCGGTTTGCAGGGTGGTTCGGGGAACGCGAGAGCAAACCGCGGCGAAGCTGGTCTCCTTTCCCGGTTTGCTCTCGCGTTCCCAGAACCCCGAGCAAGCAGGTCTCCTTCCCTGCGGTTTGCAGGGTGGTTCGGGGAACGCGAGAGCAAATCGCGGCGAAGCTGGTCTCCTTTCCCGGTTTGCTCTCGCGTTCCCGGAACCCCGAGCAAGCAGGTCTCCTTCCCTGCAGTTTGCAGGGTGGTTCGGGGAACGCGAGAGCAAACCGCGGCGAAGCTGGTCTCCTTTCCCGGTTTGCTCTCGCGTTCCCCGAACCCCCCTTGAAGCCGCCCAACAGCGCTGCAGTGTGGCCACATCTAACACCACTTGCAGCGCTGGTTGCTGTAAGTGTGGCCACTCTGCAGCGCTGGCCCTATACAGCTGTACTAATACAGCTGTAACAACCAGCGCTGCAAACTTTTAGATGTAGACATGGCCCAAGTCTGAAGAGAAAGCAAGCAGATCTGCATGAGAAATGACACAGTAAAGGCAGAGAAGTATGCAAGTACACCAATCAGAACGAAGCAGGATGAGGGTCTCCACCCAAGAAAGGCAATGACTGGAGAACTGGAATCCTAAGTGTGAGTGCCCTTGCTGGACCACTAGCCCTGAACTGTGACAGATGTATTGCATCAAAAATACACTGTAGATATGCACCCCTTACATATTTATTGGTAAAATATCCTGAAGATTATTTATGAAGCAGCAGTACAGTAGTGGTCTTTGAGCTACTATAGCTCTGATTGAATTGTGTGTGTAGAAGAATTTCAAAAAGCATCTCCTGTCTATGTCCTTTTCATCCAAAAGATTTTTTTAAAATCCCAAATTTAGTTCATCCTTAATTACATATATGCATTCATAAATATCTGCACATCTAGAGGGACCAATACTTAAGTGGGATTCTAGGCAGCTCAGTCCCTCTGAAGAACTGATTAGCACCTTGAGGGAATAGACCTACAGTCCTCCCCTTCCCCGCCAGAAAATCCATTGTTATCCCTATTAGTGTATTTTATGGAGATATCTATTTCAAAATAAAAATTTGAGTAAAAGAAGTAAACAGGTATGCATCAAAACACACCTTCCTTTTAAGCGTGCCTAGCAGGTTATCAAATTCAAATGATTTCAGCACAAGTGGGAGAGAAAGTTCCAAAGTTTCAGGGCTGTCACAGAGAAGGTCCTAGCGGCTGCCTCCTCTCTTTTATAGCAAGGGAGATCAAGCTTGAGCACCCCTGTTGTTTGCAACTCTGGCAGTATGGCACGGGGGAAAGGCAGTCCCTCAGGTAGGACATTTTGGAGGGGCACATTCTGTACCTCCACTATTGCCCCGGGGCCCAAGGCACTCCATGTCTCCACTGCAGCCCTTAAAATACACTATTCTATTTACTTAGGGTTTCTTATTTATTGATAAGAGATTACTATTAAATATAGTCACTCTTCGAGAAACATTTTACATCTACTATTTTTAAGCTCCTAGGGCCAGACCTACGAAAGTATTTAGGCACATAAAGATACATATAGGCACTTAGTGGTATTTTCAAAAGCATCTTCGTCAATTAGGTGCCTAACTGCTATTGAAAGTAATGGAAGTTAGGCAACTAACCTGCTTAGGTGCTTTCGAAAATCCCATTAGGTGCCCACCTACATCTTCAGAGGCCCAACTATCTTTTTAAATCTAGCCTCTAGTATTTAAGACTCTCTTCCTGCAAGCTGATCCGCACATATGAAGATCAGCTGAAGTCAGCAAAGTTTTCACTGGGGCACAAAAATCTGCCCATGTTGATCCGATTATAGATCAAGGCCTACATTTATTTGAAGTTACTAGGACTCCTACACAGTATTTTATTTATTTTTTTCATCTATTTACTTAATTTGGTTTTTCTTGCACTTCTCTAGTTTGGACACAAAAGATTTTCAACGTACGCTTCATTAACTTTTTCTAAGGACAAATACATTGGTTTTATGACAGTACAAGAAAGTGAATAGCCGACAGCTGAACATAAGTGATGCATTTAGAAATCTTCCAAAATGCATCTGTATTTTGTAAAGCTAAATCAAATAGTGGAGGCTAAGTGTTTATCCAAGAACCTGAAAATTCAATAAACCAGCACATCAGCTTCTTATCAGTCACCCCCAACTGCCAGGAAGCAAAGCACGAAGTCAGCAATCCATCTCTTCATGCAGCCATCTGTAGTTAAGATTTGAAGCTTTAGTATCCACGCATTTACTTTTAGAACTCTAGAAAAATTTATTAGCTTTAAAATATTGTTATACATTAGACAAACAGATCATAACTACCTTTTCTAACAACCAGTTGGTATGAGCTCTTCGTCAATTTCTATTTTTCTCTCTTTATATTCAAGACTTCTGATATGAACATGAAATACAAATCTCTCTCTCTCTCACATTACATCTTTTTTTAATTATTCCTACATAAAACAAACAATCTACACTTGTTTTATTACAGGAATAGAAAATTCCTCCCAATACACATTTTTTAAATTTTTTTTACGTTTTTCAACAACAACACCACTTAAATTATTTTCTGCATTTCTACATTGATTTGTTGCTAGTGTTGTGCTATTTACAAGAAAATAAATGTTCATCGCTGAAGCTAAATAAATGTTCAATGTTACTGCTAACAAGGGAGAGTAATTGAAGGGGAAAAAAGTGCATTGATCTTGTTCTGATGCTTCCAACTATACAAATTACTTTCTTGATTAACAACTAGAATTACTGGGGAAGCATCTCCAGCATCAATATGTCAATTTGAAGCTCATACAGCAGTATAGTATTTAGGTTCACTAACTCAGATATATTGATTTTTTCCCCCCCTTGGATAAGCCTAAATATGGGATTTTAAAGGGAACTCAATTTTTACCTCTGTTTAAAATGTCCTAAGAACTTACACAGGAAAATTACATTCCAAAGTATCTAACAGACCTAATTTCATTTAGAATAAAATAGTAATTAGATAAGCCAATCAACAAACCATTTACAGGTCTGAAACTAGCTTGTTTAAGGACATGTGATACATTTCTCCATCTTGAATGGTTTTCAGGTGAGGGCAAAGGTCTGCTAAAAGCTTGCAGAATGGCAGCCTAAATTTCTAAGTGTTAACTAACCATAATACGCACTGGTGAAACAATGTGGATGTCAATCCTCAGAACATGCTGTAATCCCGACATTAAATGACAGGCAAACAGAACCAGAGGCGGTAGTCTCAAGAAGAAGAGGGATTTTGAGGCATCTATACATTTTACAGCAGCCTCTGCAAGGCAACTGCATGAAGGAAAAATAAATCAGTGAGAAGGATCAAGAGTTAAATTTTGAGAGTTACACAGCAAGGAATTAATGTATGACAATTTGTTTTTTATTCTTTGTGTATTGAAGTACACTCCACCATCAGTACTTTTGATAAGAAATGCCAGAGATAGCTGTATATGTCTGAGAGTTCTGGGATTAGTTGGGATTTAGTTATGTCTTTACTCGGCTTCTGGGGAGATTGAGGATAGAGGCAGTACATTGGGTAAGTAGAAATGTACTAAAAACTTCTTTGTATCTGCCCCATGAACAAGTAATCTTCAAGTGAGGGGAGGCACATTTCATTCTACCCGAGTTCCTTGTGTGATATGTATTGAATTCAGAAGCTTCAATTTTATGAACTATAGGAGCCTGACCACTGAGGATATCCATGTAAATACTCTGGAAGTTCACTTACTTCTGACTGACACAGATTGCTACGTGCTTTTATTTAATACTTAATTTTGGTATACTTGCTTTGGGTTACTAGTACTCTAATAAAGCCCTGGCAAATTGTTAAGCAAATGAAATTCAGTGGAGAGCAAAGCAAGGTAATGCACATTGGAAGGGCCACTCTGAACTACTCATATACATTAATTAGTTCTAAATAAAGTGTAACCATTTCAGCATGCTCAGTGTTCAGCTGCAATCCAAATAGTAAAAAGAAAAAACATAATAAATAAATAAATAAATAAATAAATAACGAAGTTCAGTGAATTAGTGAATTATGGTTAGAGACATGATGCCTTAGAAGCAAAATAATTACTCATGGAAAGATTTCCATATGATGAGATATTAAAAATATTACACTTATTTAGTTTAGAGAAGAGACATAGAAAATGTTACATGGTAGAGAACTGTAAAATAATAAATGTTGAAGAGAGCATTGGTTGGGGATTACATATGGTTTCATTTCAAGGTTACAAATGGTTTAATTTCAGAGGACACTCTTTCCTTTGCTTCTCTTCTTTGAATAGGCAAGTGATTACAGGCAGCACAGTGAAAGGGAGGTGAGTCACCCATTCCAGCTGGGAGCTCTAGACTGTGTGTGTGTGGAAGAGGGCAGATTTTTAAAATCATGCAGGTTCCCAGAATCTGCTAAAATGAATGCAACTGGGAGGCTTGGAGAGTTAGCCAGATGGTGAGTATCTCTGGGGTACTGATTTCTTTCTGCTATTGACTGGCATGCTGGGAGGGGCAAAAGAAAGCAATTTTCTGTACTTGGTAGTACATCGACTTTGGAAGGACTTGGAGCTGGTTTGCTATGTTTGGTGTCATGGGCAGTGCGTGAACAGCCAGGCCTAAGGCCCCGCCCCTCTCGTGCCTCTACCCCCTCCAGAGCCCAGAGTGCCACTCCCCCCCAGGGCAGCCAGCCCCCTACTGTCCCCCCAGCCCCAGAGCACTGAGTGGGCAGTGCAGCCCACAGCGCCCAGTGGGTGGACAGCGCAAGCACTGGCTCTGGCTGCCCGGAGCCCGTGGCACAGGCTGGACACGCTAGCCCTAGCCCGGGGCCTTAACCACAGGGCCACAGAGCACCCAGCGGGAAACTGGATGCTGAGCGTGGGCAGGGCTACACAAGGCTGTTTGGGGAGGCTCAGACTCCCCTGGCCTGTGATACCTACCACCCACGTTTGATGTGTTTGAAACCTAGGCTTAGGTTAGGCCCAAATCCAGAAACGTTCTTAGCTGTTGCAATGCTCGGTGTTCTAGCGCCTAACTTTTAGGCACATAGAAAATTACAGGAACAACACTGTGGTCCACACAACCTGAGTTAGGTGCCTAGCCTCCCTTGAGAATGCAATATACAAAAGCCAGCATACTAGGTTGGGAGCTGCTAAAAAGAGCCAGTTGGAGATACCGACCAGAACAATATGTGAATCCCACTCTGTCTCAGAGATAAGTGCGTAAATTCAGGCTGCAGGGAGGTGTCTAGCTTTGTTAGTGATTCATGAATGGGAATCACTATTCTCTTTATAATAGTTCTTAACATATTTGAAGACTGTTTTCCCCACTCAGTCTTCTTTTCTCAAGACTAAACACGTCCAGTTTTTTAACCTTTCCTCATAGGTTAGTTTATTGACACCTTTTTTCATTTTTCTTGCTCTCCTCTAGGCTCCCTAATTTCTCCATATCTTTGTTAAAATGTGGTGCCTAGGACACAGTACTTCAGCTGAGGCCTCATCAGTATCTAGAACAGTGGAACAATTACCTCATGTGTACATATCCCAGACCTGAACAAGAGCTTGATGTAAGTTGGCCCAATAAAAGATATTATCTCACCCATCTTAGATCTCCTGAACTCCTTCATCATTTAGGTTTTCTTCCCATGCGACTTACCTACCCATTCTTTGAGTTTGTTAGCATCTGTTTTTCTGAAGTTTATTTTCCTTAGTCTGATGCTCTCAATCCTTCCTTTCCTTAGAATCACAAAATCTATCATTTCATGATCACTTGTACCCACATTGCTTTCAGCCTTTAGATTCGTAACCAAATTTTCCCTATGAGTCAGAAACAAATCATAAAATGGATGTCCCCCTGGTTACTTCCTTCACCTTTCAAAACAGAAATTTGTCCCGATACATTCCAAGAACTAATTGGACATTTAGTGTTTTATCATATTATACAGGCATCTATCAGAAAAATAGTTACTATTAGGTCTTGTGTCTTGAATATTTCTGCTATTTGTTCTAGAAATGCCTCATACACCTTCTCCTCCTGATTTGATGGTCTATAGTATGACATAACTCCTGTCCGTCTCTCCCTCCCTCCCCCGCGCTGCTCTTATCTTTACTAAGACTTTCAACGTTACTTAAATATCTGTACACTCACTGGAATACACACATATATACCCAATACAAAAAAAGTCATGACACTGTAGTAATTGAAACCTATGTGCACAGGCTTCCCAGTCAACTGTCATCTCCCTGCTCCCATGCAGCAGCTTGTTGCTAATCAGCTCAGCAACAGCAACTGTGAAACCAGAAGTTACATCAGGGAGGCAGTTCCCTGGGCTTGAATGGGATACCATGAACTCTGATTGGTCAGGGCTTTCTATTTAAGTCTAAGGAGAGGCAAAGGTAGTTATCTGCACAACTGGGCTTTATCTGGCTGGTACATTGGACCCTCTCTTTTGATAGACTCCCTGCTTCCCTGCCTTGCAGAATGGACCTCAGAAAATCATCAAGTCAAGCAACATGGACTGAGGCAGAACCGAGTATACCTGGACTATCCCTGACAAGCGTTGGTCTAACCTGTTCCTAAAATCCTCCAATGACGGGGATATATGTGTAGAGCCTATACACTCCACACTACTGTAATTGCAGACATAGCTTCAGGAAAGGGGCAAAACACCATGGACATTCAAAACCTAGGATGAGTCAAAGACTCAGGATGCAGATAGTTGAATGCAAAGAACTATTCTGCATTATCTGTGGTATAATACCTCCTGAAAATGCCTTCTGCTTTTTAATATTTTTGTTTTGTTTCGGAGGGTTTTGGGGGGATGGGAAGCTAGAGATATTTTCATTCACTCTTTCTTTTTATATTTACATATCATTATTATTTTACTTCACATTGTTAGTCATAGTAGATGTAGAATAATAAGGAGAAGGATGCAAGTCCTGCTTTGAGACCTAACTCCCGTTAATTCACAGCTCTGAGATGGAGGCAGTACAAAACCCTCAGTGAGGCATAAGGTAGCTCCTGAGGAACTTCTGCAGCTGTTCAGTTATGGCAGTGTAAAGAAGGAGCCTGGCACTGTGCCTTTTAGTGGAATAGGAGGTCAGCATTTGTGTCTGGACCCCTTCCATAGAGGGTGCAAACCTCTTGTTGTCTTCTCCTTCCTTTGTACACTTCTGCAAGCACTGACAACAATGTGGCCATAAGAGCCTAAGGCAAGATCCTGCAATGTGCAGGTGGCCTTGATTCAGGTTCTCTAGTGCTTTCTCATTCAAAGCTCCTATTCATATCACTCCACGGAAATTTCTATTTGCAGTTAAACTTTTTCATGTTAAAATGGATGAAGCTGCTTGGGGTTTTTGGTGTTCGTTATTTTAATTTGAGGAATAGCTTGTGTAATACCTGAACTGGGAGACCAGTTTATTTGTAAATACTGGTATGTCAGGTCTCCAAGGTAGCCATTTTCTCTCCCCCTGCCACCCAACTTCCAAATACTTTGAGTAATGAAATCACAGCATAGAAAGGAAAGACTAAGGCATGGGAATGGGATTCAGGAGATCTGGGTTCCTTTACCACAGACTGCCTGTATGGTCTTGGGGAAGTCATTCAGTCTCTCTCGGCCTTAGCTCCTAATCTTTAAAATTTGGATTATACTACTTCCTTTCTCCCATACATTGTCTGTTTTGTCTTCTTCAATTGTAAACATTTTGAGGAAAGAGAATTTCTCTTACAACATGTCTATTTAGTGCCCAGCACAACAGAGCCCCAGTCTTGGTCAGAGTCTCTGATCACTACCAAAATACAAATAATAAGCAATAATAAATCTCCCATCTAAAATGGTGAAGTCACTCTGAGGAAAGTAAACATTTTCAGAATTGTTATTATCCCAATAGTGATCTTTAGGAAAGTCATACACACTGTTTCAATAACAGATGAGACCCTGAATGGGATAGATATGGTATCTCTTATATATATGAGTTGATTTCTATGAAGGTCAAAGAGAGTTCAATATTACAGAGAAAATAGCGGCTTTTACATAATCATAGCTGCTGAACTGCTCTGACGGAATCCTTTATTTAAAATGTCAGAGTTGTAATTCACAAATATGTGATTTTTGTAAAGCTGCTATTGATAATTTGTCACACACAAATAATGTCACAGAAAATTGGTGGCACTTTTCATTTTTAATAGCAACTTTCCTTTAATGATTTAAGAAAATTATGGAATTTATTCTCTTTTTGATGGCCCTCCCACCTTTTTGTCAACTTCTTTGCTTCCCCAGCTATAGCCTTTGCCAGTCCCTCACTTTCACCACATCTGCCTCTCCACCTTTCAATGTCCATTTCCTCCTCCCTGGAGATATTTTAAATTTGTCACAAGGAGCCATTCCTAGTAAGGTCCATCAGACAAGGACTCTGCTTTGATGTACCTTAGAAAGTCTGTCAAATGAAATTTCCTAATTTGGAAAAGCCATTTTTCAGGCACTTTATTCATATTTCCCTCTCTCAGTGATCCTTTACCTATGGTTTCAGTCTTTTATTTGTAGCCATTGAAGGAACAATACTAACTTAGGGCACATAAGTAACGTACTGTAGAGTTTGACACCAGTAGTTTGTATGGCAATAAAAAACTTCATCTTAGTAAGGTTGGAGTTAAGCTTGTTCATTTGATTGAGATTTCAGGAATTGGATGCGGCATTCTGGCTACTTGTATGCTGCAAGTTGTAAGGGAGTTTGTTTCAGAGGCAAAGAACCTGTGAAAATGTTTGATTCTGTCATTTGGGTGAATAGTGTGGAAGTGGATGTTTTTCTAACTGAAGATTTCTTTGATTTATATTGATAGTTTTGATAGGAAATATGCTTGAGAAACCTAATTGTAGGAGAGCAACATTTTTGTCAGGGCTGAGACATAGGCAGCCAGGTCTAGCGATTGGGGCAGGGTTCAGAACTGGCAGTCAAACCAAGGATCAAAGCCAGAGTCTGAGATGAGGGGCAAGGATCAGGAATAGGACAGGAAATCAGGAACTAGGAGTAAGGCAGGGAAGCAAGAACCACAGTGAAAGGTAGCCTGCATCCACACCTGTCACTGTGGTATGTAATTATATCCAGCAGGGAAGCAATGGGACACTACATGGGTAAATGCAGCAACACAGATGTGTGAGCCTATGTAGGGTAAATATACGTGGGTTGCCCATGAAGGGCACTTCATTCTACTTGCCTAAAGCATGCCTCACCATTTACATTGCTATTTACTCACATCCTAGGTGGTCTTGTAGTATGTGTACTTGACACATCACCATCAGTGTAGATGTACATAAGAATGGCATTACCAGGTCAGAACAATGGTCCATCTAGCCCAGTATCCTGTCTTCCAACGGTGGCCAATGCCAGAAGCTTCAAAGGGAATGAACTGAACAATAATCAAGTGGTCCACCTCCTGTCATCCTGCCCCAGCATCTGGCAGGCAGAGGTCTAAGGATGCCCAGAGCCTGGGGTTCATCCCTGACCCTCTTGGCTAATAGGCATCATCCATGAATTTACCTAATTCTTTTTTTAACCCTGTTATAGTTTTGCCCTTCACAATGTCCCCTGGCAATGAGTTCCACAGATTGACTGTGCATTGTGTGAAGTACTTCCTTTTGTTTTTGTTTTAAAACTGCCTATTTGGGATTGGGTGATCCCTGGTTCTTGTGCTATCGGAAGGGGTTTATAACTTCCTATTCATTTTCTCCACACCATTCATGATGTATCTCCCCTTTAGTCATATTTTTTCCAAGCTGAATAGCCCTAGTATTTTAATCTCTGCTCATACGGAAGCTGTTCTATATCCTTAATCATTTTTGTTGCCCTTCTCTGTACCTTACATATGACACTCATGTTAATACATCCCAGAATGTAAGTTGCCTTTTTTGCAACAGCATCACACTGTTGACTCATATTTAAATTGCGATCCACTATAATCCCCAGATCCTTTTTCTAGACAGTTATTCCCTACTCTGTATTTGTTGATTTGATTCTTCTTTCCTAAATGTATTACTTTGCAGTTATCTTTATCAAATTTCATCTTATAGATTTCAGAGAACCCTCTAAAAAAAGAACAGGAGTACTTGTGGCACCTTAGAGACTAACAAATTTATTTCAGTATAAGCTTTCGTGGGCTACGGCTCACTTCATCGGATGCATAGAACTCTGTTATATCAAGGTCATTTTGAATTCTACTCCTCCTCCTACGTGTTGCAACCACTGCCAGCTTGGTGTCATCCACAAATTTTATAAGCATACTCTTCACTCTATCATTCAAGTTGTTAATGAAATATTGACTAGTACCAAACCCAGGACACAGCCCAGCTGGACCGTTTTAGATATACCCTCCCACTTTGACAGCAAACTGTTCTCGAAGAGTAATTCTGAATAATCTTTCAACCAGTTATGCAACCCCATAACAGTAGTTTAATCTAGACCATATTTCACTAAAACCACAAATACGGGGTATCATCAATGTCTTAAAAAGAAATGCCATCCACCTTCATACACACAGATCCAGATACTTACATTCATTCCTTGTTAACATGGCCTACTATGTTTAAAGCATCTAATAATTGCATAACCTCTTATGACTGAAAAATACTAGTCTTGCTATACAGTTGAAAACTCTGTCTATGGCAAAATCAGCAAAACAGAAATAAGAATTAAAGAATCTTCCAAAGATGCATATTTTAAATAATTTGTGGTTAGCTCTATTTCTGAGTCATGTGGACATGATGGTTTTGTGTATGTGTGTGTGTATGTTAGGTTTAAAGTAATGCATGCAAAGTAATTTTGCAGGAATTATTCCAAATCTATTAGTGTTTTGGGTCCAAGATGGAGAAAGACAAATTATTTTAATATACAGCTATTATGGTTAGTAAGAAAACAGCCAAATATTGCTAATTAAGCCATTCATCAGATCCTCTCTTTGAATTTTATTACATACATGGTGTTTTATTTTTCTCCCTAAACTATTAAGAATATAAAAACAAATCAGGTGCTATTCTACAAGTATCCATTTTACCCCCCGGAATACCTTATTATGAATATACGGTAGATAGAAAGTACAGTATGCAAAAAGAGAACTTATAAAAACCTAATTCCATCCAATTTTCTTTGAACGTGCAAGTTCGGGCAGCATGCAGTGTGTGGCCCCAGTTACTCATCATATATATTCCTCATTTTTGTCTGTTATTTAGTTTTATCAAGTAGATCTGAGAGGAGAATCTCACCCTTTAGTTCAAGTATTTATGCAGAAAAAAGATAAAAAACCAAGAGGTGCATAATGTTGCTATTACATGGTTTCCTAGACCTACCAACAAAGAGTCTGTTCCACTACCTCAAATCTGCTTACTCCAACACTGGCTTCCTTGACTCCTGGTCCTACTTCACTGAACTCCTCTAGTGAATGTCTCATGACTATGAAGAATTCCTCCAGTAAAAGTTGTTCTCTCATCTTTATATTGTGACATATTATTTGCCAGTGTTATTTCTCAACCTTTGTTGACTCAAGCCTGCAGTTTCCATCACCCATTTACCATGTTTGTCTACTTCCTCAACCTCTCCCTTTCTACACCCAACTCTCTTTGTACGTGATTTTGTTGATGGGAAGGGGGGGAAGAGGGGGAATCAGCAAGATCTACCTTGATCTCCAATTTCCAACTTTTCTTGGTCATCACCAACTTTGAGGTTTTTCAACTTTTCCCCATCTCAAAATGTTCCACCTGCCCAACAACTCCATCACCTCCAGTTTCCTAGTTTCACTTGCCCCTACCCTCACCCCTTTTTTATTTTTTGCCTTGACTCTCACCTTCCTCTGACTTCTTCAGATGTGCTACTGTTTCCCCCATCTTCCAGAAAACGTATCTTGACTCTCACATGCCTCTCCAACTACCATCCCATCTCTCTTCTACCTTTCACCTTGAAGCTTATCAGATACCCTATTTCTGACTGTTGCCTTGAGTTTCTTTCCTCCAACTCCGTCCTTGACACTCTCCAGTCTAATTACCACTCTCTCAGTTCCACTGAAACTCTTCTCACAAAGTTGTTTAATACCATCTTCTCAGTCAGTTATCAAGGAGTCTACTTCAATCTTACCCTTCTTCACCCAATTTTGACATTGTTATTGACAAACTCCTTGACATGTCCATCCAGGTTTTTTGCAATACTATTCTCTTCTCATTATTATCCTACAACTTTGACTGTTCCTTCAGTGTTTCTTTCAGTGGGTCCTCCACTTCCACCCTCCCACCGTTTGTAGGCATCCTACAAGGCTTTGTCCTCAGCTACTTCCTCTTCTCACAATACAATATTTCCTTGGGCAACTTCATCAACTCAAACAGTTACAACTACCACAGTGACAATTCATAAATCTACTCTTCCACTCCAGACTCATCTCCATCCATCCAGTCCTGAATCTTGGCCTGTATTTTGCATCTTCTTCTGGATATCTAATCTGTCAATATAAGCTTAATGTAGTCAAAACTAAATCTTGATCTTCCAACCTAAACCATCTATGTTACAACTTTCTCTGCCACTATCCTTCCTGTAACTGGGGATCAGTTTTGACTCCTTTTTCTCACCTGATATTCACATCCAAGGATATTTAAGTAATGCTACCAGTTAACATTTCTACACCCCATTCTTTTCCATATTTTCCCACAGTGAGAATTCTTGTTCAGGCCTATATCATCTCTTATCTTTGACGACTCCAATCTCCTCCTCTCTGGCCTTCTTGACGTTGTTGATTCTTCCCATTACTGCCAGCAAGATCATCTTCCTTTTCCATCATTCTAATTAAGCCTCCCACCCCATCTTTAGTCCCCTCAACTAGCTTCCTCTTCTAGAGTGCATCAAGTTCAAGATTCCTGTTTTTTGCCCTCAAACCTCTACTGAACACTGTCTGTCACTATTTATCTGACCTTGACTTGTTCTGTATCATAATCCCCTCAACCCCCTCCATTTTGCCAATCCAGCCTTGCCCACTAATTTGTCATCTTCTCACACAGAAGTCTCCATACATTCTTCCATGGCAACCAGATACATTGAACAACCTAATCTCATCTCCTACTCTCTTCACAGTCCCTTCTGAAAGCATCTCTCTCTCATGAGGCCCACAGGGAACTAGATGTCAGTGTCATGGCTGAATTATTTGGAAGTTACTTGTATGCCCTATTTTCATAATGTATTTAAACATAGACTGGGATTTTCAGAAATGTCTAAGTGAGCTGGGATCATAAATTCCATCAACTGTTACTACTACTACTACTACTAGATTTGTTGGCTGAAAATTTGTGGTAACAGCCAGCTCCATGGGTAACAATGGGGATCAACCAATGATTATAGATCCAAAGGATAAATATTTACCTGTATTTACCCACATCTGTATCTAAGATACTTAAAAAAGAACAGGAGTACTTGAGGCACCTTAGAGACTAACAAATTTATTTCAGCATGATACAGAAGTATTTCTCTGAATTTGAATAGTAGATATTTGTGGTTTTTAATTTAAAAAAAGCACTGAATAATAACTGTACGTATGTTTTCTTCTTAACTGTGAACAAGGACCAGGGAGGAATTCATAGAAAAAAAATAAAGAGGATTTGCATTTGAAAATATTGTACGGAAGATAAATGTTCTGTAAAGGTTGATCTCTCCTACAACCAATCATATAGAGTTACAAAGCATTTCCAAATATGAAGGATTTTATTGTATGGATGAAGAGAATAAGCATCTTCATTTTAGATATATTGCTAGCTCATGAAAGGTTTTAAGAATAACATTTGAAAAACACGAGAAAAACAGCACAAAAAGACACATTTGAATCACAACATTGGGCTTGTAGATATGACTTTTAAGATTTGTAGTTATTCTGTTTAAGTTACATTTCTTCATTGGCAAGAGAACTCATGCCACATTAATATGCATAAACTACAAACAAAGCATCTAAAATTCAGTGCAAGTTTTACATGTGAAAGGTGATGTACATTAGTCAGAGGAGGGAACATCAGACCTACACTGAGAAATGAGTTCAATGTTTTTTGAACTACTATGCATTTATATGTTGTTTGTACAATTTTAAATTATTGTAGTCTGCTCTGTAACTCTATAGTCTCTAGTAATAAGATATTTTAAATTACTTCAGCTATTGTTGGACACAGCATTAGACATTGCCTCTTTCCTCCAACAATGATGATCAGAAAACAAAGTGTAACCTGTCACCAATGGCATACTCATTCTATTATCAAACAAAACATGACGACAAAATGTAGTAAGGGAAAAAATGTTTAATAAGCCCTATTCTTCCCCAGAATAATTCCATTGATTACAATGGAGTAAAATCAGGGAAAAATTCACTCAGTATTCTTGGAATTAGTTACATACCTCCTATGAATTTTATTGGGGCTTGGATGGTTAATTTCCTGCACATCACACTGAATTTTTACATTTAAAATGATCTACATTAAGCTCATGTAAATAAGGAAAGGCTGCCACTATAGCATATTGTAGGTTTCTTTTTCACTGGATTAATTTTCATTATTTTATTTTCAATTTTAAATGTTTACATCATCCTGCTTTTATATCTTATTTTTTAGTTCCATAACCAACAATGTGAATTTGAGCCTTAAATATGACCCTACCATAGTTGTAAGAAGGCTATGCATCTTCCAAAAAAGCACAATAGCAAGTACATCTATAAAACATGATCATCCCTTAATAAATAGAGAAAATAGAAACCAGTATGAGCTTCTGCATTGGTAACCCACATTCATTACCTGAAAGTTCACTATAGAATATCCAAATCATGTCCATGTGTGATGGAATATGTTTAGCATATATAGGAAGTGAAGCCAAAATTCTAAACTTGAGTGCCTAAAATCCATATTTAGGCTATAAGTGACCTAATTTTGTGAGATGCTGAGCACCTAGCAGTGTTTAAAGCATACCTGACTGAAAGGGGTTACAGAAGCCACTCCATCCAGGTCACTGAGGGCTACATTTAAGCCCTGCTTAGGGGAAAGCCCCCTCTGATTGGCTGCTTTTCCCACTTCCTCTCCTTTTGAGATGTAAGTAGCCAGTCAGAATCTCTCCTCTTCCCCTTAGAAGCCTATTTGCACAGGGGGCAGGGAAGAGGAATGCAAGGAGACTACCAGTTCATGATGTGGCTTAACTTCTTCCACCTCTCCTATGAGAAACAAGGATGGCTCCTTTGCTCCTCCCCCTTTCTCTCTTCCTCCCTGCAACACAGACCGGGAAGGTGAAAAGAGAAAACCCTGCCGCACTCTCTGCCCCTGGGCTCAGATCTTGGACATAAGGGTGAAAAGCTCCTGGAGGTGCTGGAGCAATAGAGAGGAGTCTGCAGGGAGAACAGAATTTATGTTCGGCTCAAACTCACAGATGTGGAAGCAGAAATGATGGTGGAGGTAGAGCTGGAGAACAGGCACATGTGATGTTCATTTTTTTAGAAAATGATAAGCCCCACCTCGTTATACCTCAGCGCATATACTTTTTTCAGCCACTTTAGGTTCTAGTGCATTGACTTTCACAGGACCCCTGTGTTATTCAATGTGACCCCTGCCTTATTGAATGCACATTTCACGCAGGATACAGCATCCTACTGCTTTCTAGGAAATAGTTCCACATTATGAAATTAATGTGTATTATCATTTCTCTATTAAAATAAAACAACAACTAGTACTATTAATACAAACATACACGACTAACGAAATTATATACCAAGTATGTTCTCACACAAACATAAACATCATTAGAGTTTCAGAATGAAGCACTTGAGAAAATACCAAAAATAAGGTTGCATGTTCAACCTTAGCTCTTGTCTCCTCAACCATCAGTATTTTGATGCAGTCTTCAATTACCTGATCAGTTATTTCTTCCCATGACCTCTGCTGTATTGAGAATGCAGCTTCATGCCTATGGATATACTCCAAATTTACACCAGTGCAAATGAAAGCTTCTTTTGGGCACAGAATGAATGTACCAAGACAGGAATTCACTCTTTGAAAATGGAATGGAAAACATAGTTCAGATGCCTCATTCAATGCAAATTTTCAAGCCAGTATTCTCACTATATGGGGTCCTTCAGAAATAATAGTATGTGAGAAAGACTGCATTATAAAGCATGGATGCCAGGGGAAAAAGTTAAAGGTGAACATATAAAGTTTCTTTCCCAAACTTAAATTGTTGTAATGTTGTTTTTATATAGAGGCTCTAATTAATGTAGATACCTGTAAGAAGGTAACTGAGAAACAATTAATTTCCATGTTTCCAGTGAGCTAGTATCATGAAATCTAGTATTCTTATTATGGGCCAGTAGGGATGAGATAAAGAAAAACATACTTGAAAGTTAACTTTTTCATCAGACATTACCAGCAAAACCATTAACAAGAAGTATTCACAGGAGGTATGAGGCCTCCAGTCTATAGATATTAATGACATCTGAGGTCAGTTCTATTTATTAAATTTTAGCCAAGAGAAATATTGAAGTTGAGTGACTATGCAGCAGGCATCGATGCTGACAACTGCATCCACCCAAAGGATGAACTGTCAAATAGTATATTATACCGCTCTTGGTACAAGCCAACTTCTATTCACCATCTTTACTAGGCACTTCCCAACAGCTCAGGAATGTAAATATTACATCTATGAAGATATTCAAATCCCTGCCATAATAATTAAAATTCATTTAAACTAGGCTTAGCTTTGGTTTTATTTCTAGGCAGCTGCATCATATTATACTTAGACACATTCAATGTCTTATTACAACACTAAATATATTAGCATATTTTTCAATACTATCCTGAAAATCAGTTATATCTCTGAATCCCAGCCACTCCCTTTAGTTTGATATCATCTGAACATATAATGATCATATATAAATTAGTAAAACATATTAACAATCATACTGGTCCTATTATATGAAGCCTTGGGAAAATCCACTCCTGATAAGTGTCAAAGAATATATACCTTTTAATACTTTAGTCAAACACAAGCTGGACTCACTACAGGGATAACTGTGTGAAATTTTATGGCCTGTGCTATACAGGAGGTCAAACTAGATTATGTAATGGTCCCTAGTGGCTCTGGCTTGAAAATCTGAACATTCCAAACCCTCTTCTGAAGAATCGACTGAAGAATTTCACATCCATTGAACAATTTATGGAAAAAAACATATCTTACATGTGGGGAGGGGGAGGGAACTGTATGAGATGGAAAACTTTGCAAGCTTATTTCACTGAGGTTTCTTCTTCATTTTTCTGTGAATCTTAGGACTACCAGGGACACCCAATATACTGTCTAAAGAGAAGAAAGATCAGAGTCAGCCTTCTCCCGGCCATGACACACAGATCTTTCCATGGAACCTTGCTCTCACATGCTGTACCCACTGATAGGTAATGCATAGGAGCAAGCTAACCATGGAGCCAGATTCCCCATAATATCTGCTAACGGGAGTCCACAGACTAAGGGGAAATATAGGCTATGTCTCCACCATGAGCTAGAAGTGGGATTTTCCTGCTCATATACACATGCTCATAGTAGTTCAAGGAGAGCTAGTATGAGTATAAATAGCAGTGTAGCCATGGTAGCAGCAGTGGAGGCAGAACTTATCCCTGCCAAGTATGTAGTCTCTGGTTTCAGGAATGTTTGTACTCAGCACAGCCAAGCTGTGCCTCTGCTGTTACCCCCTGTGCTATTACAGCTACACTACTGTTTATACTTGCACTAGCTGTCATCAAGCTGCTCTGAGTATGTGTACGCGAGCAGGGGAATCACATTCCTATCTCTTAATACAGACATAGCCAGAGAGTTATCATGTGGAGTTAATGATTCCCCATTTATCCAATAATACATCACGTGATATAGCTCTGAAAATCTAGATATTATGCACTATAGCCTGCAGCCCTATTTCTACACCATTCATTGGAATTGTATTCACTTATTTTTAATCAATTAACTTTAACCTCCTTGTTTTTATCTACTACAATCTACCTTTATTTTGGTTTCAATTATTCATACACGGATTGCTTTCCAGGAATTTAATCAGCTAATTAAGTCACCACATTCATGTATAATGAAAAGTGTTTTTGAATGCAGCTCTTTGCTTGCAATATGACATGAAAAGTATCGATAAACCAACATTTTATTTAACTTAACCTCTACTTTGAAACTTAAAAGGCTCTACAAGATTATAGTTGGCACTTACTTTAATTACACTCTGGGATTTACTTTTTAAGTGGTAATGTTTAGGTTGCATTTGTCATTCCATATGCGTTTCCATTTCCATAGACACTGATTAGGACTGTAAAATACAGTTCAATTACTTCAACCTCTAGTTAACTGGAGAATTAGATTTCAATAAATAGCTAATATATACTACTAAGCTTAAAGAGGGGAATAATATCACTAACAAATATTTAGATTAGGATAGACTTCCATTAAACCATTTCCAAAATTCTAGCATCCGGACTTAGTTGCGTGAAAATATAACATTTCTCACTAATATGCAAATCAATATACAGAAATAGGGCAAGATCCTGATTTCACATTGATGTGCCCCAGGGGGATTCCATAAAGTCAGGACTATCACTCTGTTGAGAAAATGGAATAGGTTTTTATATGCCTCGTATGAAAGTCAATAATATAAAATCATTGAACATCTTCATATTTTATTGGCACATGTAATGCAATGGCATTTTAATACAGTACAATCTAGCTCACCCGCACAAACGTGTTTTTTGTTTGTTTTAAAACAATTATACAAAACTGTAAATTAGAACAGCTGCTATGACAAAACAACAATCATTTTCTTATAAGGCATAAAGCAATATGTTAAAATGAAAACATAGAGTAGATTGAAAAATACAACTTGTTCATTCACAGGCCACCTACATGACTCCAAAATGGTAAATAATCTGCAGCTTTTCAAAGCAATCTTGGTAAATTTCAAATTTGCTGCTGTTTTCCTGTGACTATGGGATCTCTTATGATAACAGACAGAAGGAATGCATAAAGTTACATGAATACCCTGGGTCTGGTATTTACATTCTAGTTCTGCAAAGAATGTCAAGTGAAGTCTCTAATAAAAGCCTGTGTCATTCTGGTCATCAATATCAATGTGAAATGTATGTACAGATACTACATAAGGAGTTATGCATGTCTACTGAAAATGATACATATAATTTTAAATTATGCAGCTGAGGGGCTGGTCACCAGGAAAGATAAAAAGCAGGTTTTTCTCCAGGCAAGTGGCATTTATCAATCTATCTGTTTCATGTAAAATAAGTAGAGTCAGCATCACCATGAGCATCTTAGCATTCTAAGTCAAATCCTAATGAGAGCTAGCACAGCAGGTCTCAAACTTCTGTACTGGTGACCCCTTTTACATAGCAAGCCTTTGAGTGCGACCCCCTATAAATTAAAAACACTTTTTAATTTATTTAACACCATTATAAATGCTGCAGGCAAAGTAAGGTTTAGGGTGGAGGCTGACAGCTCGCCACCCCCAGCTGGACACTACAGGAAATTCTTGAAGACTCAGAGGTTGGTGTGAACCTATTGCAAACTTGTATAGAGAGAGCGAGACTGTGGACCCCTGAAAGTCAGTTCTTGTGTTGCCAAGGGCTGGTGGTTTCAGGGAGCTGATCCACAGCAGACACAGACAAGACTACCTCATGCAAAGGGCAGGTGGAGGCGAGGTGCCCCTAACAATGGGTATCCCCGGGAAGCATCACAATTTCATATTTATACATCACAAACTGGACTATATGTGGTTATCTATAATGAAAAATAGGCTGAAAATGGCAGCATAGGCGATAGTCCAGGACATCTCATCATGATTGATTATAGCCTGGGACAGTGGTTTAATTATTACTTGCTAAAATAATGACACAATTTGTGGGCAATTGTATTGAAACACTGAACTAAGTTACTTGTTATTTTCAAAATAATTCAAGATTTTAAAAACTCCATTGATATTCAACTTCTAGGGATATATTTTCCTTTTTTAAAGACTCAGTAAGATGCCAAACTGGCCACAGACAAGTTTAGTTTAATTAACTGACTCTGCTTTCTTCCAAGGCCCCTCCATTTGAAGCATGGATCTTTTACAGGTAAGTGGGGAACATTAAGACCTGGGAGATGGGTCGGAAACAAGAGGGAGCATGGGCTATAATGGCAGAGAGAAAGGAGGGTCAGGGCAAAACTGGGACAAGATCAAACCAGTATCATAGATGCCTATATACAAATGCGAGAATATGGGTAATAAGGAAGAACTGGAAGTGCTAATAAATAAATATAGCTATGACATTGTTGGCATCACTGAAACTTGGTGGGATAATACACATGATTGGAATATTGGTGCGGATGGGTATAGTTTGCTCAGGAAGGATAGACGGGGAAAAAGGGAGGAGTGTTGCTTATATATTAAAAATGTACACACTTGGACAGAGGTGGAAATGGACATAGGAGACGGAAGTGTTGAGAGTCTCTGGGTTAGGATAAAAGGGGTAAAAAAAAAGGGTGATGTCATGCTGGGAGTCTACTACAGGCCACCTAACCAGGTGGAAGAGGTAGATGAGGCTTTTTTTAAACAACTAACAAAATTATCCAAAGCCCAAGATTTGGTGGTGATGGGGGACTTCAACTATCCAGATATATGTTGGGAAAATAACATCGCGGGGCACAGACTATCCAATAAGTTCCTGGACTGCATTGCAGACAACTTTTTATTTCAGAAGGTTGAAAAAGCTACTAGGAGGGAAGCTGTTCTAGACTTGATTTTAACAAATAGGGAGGAATTCATTGAGAATTTAAAAGTAGAAGAAAGCTTGGGTGAAAGTGATCATGAAATCATAGAGTTTGCAATTCTAAGGAAGGGAGAAAGTACAGCAACAATAGAGACAATGGATTTCAGGAAGGTGGATTTTGGTAAGCTCAGAGAGCTGATAGGCAAGGTCCCATGGGAATCAAGACTGAGGGGAAAAAACAACTGAGAAGAGTTGGTAGTTTTTTAAGGGCCCAAAAGCAAGCTATTCTGATGGGTAGGAAAGATAGAAAACGTGGCAAAAGACCACCTTGGCTTAACCATGAGATCTTGCATGACCTACAAAATAAAAAGGAGTCATATAAAAAATGGAAACTAGGTCAGATTACAAAGGATGAATATAGGAAAACAACACAGGAATGCTGGGGCAAGATTAGAAAGGCAAAGGCACAAAATGAGCTCAAACTAGCTATGGGAATAAAGGAAAACAAGAAGACTTTTTATCACTACATTAGAAGCAAGAGGAAGACCAAGGACAGGGTAGGCCCATTGCTCAGTGAGGAGGAGAAACAGTAACAGGAAACTTGGAAATGACAGAGATGCTTAATGACTTCTTTGTTTCGGTCTTCACTGAGAAGTCTGAAGGAATGTCTAACATAGTGAATGCTTATGGGAAGAGGGTAGGTTTAGAAGATAAATAAAAAAAGAGCAAGTTAAAAATCACTTAGAAAAGTTAGATGCCACCAAGTCACCAGGGAAATGCATCCTAGAATACTCAAGGAGTTAATAGAGGAGGTATCTGAGCCTCTAGCTATTATCTTTGGAAAGTCATGGGAGATGGGAGAGATTCCAGAAGACTGGAAAAGGGCAAATCTAACACACACAGGTTTTCCCCTGACTTCTTCCTCCCACCAATTCCCTGGTGAGCTGCAGACCCAATTCCCTGGAGTTCCTCACTAAAGAAAACTCCAACAGTCTTAAAAAGAAAGCTTTATAAAAAAGAAAGAAAAATACATACAAATGGTCTCTCTGTATTAAGGTGACAAATACAGGGTCAATTGCTTAACAGAAATATGAATAAACAGCCTTATTCAAAAGGAATACAATTTAAAGCACTCCAGCAACTATAGACATGTAAATACAAAACTAAAACTCAACTTTGTACTTACAACTTGGAAACATAAGATTAGAAAGCAGGACATAGAAAAATCCTCCTCATAGCTGAGAGAAATTCAGGGAGACAGAAGAACCAAGAACAAAGGACTCACCCACAAAAATCCCTCCACCCAGAGTTGAAAAAATCCTGTTTTCTGATTGGTCCTCCGGTCAGGTGCTTCAGGTTACTTTTTTTTTCAGGTGAAAGAGACATTAACCCTTAGCTATCTGTTTATGACAACCCCATACAGGACTGCCCTTGTGAGTTGAGTTAGGAACTGATGGGTTATCTTTTGTTTGTAACCTAAAGCAGCTGTGTCCATGGTAACTGCAATGTTTATTTTCTGGCAGCCCAAGTACAGACCCTTTGTTGCTGATCTGACTCTGAGTGTTTATGGGAACCCACCAAGCCTACAGCCTGAACAGTCAAGTGACTGGAGTATCTCTGTAACTCTTGCCTCCAAGCATATGGTACACCCAGCATGCTACCAAACAACTGGGAGAGTACTTTACCACAGCAATCACAGCAACTCTGCAGTGGGGCCTGTCACACTACTTTATACTGCAGTCAACACAACTAAAAGGAAGTGTGCTGATTCCCTTGTTTCTGTGTGTGATCAACCAGAATTTACTAAATTACTATGACCATAACAGCTGCAGGCAGGTGAACTCACAAATGGAGTGTGCTTCCACTCATGTTCCTGGGGACATAATGTGGCCTGCAGAACCTTTATTATTGGAGGTATGGGGAAGGAAAGAACTCCAATCCCAGTTTATTTACAGAGCTGCCATTATGAAAAAAAAATGCAAGCGAACATCTTTTTTTTCTGTGATTCAGATAATCACTGAAGGACAATAAACTAGAATCCCAGAATGCCATTTCAGCAGAGTTACTTTAAAAAAGAAGTAGAGAAAAGAACATACTGTAAGATAAAACTTAAAGGCTATCTCTGTCATTCTTTTTTAATGGATGGTCTGGTATATTTATGTCACAGCAATATTCTAGTTCAAACCACATCTATGCGTTTTAAGAACTGTCACGAATAAATTTGACTTTAACATACTTTAATTCTCAGCTGACATTGGCATTAACCCAAAATATACCCAAATATGCAAATATCCAGAATGTCAAGTTGGCATGTGTAATTATGAATTTCATATTATTGTAAGTTCCTTCGAACAGGCACCATATCTTATTTTGACTTGTAAATACATACATTGTTTACTTTATTACTACTTAAATACTTTTGTAGTTGAATTTTAAAAGAAAACGTCACTTAAATAATGTTAATTCAAACTTAAGTTATACTGTAATAAGGTTTGTCTGTATTGAGATTTAGTTTTACTTGAATATAAGGAACTTGAGAATCCATTCTTGTTCATCCCATATCTATCAAATCCTATCTATCTCTCTAATCTATCTATTATTTTATTTTCACATATAATTATATATTTCAAAGTATTGAGGTCATGCAAAGAACATGTGCAAATTTAAAGACCATGAACATTATGGATTTAAGTTAATAGACTTATTTTCAAATGAATTTCCATTAAAGTGCATCTGTGACAATAACAGGAGCCGCATCTGTCATTTACATGAAGTTCTTGAGCATCATTATGATATTTCTTCTGTCAGCCCTGACATGCATTCAGCTTAAGTATTATTGCATCAGTGTATCCACTGAGATATGCAAACAAGGAATATGGATGAGTTTCTCTATAAAGCATTTGGAAATGTCATTTAAAAACATTATATGTATTATGGAGGAACCCAGAGCCTCAATCAGGATTACCACCCTAATGTACTATACACTGAACAAACATATAGGAAGTCTTGGTCCTTGCAATAAAGAGCTTCAAATTTAATTTAAGTCAAGATGCAGTAAGTGTATGTAAAAAAAAATAGAAGAACCTGGGGGAGGAAGGATGAGACAAACCGGCCAACTATATCCACAACTTAATGCATAGACATAAATGTAGTTTGTGCAGTACCCAAAAGTTAAAAGTGAGCACTACTTAACAGCAGTTATGCCCCATAAGCATATCATACTCTGGACTACAAGAAAAAACATGACACACAAAATAAATCTACTAAAAAGACTGTAGATTTATCATATGTGAAATATTTTAATTGAATTTCTAGAATATAAAATTATAATAAATAAAAAATATAATCATACTGTGAGGTGTGGGAGTTTGCAGCTTGACTTTTAGATAATATTTATTGGAATTTTAAGACCTGTTACAGTGTCCTAAACACTACAGGGTGCAATTTTAAACATATTAACAATCATACTGATCACACGGTCTGTCACAAAAGCATGGATCATGGGGGATTTGCAGGAGGCCCAATGCCTCTTCTCTGGCCCTATCTCCTACAGTTCCCCCAAAGAATGTGACTGACAGGGCAAATCCCCACACTATGGTCTATGATAATGCAGTATAGTTTTTGCTGTATTACCTTTTTTCTTAGCCTTAGCCACACTCTTTCCTTTTCCCATTCACAAAATCACTGGACCTCACCAAATCAGAAGGAAGGGAGAGACATTATAGCAGAGGCAACTGAGCCTTCTTTCAACACAGGATGGAGAGATCTTCTCCTCCCGCAGTCTCAGGGGGTAATAATGCCCTCTTTTAGGTGATGGACAGTTGGTGAAATCCTACCTCAGAGTGGCTCAGATGAACAACCTGGAGGCATCACCTCACAGAAGTCAGGCACTGCTGGAGGGAAATGTGAGAAGGCATAAGCCTAGCTCTAAATCATAATAATATGCTTTTAGGCACACTTAGATGTAGCCTATAGAGTATTCCTCCAATTGAGGAGTGGTAGGTCCTCTCTTTTCTTTTTCATATTTTACTACAATGCTTTTTAAATTATTACTACTTTTTTTTAAACAAAGCAGCATTTGTAGAGGCTTTCTCTGGTTCCTCAGAAAGCTTCTATAGTTCTCATTTCTATTTTATGGATTGGGGAATGGAGACAGAGAGGTAAAGTGACTTCACTACAGAATATAGCAACTCAGCAGCAGAACTGGAAACAGAAGACAGGTTGCCTGACTCACATTCTCTCACAGCCTTATCTAATCGTGCTGCTTCAGTATAAATGGGAAGATTATAACAAGTGTTAAAATGTATACATTTCCATGGGTTATTGAGTATTTTCCCCCTCCACGTCATTCCTTCCCTATCTTTAAATGCAAAATACCAGGAAGAGTAAAAACAAACACAGCAAGGATTACATTCTAAGAAACAAAAAAGATGAGAATTAATGCATAAAATACCTGATAGAGGTAACTAGGATTCAGTAGGTAATGTCTCAAATGTGGCATCTGAAGTGAATGTCAATAGGCTGCCAATTGAGCAGAGTACTGGTTGAAGCTCTGTGGTTTGCCTCCGGATAATCTTATTAGAGGTGTGCAGATGTTTGGAAGAACAAATTCAGATTTATATTACCCACATTCAATAGAAAAGTACATACCAAGGACAATATTATACCACACGTTTTAATCAGAATTTTATAATGCCTAAAATAGATTGTATATGATGACCCAAAATTAGGAACCTAGGGATTGCCATATTGGATCAGACCAGTATTTTTTCTTTTAATATATTCTGTCGATGACACTAGTCAGTACCTTATTCCTCAGTAGAAGTTGCAAGCAATCCAATTATGGAATAACCTTGACACAGGAAAATATCATTTTAACTCCCATCGGTTGGTAGTGCCATATGGCCTAGAACAGCATTTCTCAAACTGGGGTCCGCAGACCCCTGGGGGTCTGTGAGGGTATTCCAGGGGGTATGTGAGTCATGTCTGGGGCCGTTGACCCTGCTGATCAACTCCTCCCCATTTTCTCGCTGTGCCTCCTGCATGCAGCAGAACAGCTGTTCAGTGGTGTGCAGGAGGTGCTGGGAGGGAGGGAGAGAAGCAGGGGTGGGAAAAGGTGAGGTGAGGCCTTAGGGGAAGGGTGGAGTGTGGGCAGGGCCTGGGGCTGAGCAGGGTGCTGGGGGGCCTGCAAAAATTTTTAAATCAAAATGGGGTTCCTTGGGTTGCCAAAGTTTGAGAACTGTTGGCCTAGAACATGAAATATATAAATATATATTTGATTTGTCCATAAAATATCTATAAAGTATGCAGACATATGATTAAATGAACTGATATGTTGTGCCATTACTCTTCAACAAATACCTTCTCATAAACCTTGCAAGAAGTTTGGGTTATTTTTACTCAAGCACTTTATTTGGCATTTCTTCCTTGAGTGGCCTGCTATATAATTAAATATCCATGAAAAAATTGTGTTAAAATATGCCATCTGGGCAAAGTCCACAGTCCTCATTCTCAATTTATTATACAAGAACACCAGTCACTTTGGGTTTTACTGTAGGTAACCAACCTTCTGATAACATTTTTCCAAGGTTTATTAAAACTTTGTTTAACTTGGTTTCTAATTGACCTCTAGTCTTTCATTACCTCAGAATATATTTAAAAAAAAATTTCTGCAAATATTTGATAAAAAAAAACCTGAATTTGCTTTAGCTAGGTTTGTAGCCATTTTATACTCATATTCTGTGAATATTCTAGCAAATAAGTTTACTTGCATGAATGTTTGCAGAAATACCAAATTGTAAATGAATATTGGAGAATAGTTACAGATAATTTTGAATTCATAATTGAGCCTATTTGCAACAATAAACTTATTCTAGAATTTGTGCACTTCTATATAGGGAACTGGAGCAAGATCAGGTGATGCATTCTAAATTAGAAATTAAACATAAAGCTCAGATTTCAAATGCTCACAAGCTCATCATGAACAGTCAACAGGCCAATAATTGTTCATTTAAATTATCCTGTGAATAATTCTGAATAACGAGTAAATATGAGAAAATCATAAGCTGCTTAAAAAATTTGCAAACAAAAAAAACAATACATGTATCAAATATATTATTTGCTAAGTTCTATTAGAGATGTCTGAGACAAGAGAGTGAATATAATAGTCTAATTTTCAGATACTAGGCTGCATTTACAAATTTACTTTGCACTTATAGTATACAGGATCCAGGGGCAGCTCTAGATTTTTTGCTGCCCCAAGCACAGCAGTCAGGCAGCCTTCGGCGACTTGCCTGCGGGAGGTCCCCAGTCCCGCGGATTCGGCAGCTTGCCTGCAGGAGGTCCGCTGGTCCCAGGGCTTCGGCATACCCGCTGCCGAAACTGCGGGACAGGCTGTCATAACATTTTCTTCCCAGATCTGGACCTTAACGTCCAAAATATGGGTGTTAGCATGAAAACCTCCAAGCTTAGTTACCAGCTTGGACCTGGTACCGCTGCTACCAGCTAAGAATTATACAGTGCCTAGCTCACTATGGTCTACCCAAAACCTTCCCTGGGGGACCCCCAGACTCAGATGCCTTGAGTCTTACAACAAAGGGAAATAACCCCCTTTCCTTGTTACTTCCTCCCAGGCTCCCCTCCCTGGACGACCCTAGGAGATTCCCTGCTTCCAGTCCTGGAAACACAACCGAGAGATCTAATCTCTCCCCCTCACCCAAAGGGTATGCAAAGTCAGGCTTAGTAAATCTAACACAAAGAGATTTTCCCCTTGACTTCTTCCTCCCACCAATTCCCTGGTGAGCTGCAGACTCAATTCCCTGGAGTCCCCACTAAAGAAAAACTCCAACAGGTCTTAAAAAGAAAGCTTTATATAAAAAGAAAGAAAAAGGACATTAAAAATAGGCTCTGTATCAAGTTGACAATATACAGGGTCAATTGCTTAAAAGAAAAATGAATAAACAGCCTTATCCAAAAAGAATACAATTTAAAACATTCCAGCAACTACACACATGTAAATACAAAAGAAACAATATAAACCTATTGTCTTACTATCCTTTTACTTACAACTTGGAAACAGAAGATTAGAAAGCCAGGAGATAGAAAAATCACTCTCAGAGCCGAGAGGGCACAGACACAAGACAAAGAACAAAGAAGTCACACCCAAAACTTCCCTCCACCCAGATTTGAAAAAGTCTTGTTTCCTGATTGGTCCTCTGGTCAGGTGTTTCAGGTTACTCCTTTCCAGGTGAAAGAGACATTAACCCTTAGCTATCTGTTTATGACACAGGCGTACCTGCCGCAGGCAAGATGCCAAAGGCTGCCTGACTGCTGCCCTCGCAGGGACTGGCAGGGCGCCCCCCCGCGGCTTTCCGCCCCAGGCACGCGCTTGGAGTGCTGGTGCCTGGAGCCGCCGCTGATAGGACCATTCATACAAGAAACTCAAAATGTTTTACAAAAGTTTATAAACATATTAAAAAAGAACCTGATCCACGTGGTGCTGAGTACCATCCAACTTCCATTGACTTCAGAGAGTTGAGAATGCTCAGCATTATTGTGTATAGGGATTTGGATTAGATTTTAGAGTGAGATCATCTTCCTCCCTTTGCCTGATAAAGGGCTTGAACAGCATAAAGAAACTGTAAAAGCCCCAGTCTGGGACTGGGGAGAAGTCCTGTGAAGCAGGTGCTGCAGAAGACATCTGTAAGGCTGCAGTTTGAGGACATTCTTGCAATCCGCTAACAGGGATGAGAACAGGATAGAAAGGGTGTGGTGTCGGGGCAGGGTCACAGCATGCTGTACTGAACAGATTCCAGGCAGCACAGTGGCCCAGAGAAAAGCCTTAGGACTTTGCTATAATTTAAAAAGTAATAACCCAGGATCCAGAGGGCATAAAGGTGGTTTAAAAAGACTGTAGCCACCTCTTCCCCCTGAGCTGCAAGTTCTCTGCTGTGCCTCTAAAAGGTGCAGCACAGAATCTTTTCCTGAGTGTTTAGGCAATAGCAGCATTCAGATTAGAACCTCAGCCAATCGTAATATATTAGATGTCACAGGGTGGCAAAAGGGAATAAGATCAGAGTATGAGCTGCTGGTCTCTCTAGATATGGTGCCAGTATGGGGACCTGGACTTGCAGTGAGTCCATCCGTCCTTTAGGCCCATTGTTTTCAGGGGCAGGTCCATGAATCGCTGAGTCAGCATGGGATTATATTTCTCCATACCAAACTCTGGGGACCCACATTATGACGGGTTCGGTCACAGAGACCCCCTTGGGACTGTGACCTGACATGTTGAGATTACCTCTAAGCCCATTTTCCCTGCCAGCTTGGGACTCCATAACCCTGCCTTGTTGAGCCAGACATGATAGCCTGCTGTAACACAGACCCAGGTGTGCTCCATGCCCCCAAAGCTGCAGACTTTAACTAAAAACTGCTCAGCAGGTTTCCTATCTCCAGCATCCAGACACCTTGCTCCCAGTGGGATCCAAACCCCAAATAAATCTGTTTTACTCCGCATAAAGTTTATACAGGGTAAACTCATAAATTGTCCACCCTCTATAACACTGATAGAGAGCTATGCACAGCTGCTTGCTCCCCCAGGTATTAATCACTTACTCTGGGTTAATTAATAAACAGAAGTGATTTTATTAAGTATAAAAGTAGGATTTAAATGGTTTCAAGTAATAACAGACAGAACAAAGTAAGTCACAAACAAAATAAAGCAAAAAGATGCAAGTCTAAGCTTAATACATTAGAAAACTGATTACAGATAATAGCTCACTCTCAGAGACGTTCCAATAAGCTTCTTTCACAGACTAGACTCCTTCCTAGGATGGGCCCAATCCTTCTCCCTCATACAGTCCTTATTAGCAGACATCTTTGGTATAAACTAGGGGTTTTATCATGACTGCAGTCTCCTTTGTTCTGTTCCACTCCCTTTTATAGCTTTGGCACAAGGTGGGAATCTTTTGTTTCACTGTTTCCCCGTCCTTCCTTCTAACTGGAAAAGCATCAGGTTTAAGATGGATTCTAGTATTTGGTAACATGTCACATGTCCTGTGAGACCCCAGCCTCCATTCTTCCAGGGCTGGCCCGCACCCAGGTACCCAGGAAGGTTTGCAAGTAAACAGAGCCATTTGCAGGTCATTGATTCTGAAGCACCCTTAATGGCTTCCATGTAATGGGTTTACATCTGTAATATGAGTTTATATCTTATTTTCCTAACTTCAGACATAGAAATAATATATGCAAACAAATAGGATGAACACAGTCAGTAGATCATAAGCTTTGCAATGATACCTTACAAAAGACCTTTTGCATGAAGCATATTCCAGTTACACTATATTCACACTCATAAGCATATTTCCATAAAACATTATGGAGTGCAACATCACACAAGTTACTAGCTATGTTAGTTATGCCTAAGGCCAGCCTTGAAAATAAATATAGATCATGAAATGTATCCACTTTAGATAATCAGTTTACAACTACATTGAGGCTATAAGAAAACAATATTAAGTTGATATAGAACATCCAAACAAATACATGGTAAAGGAATTGTAAGCCCAATCTGAGCAGAGTTCAGAACCTGGAAAGTACTGTAGTTCTACTGAATCAATGTGCTATCTGTAGTACCATCAAAAATTAATACTCTTCAGTTAGTGTTGCATATCAATTATGTCACCAGTGCAGATAAAGAATACCATTTGGGTACTTTTCTGACTTGCAACATATGCCAAAGACATTGACATTTCTACTGGTATTTATCTCAAACAACCAATCTTAAGTCTGGCAATAAGGCATTGATATGTAGGGTGTTAATGCTAAGCTTATTGAAAAGTGACAGATGTTAACCTTATTAAATCAATCAGTTCATATAGTTAAAGTTCTGTTGATTGCAGTTTAATTAGCACTTTGTCTAGTTTGAGTCTAGATACAATGACATCTTTTAGTGAACACTTATTCTGACATTTCACAAGTTGTTAAGGGAGCCACAAATAGGCTAAGCAATAAAACTACGAATATGTTACTGATTTTACTTTGAGTTTTATGGTATATTCACAAAACAGAAGAGATGTAGTAAACTGGCAATAACATAAACATAAACTTTTAATGATGTTATATTCTTCCAAAGCTTCAGTGTAAAAATCTCAGCTAGTTTTATGTATGATAATTATTTTCCAGGATGAGGTACATTGTTATTTATTTATATTAGTTTAGCCTGACATCCTCTAAAAGCAGGACAAATTAACTTCAATATTTAAGAAAAGTATTAACATTAGGTAATACTTTCTCTTAAATATTAACACTAGGCAATGAATTATATTTTGTACTGAACACATTGGTGGTTTCTTGAGGCAGATAGACTCAAATGCAATAGATGCTTCCTAGCTTGTACACAAAAAAGGCAGTCTCTACACACATCTCAGACATAATTTAATAGGAAAATACTATTGTGAGTTTCCACTGACTGGGCAGACCAAAATTAGAAGATATAAATATAGGTTAATATTGGCAGAAAGGACAAACTTTATTAATAGTCCTTCTCTCTGACAAATGAGAAGAGTCCTGTGCAAATTTGTCAGTCCTGCCACTCTGTCAGTCCAGAAGGTTCTTGTCCCATTCAACTAAACTTGGTCCATCTCCCGGGATCTAAGAATACTCCAATAGGCCCCAAATCTCATTGTGATATACTGTCAAGTATCAGAGGGGTAGCCGTGTTAGTCTGGATCTGTAAAAGCAGCAAAGAATCCTGTGGCACCTTATAGACTAACAGACGTTTTGGAGCATGAGCTTTCGTGGGTGAATACCCAATTCTTCAGATGTGATATACTGGATCTTCTCTACTGGAAAGTCACAAGAACTGCTTTCATGGTGGCCTCCCTTCATCTGAGCCTGCCTTCAAGGGATTTACCACGAGAAAGAATGATCAGGCCCATGTAAAGTGGCAACATTTTCAAAAGTGACTTAGGGAACCTAAGGCCAAGATTTTCAGAAATGACTAGAGATTTTGGGAGCCTCCATGCAATCTGAGATGCCTTGAAGAAGCCTCCTTTTTATAAAGCAGCAAGCACCCAATCTCTGATAATGTTAGGATCCCTCATTGAAAGTTATTGGGGCACAGGCTCCTAAGTACCACAGTCATTTTTGAAAATGGAATTTGGTCACACTTAGGTGCTTTTGAAAATTTGACCCCAAGTCTCTGGAGTCTTAGTTCCTAAAATAATAATAAATACTAAGCAAGCAGCCAGTGAGCAATAGCCATGCTAACTGCTAGGTTTATGAAGAACTATATAGAAATATACAATTAAAACCATTCGCTAATAAATTATTGTGCTTTAGACAGGACACATTACTTGCTTAGATCTAAAAAGTAGCTTTCCCTGCAATGAAAATATTGTGCAGAAACCCGGCTATATTGGTATTCTACTTTCAAATAATATCTATTCTAAATCAAACATGTTTAAACACCACAATTAATACACAAGAAACAGTCCGAGAAGAATAAAAACATTTATATTACAATATCAAGACTTAAACTCTACACTAAATAAGATGAGGAAAGAAAATTAAATTTTTGACATAGTTTTCCAAAGAAGATGTTTTATTCATTTGGAACATTAGTTTATATTATTATATAGCATACAAATACATCTTTATCTATTGTCAATGATTAATGGACTTTACTTCTCAGATGTTTTTAATTATTATTTCATCAAAAGCACATTATTCTCTGATCTAATTGCTAATTTTATTAGAAGACTTCAGTACTGCACATCTTTAGAATGATATTTTTATGCAAAAAAAATCAGAGAATATATATCTAGTGAGAGATTTCAAGTACAGAGATATAGAGGTTCACATCATCCAAGCTTTTCATGTATCCAAAGTAGTCTCAAAACACAGTTCTTTGAGTAATAATAGATTTCTTTTGTTGTTGTTGTATGTGATAGAAGTTCTGTTTCTTTCATATCTGATATCACAAAATAATTATACTCTGTTGTAGTTAGGATTAACTCTTCTAAAAGCTTTAAATTCACCACTTTTAGTTGGATTGTTCTGAAATATGCTCTGCCTTATCAGGGTACTAGGAAATAAGTGTTAGTAGTCCAAATTTGACCAAGGGGATCCTTATATATAGCACCTGCAGTAAACAGAATTTTAAATAAATCAATTTGTTCCTGTAATGTGTTTGGGTTTTTTTGTTTGTTTGTTGCCCTGCCACAATAAGGGCCCAAAATATGGCTCGGATCCTCTCTAAACAACTCTCAATCACAAGTGAATTATCTCAGCTAGCACATGACACTCACTGCTTCTTTGGAAGATTTGGTTATATTTAAGAAGTTATTCAGAGTTAAATTAGGAAAGTAGCTAGAGCCAAAAGAGAATGAAATAGACAAGTGCAACAAGACCTCTGTTGAAACAAGTGGGTTTCCTGGCAGTCCATTGTTCAAGTAACTGGGGGACTGAAAGGGATATATGCCAAGGGCATTTAACTGAGTTCTGGCCATACACTGGGAATTCAAGCTTTTTAGTCAAAATCTTAGAATGATCAGTGGCCATTTGTGCTATTATCTGCCTCTGTTGAGAGATTTTATATTTTGGGGAAATGTGCCCTAAGTAGTGCAGCTATTTTAGAAGATGCTCTAATCATTTTCTGGGAGGGGGTTCTTCTCTTGGGTCTAGTTTGGGATGCAGAGGGAGACCCCCCCAATGCAGAAGTAAACTATACCTATGGTCCTTCTCTATAACCCCTGTTCCTGTCATCCCCATGTAAGTTGGGACCTGGAGGATCTACGCCCCTCAGATGGAGCTAAGCCTCTATGTACCCCAGGTAAACCAGGATAGTGGGGTCCTGCCCTTCCAGGGGTGTGTGAGACTCTTTCACTGCCTCCCCTCTCCCCTATTGTGTGAACCAGGATCTAAGGGGGCCTGCCTTTCTGGGTGAGGACTGAGAATGCTCACACAGACACTCACACATTGACAATGGAGAGGGTGATGAATGAAGCAGTTCACACACCTCAGAGCTACCATTGCAGGCTGTATTCAAGAGCTGTTCCCAGGGAAACAGAACATCTCGTTGAGATGAATGGCCCATCTCAAACCTCTCTGAACTTTCTCTGCTATAGATGGATGTGTGTAGTCCCTTCCCTATGCACTAGGCAGAGAACTGGAGTAAGAACTCTGCATCTCTACTCCCCTGCCCTTTCCTGACTCTATCTGATACATGCACTACTTACAACCCTATCTTTTTCTCACCTCTCTCTAACCTCTCCAAGCTTACAAGGAGCATGGAGTGGTTAGGAGGAAGATGGTACTGGTGTGTGAAGAGGGGGACTCAAAGCAGTTGGGTGGGAGGCTTGGAACAATCCTTTCTCTCATGGCCTCCCTCCATCCTGTCTTCCCCACTGTCATAAACAGACAGTTAAGGGTTAATAGAACAGGAGTAGTTCATGTCTCTTTTGGCTGTAAAGGGTTAACAAGTTCAGTGTGCCTGGCTGTCACCTGACCAGAGGACCAATCAGGGGACAGGATACTTTCAAATCTTGAGGGAGGGAAGTTTGTGTATGTGCTGTTAGTGTTTGGTTGTTGTTCTCTCTGGGTTCTGAGAGTGACCAGACGTGCAGCCAGGTTTCTCTCCAATCTCTCTGATACAGTCTCTTATATGTCCAGAATAGTAAGTACTAGGTAGATAAAGCAAGTTAGGCTTATGTTTGTTTTCTTTATTTGCAAATGTGTATTTGGCTGGAAGGAGTTCAAATTTGTATTTTGCTGAAAGGATTTTAATTTGTACTTGTATACTTAGGCTGGGAGGGTATTCCCAGTGTCTATAGCTGAAAGACCCTGTAATGTATTCCATCTTAAATTTACAAAGATAATTTTTACTGTTTTTTCTCTCTTTAATTAAAAGCTTTTCTTGTTTAAGAACCTGATTGTTTTTTTATTCTGGTGAGACCCCAGGGGACTGGGTCTGGATTCACCAGGGAATTGCTGGGGAGAAAGGAGGGAAGGGAGAGAGAAAGGTTAATTTCTCCCTGTGTTAGAATTACTTTCTCTCTCAGGGAGAGTCTGGGAGGGGGAGAGAGAAGGAAGGGGGAAGGTGAATTTTCCTCTCTGTTTTAAGATTCAATGAGTTTGAATCACAGTGATCTTCCAGGGTAACCCAGGGAGGGGAAGTCTGGGAGAGGCAATGGTGAGGGAAAGGGTTTATTTTCCTTGTGTTAAGATCCAGAGGGACTGGGTCTTGCGGGTCCCCAGGTAATGTTTTGGTGGGGGGACCGGAGTGTACCAGGCACTGGAATTCCTGGTTGGTGGCAGTGCTACAAGTACTAAGCTGGTAACTGAGTTTAGAGGAATTCATGCTGGTACCCCATCTTTTGGACGCTAAGGTTCAGAGTGGGGGATTATACCATGACACCTACCAAAAAATGTTTCCACAGACGCTGTGCTAGTCCATGCACTGTTCCTACGCCCCCTCCACGGCTCCTCAGCCTGCAGTTCCTGTGCCAGCATGTGCCTTTCCCTGGGGAATAGGGCCAACGAAGGGGAATTGGGATGTGCTAGAAAGGCAGAGAGATGGGAGACAAGCAGATGATGAAGGGGCAAAGAAACTAACATGAAGTAACCTCATTCTGTGGTTAGGATAATTATTGCCAAGAAGTCAGCGACAGTGGATTGAGAGAGCTAGGCTGTGGTATATGAGGACACAGAGATTATTAATTTTTAAATGAAGGAAATTAAATGCCTATTTGACTTGGCTAAGGCAGAGTTAAGGTTGCCCAATAGTACCTCATGCCCTTCCAGAAAGTGGGGAGTGGATAACTTAAACCTCTGAAAATGATGAAATAGAAAGTTAAGCTTTACACTCCCCAGGCAATGCAACTTTAATTCTGCAGCAATGTGTCCTGGTTTTAAGAGGTTCATGTTAGCAGCCTGGAAAGGCATGAGGTATCCCCCGGCAACCCTACCTCTGTAAATGAAGTTTTAGGGCACTCAATGGAAAAATGGATGTTATTTCTATATCTCTACCAGAACCATAAACTGACCCAATGGTTCCCCATATCACAGAAAGAGGCAAACATATCTGAACTGGCATAGAATATTAATACTTAATTTATTTTACTAGGCACAAATGTTTCACTGGTTTCAATGGGAGCATTTTCTTGTTCGGAACTTTAAAACAGAACTAGGAAACTAGAGATCTGGATTTAAGGTGGTTTTCTACTCTAAAAAGTATGTGCCCTCAGCTAGGGATCTCTGAGAAGTGACTAGCCAGATGGCATGCTTTTAGCAGCTGCTAGTCATGCTAGTCAGCCTAGAAAAAGAGATGCAAATGCATACTGAAGGAGTGGTTTGTGGGTATAAGCCTGATCCAGTTCCCATTGAAGTAAAAAGGCTATACAACAGTTATACTATTGTAAGAAAACTTTGATAAGTTGATATGACTAATAAAACCAAGTATTAATTAGGAATGGAATGAATCTTTTATTTTTCATTTTCCAAGTGTCACCATTAAAAGATAGTAAATACTAAATCTGAGCATAATGGAGGTAGGGGGATGCCAGCAAATGGGCAAAATGGTTGGGGAGCAGTTCAGGTATTCCAGGACAGGTGGTGGGAAGGAATGGAAAGGGTAATAGAGACAGGAAGGGTAATAGAAGGGAATCACCGCAGCAGCGTTAGGAAGGAATTGCAGCATGCTTTAAAGAGCTGTTGCTATGTGGCAACAACCATGGTAATTATTCAGTATTTAAGTTTGTTTTATGAATGCAAATATCTTGAAAAGTACCAAATTTGTGTACAGATCAAGCCCACAATGAATGAGTATCATATATTTATGGTATATAATGACAAAATACAATGAATAATTCTTATTTTAATCATTATATTTAAATCAGAAAGGGATTCATACTATACAAGACAGAGATACAGTAGATTTGGAAGCTGTTGCTGAAATGACAAACCTTGATGCCAAGATCAACAAACAAGAACAACAAAATAATAATAAACACCTTCTTGTGCTATTTCTGCCCTTTTAGGTCCTGGGTTTCACAACATTACTTTCTATAATAATTCTCATTTATATTTTGAAAATTCATATTGGAATCATATTACTGAGATGTTTTGATTAAAAGGCATGCAGTTTCAATGTACTGTATCCATGAACAGTTTGTTTCCATGGATATCTTACTGCCTACACAGTTCTAATATAAGTACATGATGGTTCATAAAGGAAAAGCTTTTAATACACAATGAGACCTCCCTGGTACAGTTTTGTGCACCTATACAGGTGTACACAACCATTCCTCTCTTCCTGCCCACCCCTGAATAGATACATAAAGACACCAAGTATTTGAGCCAATGAAATGATGGGAGGAAATGCAAGCCTGGAGATACACAGTGCTTGGCCCATTTATTGTAACCTAAGAATATCAATAATGAGAAGAAAAAAAAATCTGATGCTTGAAACACTATTGTGAATTCACCATGTCATATTTCAAATGGAAATAGACTATCTGCTTGTGTTTACAGAACTCTCCTAAGGAGAAAGTTCCTAAGGGCTAGAAAGGTATTCACCGAGCCCCCACTCTCATTTTATTTAAATCACTCTCAAAAAGCCACTTCTGCAGGATTACTTCAAGGGGTTACACATTGCAGAAAAAAAATAAACAAAGTGAAGCATTAAGACATATGTCAACCTAAATTGTGTCACTGAGTAATGATACATCTGTAGCCAAAGTCTTTCCTTGGCTCTACATTTCCTCATGTTTGCTATATCCTCACTTGTCTGTGAAGTCCACAGGTCAAGAAAGCACTTTGGCACATGCTTACATTTAAGCATGTGCTAAAGGGAGTTATGTGATTAACTGCTGTTCTGAATAAGTTTGATTTCCTGATCTGGGGCCTTAGTCCCTGATCCAACAAACACTTATGGATAATTTTACATGAGTGAGTAGGCCTTGTGTACATTTTTGCTGGAATATTTACAATATTTGACCACAGTGAATAGTAGGCAGCCAATTGACTGACTTGGTAAGCCTCATTAATAAGCTTAATATAAAGTAACTCATAAACCAGAAATATATATAGATGTGGCGTTTCTTTACCCAGGCCCACAGTTGCAAAACCTTGTCTTTTCCAGTTTTAACGGTACAATTTAAAAACTCAAATATAACTGTACTAATAAATACAAGTAAAACAGAGTGACAGTTTCACACTGCTTAGAACTAGTGGCATTTCTAATTAGGAGATAAAGAATTTATTACCATTGGAAAAATCACCATGAACTTGTTGGTAACTGCTACACTTGAATCACTTCCACTTTCTGTCAACTGCTGCCAAATTAGAGTTTCCCATCCACCCTGTTAGTTTTCCCATAATGAAAACATTTTTTTTTAATTTCACAGTAGGGAAGTGGAAGAGGAAGAGTAAAGAATATGAAGAGTGTTCAGTGCCATAATGAGGAAAGAAAGAAGAAAACATTTGGACATTTAAGTAGTAAGTTGCAGTAAAGTACATAAGAATAGAGACCAAATAACCCCTCCATCAGGTTAAATATTTTATATATGAAGTAAAATTGCATAAATGGCAGGTGCTGCTTTTGCTTATTTGGCCCTAAGTGACTCAAAAAAAAGAAACCATAGAGAAGCCAAAGTTCTAATTTTTGGCCAACTTCAGAGAGTATTGATATAAAGATTAAATTTTCTAAAAGAGAAGTGTCTTCAGTATAAAATGCCCATGAATATGAGACACTGGTAATAATGCAAAAAAGGCATTAAAATAATTAATTTGTTCATCTGTATGTTGCACAATAGATATAAAATATGGGTATCAGAGTAAAACAAAAAGAACTGGAGTGACAGTCCAGCTATTTTTTTTTTATCAGAATGCAGGAACTAAAGCTAAATACTTACTTAAGGAAATTAACTGTGCTCATGGACAGAACAGATTAGAGAAAGAATTTTTATAGTCCAAAAGCACACAGAAAGATCCTAAGACTTAATGAGAAATTAAATTAATTGCTTCATTTAATATATATTGTAATGATGGTGATAGTTCTTGCATAGTTTGCCAAAAGTTATTAAAATCAACAAACGAAAAGGTTTAAAGCCTTCTAGTGTAATGCAGTTTTCCTAACTATGAGATAATTAAATGTGCTAAACTCGCTTTTCTGATTGGCAGGGTAGATGTCTTCAAGGTTCTTCTATTCACTCTACAGATCAAAACTTCCTTTTCATATCCCTGGAAATTCTGTACATATGGGTATTGAAGAGGATATGTTAGCCCTATGTAAAGAGAGGGCCCTTGAGCAGAAATACCACATGATCTCAGGTGATCTGATCTACTTGTTACCCAACTTTATTGCTCAGCCATTTTGATTTTAAAGTTGTTCAAATGTTTACTTCTTAGATGGCCTACGTATTATTGTTTCCACATCATTCAGATCCACTGTATGGCACCAAGGAATATAATAGAAATAAGAGATGAAGACAGATCAGGAAAGAAGAAACAGATTTCTTAATTGTACAATTGACCTTCTCTATTGTATTTCTTTCCCCTTACTTGCTGGTCCAGCCTGTGTAAAATGAATGGCAAGTGCATATTAAATTATTCTGGTGGATAATCATTCAAACATCACCCAAAGTTGTTGCAGAGTGTAGAAGTCGTTATTAATCCTTCTCTTCTTCACAGTATAGGCTTATTTTCTGTGGTCTAGGTTAAGGGGGCAGACGTATAACCTGGAAATTTTCCAGGTTCACATTCTAAAGAGTGAAGCACTCAGGAACTACATTAAGTAGGGTTATTTGGTCTCTGAAAATGTTACTGGCAGCATTAAGTAATAGATCGACTAGTTGGAAGATAAATTTGGTAAAAAAGACCTCTCTCTGAAAGCTGGCCATAAACAGCCAGTAAAGGATTTTCCCTGACATTGTGTAAGGCTTTCATTACTTAAATCATATCCAAAAACTGGGTGACCATAGACTTTGTGATTTCCTAAAGCGATCCTGTGGCAGGAACCAGACATAGGCCCTGTGTTGTTGTCTCCCATACCCCCTCTCCAAGTAAAAATGACTGTGGCAGACTTAACCCTCATGATCAATTTATATTGTGGAAGCTGTTTTCACAACCCAAAGGGGATGGAATTTGTTTATTTTTATAATCAAAGCTGAGATTAGCCTTGATATTTAAAGATTCTCAAAGCTGACATGGCAGAGCATTTCATGGAACCCAAAACGTGGCTGGTATACCAGCCAATGCAAAATTCTATTTTATTTAATGTAGAGATAAGGTATTACTGTAGCATTTTCTAAACAGTATCTACATTAAAATAGTATTATGCCATTCCCCCTCCAAATATAAGCTCAGAGTGTTGCCTCACCACCACCATGAATACTTGCCACCCCAGAGACTAAGCACTTAGCTTAATGTGTTACATTTCACTTCTCAGAGGAATGCACTTTCATTATTATTATCTGTATTGCAGCATATCTCAGAGGACTGGTCAGGATTGGGCAGATAGTTTTGTGGTGAAGGCATCAGAGACCTGGTTTCAGCTCTACTACTAATTTCCTTTGTGATCTTGACCACACATCTAATCTTTCTGCACCTTAGTTTCTGCTGTGTAAAACAGGACTAATGCTACTCCTGTACCTCTCCAGAAGTTGTGAGGATGAGTTTACTAATGTTTTTGCAAGGTGCAGAGGTATTATGTGATAGGCGTCATAATAGGTATGACAGGAATACAGAGAACTAGGTGCTGTGGAAAAACACAGTAAGAAGCACTAGGACAGATCCTTGGTGTTAGGGTACTCAGACATCTCGATAAAATCGGGACTGTCCCGATATGTAGCTGTTTGTCCCGCATCCCCCTCCGCTGCCCTGCCCCCCCGTGTGTCCCGATATTTTCTTCCTCTCACCTGGTCACCCTACTTGGTGTAAACTGTTATGTCGCCACTGAAGTACAAATGTTTCTCAGAATACATTACAACCTGACGTATAGAGATATTTTTGGCACCATTCACATAGCTCACTCATGACGGCATCTTAAGGTTAACTGATAAAACTTATACACCACACTACACAATATGTTTTACACACACCACACACACACACACACCACACACACACCACACACCACACAGAAATCCTTTCTAGCTTCTAGTAAAGAGGCTTTAGAGGAAGCTTGGGGTCTATATCTGGGGAGGTGGTGGATAGTAGCATGATGGCAAATTTTTGCCTGAGATGTGGATGTATATAGAGAACAATTGATATGTCAATGAATGGTAAATAAAAGGTCAGTCAGCTCCCAAACCATGTTAAAACAGAACCTGTAGTTTGGGACCCAGGACCTCAGGTGACAGAAGATAAGACTTTGTGCCATGGTGAAATCCATTCTATAGGTTAATGGTTAAGGTTAGGAATGACAGCTTTCTAGTTCTGTAGCTTAAATCTGATATTCACTGAAGACAATATTTTGCAACTCTGATATTGAGTGGGATTATAAATTAGTCACACAAAAAAAGTTTGCAGAATATGGGTCTAAATGAGTCCTTTCATTCAAACTCATGACCTTTAGAGACTAGAGTTGCCAGGCATCCGGTTTTCAACTGGAATGCAAGGTCAAAAAGGGACCCCAGTGACTCCAGTTGGCAGCACAGCAGGGGCCCAGGGCTAAGGCAGGCTTCCTGCCTGCCCTAGATAAACGTGGCTCCTGGAAGCAGTTGCCAGGTCCTTGTGGCCCCTAGGTGCATGGACAGCAAAGGAGGTTCCGCGCACTGCCCCAGCCCAGGCCTGGCTCCACAGCTCCCATTGGCTGGGACACTGACCAATGGGAGCTGCGGAGGAGGCACCTGCAGTTGAGGGGGGTGGCACACAGAACCTCCCTGGCCATCCATGAGCCTAGGGGCTGCAGTGACCTGGACCTGCAGCAACCCCACACTCTGAAAGCACTCCCACTTCCTGAAACCACTCCCACACCCCAACCCCTTGCCCCAGCCCTAAGCCCCCTCCTGCACACAAAACCCACATCCCCAGCTGGAGCTCTCACCTTCCAGACCCCAATCCCGTGTCCCAGCCTAGAGTCCCCTCTTTCACCCTAAACCCCTCATCCCACCCCACAGCCAACACCCCCAGCCAGAGCCCTTACCCTCCTCTCACACTCCCACCCCCTACCCGAGCCCAGTGAAAGTGAGTTAGGGTGGGGGAGAACAAGTGATGGAGGTAGGGGGGATTGAGCAAGCAGGGGCATCAGAGAAGAGCAGGGTGGGACAGAGCCTCAAGGAAGGGGCAGAGTGGAGTCGGGGTGTTGGGTTTGGTGCCATTAGAAAGTTGGCAATTCTATTAGTGACATTCCAGAATCTGCCAAAACACGTAATTGCCACCTGGTTTTTAAAGTAACACAGAGATAACCAGCTATTTTCTGATTAGACACAACTTGTTTTTAAAGCATTCAATTCCCCTCATAGAAATGCACAGGATTCTACTTTCAGTTGTACTAGATTCTTGGTTTAGAGAAACAAATAGCACAAACAAATAAATATATCAACATACAACAGCTGACCCTAAAAGTGGGAGGTATATGGAGAAAGGAAAGAACTAATGACATATTACTTTGCCCAGGTATGGTAAGGTATTCAAGAGACCAGAACTGTATTACTAAATGCCGCAGTAAACGAGGCATAGTATGTTTATTAATGATTACATCTTGCAAAGACATCCTGTAATTGCAGTCCCAATTCATATTTCTTCTATATATAAATGGTGTTCATTAAGATGAATGGCTAAACTTTCATTGCCAATTTTTAAAAAGCCACTTCTAAAATTCACAAAATGATCTACTGGCTTTATTAGCAATCAGCATAGTGCTCCAGGAGCTATTTCAAAGATAAAAGCATAACCAACTCTCACCTTGTGCTCAGAGATTGAAGGACTGTAAATATGGAATAGCAAAATTAGAAGTCAAGATAATAGTAACACATTCCTTTACAATTAGCAATGCCAATCATGTGCCAGGCTCAGATAAATCAACTGATAGAGTAAAATGTGGATGTAGTCTTTGCTTACAGTCTCATAAGTGTTTTATATGAATAGACCATTAAGATTATGCAAAGGACTAATTGTAATGATAATTTAGTGTATGTATGCATATATGTAGGTAGGTAGATACATATGGAAAAAGGCCTTTGTCACTAAAAACATGTTACTGATTCCTCTCTGCAACAATATAACTGAGCCTTTATTATATTTTGAACAGAGTTAACTTGATATACATTGTGAATTGTATGTATGGGCTACTTATTTTTATTTTGGTGTCTTTCCACCATCTCCAAAAACAGTTCTTTTGGGGAAGAAAAAGAGAAAAAAAAAAGAGAAGAAATTGAACTACTGACTTACACAAGCCTCACAAAAGTCAATGGAAGAACAGGGATTAGAATTCAGGATTTCCCCTCTGCGCTAGCTGCCTAAATCAGGGGTTCTCAAACTGGGTGTTGGGACCACTCAGGGGTCTGACATGGGGGGTTGCAAGCTGTCAGCCTCCACCCCAAGCCCTGCTCTGCCACCAGCATTTCTAATGCTGTTAAATATATAAAAAAGTGTTTAATTTATAAGGAGCAGGGGAGATTGCACTTGTGTGAAAGGGATCACTAGTACAAAAGTTTGAGAAGCACTGGCCTAAACCATCTGCCTCTTACATGTGCCAGTATTAGAATTCAGGACATCCTCTCTCACCTCTGTGCTCAGTTTTACAGACTGTGCTGCATCTCAAATATGGGTAGACAGAAATTATTCAGATTCTCACACACAGATTTTGAAACAGAAAATAAAACCTACCTAGAATTTTTTGGATTAGATATAATCAAATAATTTTAGTTCAGATTAATAAAATTAATTTTAAAATTTAAGCTCATCATCTCCCAACTGTTGGGAAAGCCTCTCTCTCTTGCAGCATAAGGAAGGGGAAATTGATTTAAGAATTTGCATGGGATGTATGCTCTTAGTGCTAGTAACTTATGGACTCTTGTCAATGGTAGATTCACTGCAACTGTAAAAAGGTACCATGAGGAGATGGTCAGGAATACCTCTGTATTAGGTACAGTCTCCTTGGAAGAAGGGAGATATTGAAGCCTGTTGTAAATTTGTCCAGAGAATGAAGGAAACAGCAGAAGCGAGGACAGAGCAAAGGTAGATGTGGAGTAACTTAAGGGAAGGATGGTCTCTTTCCAAAAGAAGAAAACTGTAAGGTGCATTTATAGGTAGCATCTTTGGCTAGAAAGAAGGATGGCCAGACTGGGGAAAAAGAAGCAGCAGAACCAATGAGAGTGTAATGGGGATGAATTCAGCAGGAGTTGGAATTAAAGACATCCACATTATGGGATGGTGAGGTGTGCGCCCCTGATAGAGTTCATGAAAGTCTGAGAGGCCAGTTAGGTTCCATGGCATCACTTGAGGGAGGGCAGGACCAGGATTAACTGAGAGTGAAACCCAGCTGGGGAAGGGCTGGGCCAGGACTATAAAGCTAAGAGGCTGAAAGCAGAAGGGGACTGCAGGAAAAGAAGTCTGCAGTCACTCCCTAGAAGGAAGTTGGTTATCAGGAGGAAGTTCAGGGGGAGAATAAGCACTGGGATCCTGCTCTGCAGTAAGGAGTCTAGTAAGAGACTAGGAGCAGGTAAAGTAACCATGGCGAACAGAGTAGGCTTCTGTGATAAACCAGAAGCTGGCAAGAGAAGATAGAGAGGCTGGGTAGGAAGGAGACTAGGGAAACAGCAACAGGGCCTGGGACTGACCAGATCTGGACTGCTCATTGTAGGTTCCCTGGGCTGGGACCCAGTGCAGCTGGTGGACCCAGGTTCCCCTGCCAGCCACTGGTATAGTGACACAGTCTGCGGAGGGGCTGAACACTGACTAGAAAGAGCATTTGGACAGTTGTCATGTTGGACTTTGAAATCTCAGAAGGGGTAGACTAAATGGTGACCTGGCCAGAGGTCCAAATTACCAGAAGAAAGGCTATGCAGAGCAAGCAATGAGCAGCAAGCTGATAACCCCATTACAGATGGCTGCAGTGAGGTCAGAAGAATAAGTTCTCTACTGGTGAAGTATTCCAAAGTCAATGTATGGGGATGATTTGAGACCCCTCTTCTCTATCCATATTCAGTGTTTATTATCTTTATTCTGGCAAAATTTCAGTGACATCAGATCTTGGCTGAGAAAAATCTGAGTGAGGACCTCAGGCTTTGAATATGGTATGATTGCAGAGATATTAGAAAGTCAGTAGAAATCAGCTGGAGACTCTTCCATAGGTGGCAATAACCTTATCGATGCTCATTGAAAGAGAGAATCCCATTAACTGCAATGGCCTTTGAATCTGGCTCTGGAGGCATGGAAAAGCAGATTCTTAAGAGAAATCTACTGATGTAGGAGTGGGGAGAAGGAAGAGACTTGGGAATCTGGGTAAGGGCCACAAGATTCCAAACTGTAATTTCCTTCCTTTTGAATTTCTGCAGCACAGCTCCTGTCACTAGAATCCTGCCATGCTATCATGTGCATTATACATATTGTGTCTTGAAAAACCCTGAACCAAGATAAATTTTGCACTGCAGTACCGGGAGTATCCAAGGCCTTGTGGTCCCTCAAGACAGGAATTAAATGGCACTGAGTCATTCATTATATAATTATAATATGTTAATAATCACAACTCCCTACATAGTTACCAATAATCATTACTATATCACTAATGGTATTGTAGCACTGACTGAAGTCAAGCAATAGTTGACCTAATGGGTCTGTTCCTGAAATGAGAGTAGTAGTTGCCATGTATGCAAACAAAATGTGGTCCTACAGTGGTGCACCAGTGACCAAGAGCAGGGGAGGTGGCTGGTGAGTGACCCATAGCAAACTGACAAAAAACACTGGAATGGCATAAGCCCACAGTTATGTGAGTTTTCTGTTGTGACTTTTGAATGGAACTGATCGTCATTGTTTGCTGCGAGTTGCTGTAATCATACTTGCAGAGTATGTTTGCTGTGTAAACCAAAGGCTTCAGGTTTAGTAATTTGTCAGTTTCCCTAGATAACTAAATAATGTTGCCTCACTATGGCCCTGATGAAGGAAAGTACTTAATGTTCTGTCCTGTTTAACTATGTGAGTAGTCCCACATCAGTCAACAGGACCACCCTCATACTTAAATTTAAGCCCCTGCTTAAGTACCTTGCATTATTACTTTCACTGGGTATGGAGAATGCTGGAAATAATTGTTATGTGAAGAAAACTGGAAAAGTTTTAAGCTTGACAACTGCACTCTCTTACATCTTGCTCTCAAACTGCTTTACTTCCTGCCTGCACAAGAACTTGACAATTGTTGTTAATTAAAATAATATTCAAATCAATAGTTACACCAGAAATGAATTTGGCCTATAGTACCTTTTTTAATTAAATGATCAATAGCACTTCTCAAATATTACTGTCAAAAAGAATTCTGTGGCTACTACTGCAAGAGATAAACAAATGCAAGTATTAGATCTTGTGAAAATCAAAGTCCCTATTTCATGACTAACTTGCATGCAGCTGTAATGATTAAACACAAATGTCTGAGAAAGTATATTCAATGGAGCAGTTCTATAATCTGTGGCCCAGGCATGTCTTGAGAAGGTCCCACCAGACAACCTAATTAAAAGTTACGACTTCATTTAAAATTTTATCAATTAGGGAGTTAACTTTTAAATCTTTAAAAGTTATGTCAGTTTTCCCCAGTTACTAGCCACTTCACACCCTAAAAATAGGTCATAGCAGCAGAATAACCGTGCTGAAATTCAGCGCACAGATGTATTAAATAATTAACCATTTATTATAAATATCATTAACACACATAGACAGACAGACAGATAGAGCAGTGCGTGTCCCTTTCTACCAGAAGCATTTTCATGTTTTCCAGAGCAAAACTTCAAACACAAATACTTTGGAGTGTCTGCTGCATTTAAACGTACTGTTGGCAGGGCGAAGGAAGAGGAGGGACAAAACAAAAAAGAAAACTCTACAGCATATAGTTTTTATCAGTACCCGAGAGATCCCCTTTTTTTTTATCAAAAATCACAGTGTTTACCTTTGGAATCCATTTGCATTTATTTATAGCTGCTTTCATTTGTTTTCTCCTTTCTGAAACCAAAGTGGTGGATCTAAAGACATTCATTCACATTGGATGACTTGAAGTGCCGACAACACACAAAAGAGAATTCAGTTTCATTAAATTATTTTATCAACGACACTGTAGGTTCTTGCCTGAATAATTTTTTGCCAATAGCCAAAGAAAATGATTTTTCAGAATAAGTTGGGCATGAACGCCAAGAAGAGGTTGACAGAAACTCATTTCCTCAACTAAACGATCAACGAGATTTGTAGGAAACAGTTTACAGATTTTTAACTGCGTATAATCGAACATATGACTAAATTATAATGTTTGATTATTAGCTTTTTCTATTTTACAAAAAATTACAGCCATAAACACTGTAATTTAATCCAGAAATTCAGAAAAAGTCCTGCTTTGGATAGCTTTGGCCCTTTACAATAAGATTCCTGCCTCTGTATGACAAACGCCCATTTCCATACCAAAAACATCACACTTTGCTTTGTTCACCATCTACTGAATTGGACATATGGAGCGGGTGAACTTCTTGCTCAAGAGGCCTAATTTTACTTAGATGATAAACTCCTTCAGACAAGACTGCCTTTTTATTATTTGTTTGCATGTGATTGGGCTCCCTAGATGCAACTATAGTACAAATAATAAATAATTATCCCTTCCATTTCACATGTATGTATTCAGGTAGTCTTGGGGAGATGGAAAAAGGCACAAGCATAGACTGTGCAGTATAACCCTCCTTTTACCTAGCCCACATCCTCCATGGGGTCCAAATTCTTGGCTTGCATGGAGTCAGAAGAGTAAGGATGGGGCCAACCATCCTTTTCTGAATGGTTCCCCCGTCTCAAACACCTATAAGTTAGTGAAGGCAACTGGCCTTCATCTCCTCAGTGTAGAGCCCCACGACTGAGTGGGTTTTGTGCTCAGTCAGTGGTTGGGAAGCTCTGGTGGCATGCCTTTTGTGGATGCTGTGATATTTCTGGACTGAGGGAGCTGAACCCCTCACAAGCATCTCCTGCCGTGTGTCTGTTCGATTCCATGATCCTGGGAGACCATCAATGCCAACTGGCAGAGTCCTCCTTCCCCCATGTCAGGCCTGGACAATCATTGCTTCAGTACACTCTTGTCATATCTCAAAGGTGTCATGTAAGGTATCATAAGCAAACTGGTGACAAGTTGGTCCTGAAAATCACTATGTGATCTATGTACTGACTGTGTACCGAGTTACAGATATGTACTGGAAATACGGACTTAAAATGTGTTTGGGAGCAGAACATGAACCCAACCCACATAGACAAAGGAATGTGTATTTATCTGTCTGACTGGAATGGTTACAGGCAAACGACAGTAGAAGTACATTTGCATATAAGGTAAACAAAGCCATCAAGATAAACAAGTGGGGAAGAAGACCATTTAACAATCAAGCTGAGGGACAGTATCTGCACCCCAGGAAGACTTCTAGTCTCTGGAAGCAGGACAATGGACTTTGAGTAAAAAGGGGAACAAAAATATATTTTTATTATAAATCACCGAGAGGACAAGAGGGCACAGCACCCTTTGGGCTTATGAAAGTGGGATCCTCTTGGCCTGAGAGCGAAGTGCTGCTGGAAACTTGATGTATATAAGAAACCTGCTTAGACAAAGACCTTAACTTACTGAAATTAAGTTTTAGTAACTAGAAAATGTGTTTTTGTTTGCTTGTAACCATACCTGTCTCTTTTATTCTTGCTAAGTATCCTTAAAGCTCTATTTCTTGTTAATAAACTGATTTTTGTTTCATTACAAAACTATCTCAGCGCTGTGTGTTAAGTGGAGTGCAAGTCCTCAGCTAAACCAACAATCTTGTGTGTGCACTGTTTTTTTTGGAGGCAATGAACTTGTTCATTTCTCAAGGACAGGGCTTTGCAGAGAAATGTCTCTGGAGGAACTGGTGAATTGGGGGTCACTGACTGTTACCTTGAAGGCAAGTGTTGGTCTGACAGAGTACTGAAGTGTTTGCTAGCAAGTTAGACAGGCTGGTTGTCAGGGAACTGACACATAACTTAGAAACAGCAAAACTCTCACTCGATGAGGCAGTGGCTTACGATTCTGGATGTCCTGAACAAGTTGTCATAGACTCCACTAACAGATGGAAGACCAAGGAGGAAAACACTGGAGGTATACTAACCTCTGCAGGGGACCAAGGGTTTGATTAGTCATTCATGCAGGGATTAAAGACAGCAATTATTCAGACTCTCTCCTTTTTTAATGATTATGTTTTATCTGCAACTGCTTTCTGGGTTTTCCTAAGTAGCTGCTTATTGTGAGATTATATGTTCAAAATGTAACTCTCCAATAGCTGTTGTCTTATTGTATAAACTAGATGAGCTTCTTCCTCCCAAAACACTGGCAACAGCATTTAGAAATGGGGTCCAGATATGAGAATATAATTGGTTGTTCATGTGAGGGTCCAACCATTACTCTGAGGAGAATGTGCACTTTTAGGGTTTTAACCTGAATTGTGTTTCCTTAAGGTTGGCCACATGAGAGTGAATGTTAGCCTGATGCAGTGTATAATCACATAGACTATTCTGCTGTACTAACAGTAAAACTGTTGATCAGGCATGATTGATACATAGATTATTTATTTATTACCTTATGGTCTCTTGCCTTTTCCCATCTCAAACAGAGAAAAGAAGTGCACAAGACGATACATCTTATGTTCATTAGTAGACTGGTTAAATTTAACTTGCAGCATTATCATGGCTAATAATGCTTTGCAGACTTACAAGAGTAAACTGTAGCCTTGATGTGCAAATACATTATTTTGGCTCTTAGTTGTTGATAATAGTTGTAACCCAGTACATGAATTAACAGTTCTGGCATTATTTCAATTCACTTTTGTCCTGTGGTCAAATTCACTGGTTAAAACAAAGCTTCAGGCATCTGAATCACTTTTCAATTCTATAATATTGAAAAAAATATGCATATGTGAAGGGGGTATGATTTAAATCCAAAAAGCTGGATTATCAAACCAGCCATCAGTAAGAATATTTCTTTTGAAGAAAAAGGGAGGTAAATATGGAAAAAAAAACATAGCTTGCTTCTGCGGGTAGAAAAAAACCCATGTGATTTACTATCGAGTAGTAATGTGTTTCCTTCACAAGTAGTTATATGGTGATTTCACACAAGATGCATTATGGAATACTTCTGTGTAAAATCCACTCCTTTCCTCTTAAGTGCTTTCCAATTAAATGTATATGAATGTTAATTGAAGAAATGTGGCTCCTTTATTTAAAAAAACTAAGTCCCATTAACATAAGACTAAATCATTTTAGGCAGAAAACATTAAACAAAGAGGTGAATGACATAGCTTTATTTAATGCTACAAAGTTATGAAACAGCAGATGTTAAGTTTAGCAATGAGCTAAGTCTAAACAAGAAAACAATTTTGTGTTACAGCAACCTCTTTGATATGTTGTGTAATAAGTGTTGAGATCAAATGTTCAATAATAACTAAAATAAGGAATGTCAAAAACTATAATATGTTATATGGGAAACTGTCTTTTTGAATGAAGTCATAAGTGCCTTTAAGTGGAAGATTTTGATAAGTTCTTAACCAACAACTTAAATTAAAAAAACTAAGATGTCTGTTGTAATATCAAGCAGAACTCTAAACAAAACTGAGATGATAAAAGGCCAATTTTCATTTCATTTAGTTTCCTTCCATTATGTAAAAGTGAGCATGGCCTGCTTTTCCTCATACAGTTTTGTCAGTCCAGGTTAACTATTACGTTTTCTATGGATTCACACTGGCTTAAAAGTGGTGTAAATTAAGGAGAGTCAGACCCATCGTACCAAAGATAAATAAGTATATCAGGAACTGCCAATACAGCTCAAACATTTGACACTCATTTTCTAATTACTCAAACAAATTATTTATTGGCCAAGATGGCCAATAAATAATAATAATAATTTGCAAAGAAAAATAAATACATTGCTGGCAAATAGGCTAAAAGAAAAATATATGTAAAATTCCTATGAGATGGGATTTTTTTAAAGGATACAATAAAAGATTAAATAAGGAAATGCCGGAAAAGATATGAAATTTAACAGCTTTTCAATATACTTTGTACCAGGAAATCCTTAAAAAGTACTAAACATTGATGAGATTTGTACACAGATGACCCACGAAAGCTGCTGTTTGTTGCTGTAATGGCACAATGTAGCCAGAAACCCATTGGATGCAGTTACACGCTTGGGGGAATTTTTAGGTGGCAATATTATGCCACTGCCTCCTATTATAAGAGGCATATCTAGAAAAAAAGGGGGCATAGCTGGGATATCTTTAAAGTCTAAAACTCCAGGCCTTCGACAATACCAGCCATCATTGCTCTCCTTCCCCTATTCCTGACCGTGGTCCTGTACTGAACGTAGTTTAGCTAGACAAGATAGAATCCAAGGCATGGATTTGAAGACAATAATGACAAAAAACTGAAGGAGGTTTGCTTTGGCTTTTACACATGCCCATTTCTGCAATGGAATGCTGGATCCACAGTATCTGAAAAAAGAAAGTCTAGACTATTCAATCATGTATCAAAAGAGGGTTTGCTTATTCCTGTACTTTTATATGAAGAATTTCATGTAATAGAACAGGTTATTTCCCCTTCTTCCCAGAACAAAAATGACCTTAGTGTCAAATGAACACTTTATTAGAAATTCAGCAACAAGCAAGCAATCTTCAGTGCATACTGGCTAGGCAGTGACTGGTTTCATAGAATAGTAATATACCTCAACATCATTTGCTATTGCTCATACTGTCACTTCAGATTCCATAAAAGCAAAAATCTTTGCAACCTGGGTACTCATACCAGTACATATTTTGGTGATAAAAAGGTATACACATCTTCATGTGCATTACTAAGAAAAAATATTAATTTCAATATCCACGACAAGTAACTACTGTTGCAGAGGTTTAACAAAATGATGAAACATTGGGAATGAGTAGGACACACATTGTTTAGAAATTCCTGCAAACTTTAATACAGTCAGTTTCCTGATACAGAAGTGCCTATCACCCCTAGAGCTAGTACCAAGAGGCCCCACCCTCCAAAAGAACACTTTGTTTCAACTGCCATTCTTGCAACCTCCCTCTTAACTTTTAGCCCATGGGTTAGGGTATTCACCTGGGATGTGGGAATCCCCTGATTCAGGTTCTCCCTCCACATGATGGGGAGAAGGGATTTAAATAGGGATCTGCCACTTCACAGGTGTGTGTTCTAATCAGTGGGCTATGGGATATTTTGATGTGGGGTTCCCTCAATCTTTCCAGTTGAAGCTCCCCCCGCCCATGGATAAATAGTCACTGAAGCAGGAGAACTAGATTCTGGGTCTCTCGCAATGTAGGTGAGTGCTCTAACCACCAGGCTATCGAGCCATTTTATGCTTGTGCGCCCTCTCTCTGTCCCAAATGACTCTTTGGATAACTAATTAAAGTGCAACAGCTTCAACAGGAAAGACTGAGGGAACCCCTTCCCCATTCCACATCAGAATATTCCATAGCCCAGTGGTTAGATTACTCAGGTGAGAGGTGGCAAATCCTTATTCAACTCCGTTTTCCCACTCAGATAGAATGGGGTACTTGAAGCAGGAATCTCCCACATCCCAGGTGAATACCCCAACTACTGCACTACAAGTTATGAGGGAATTCCTCCCTCTCATCCCCCATCCCATGCTGTTTTGTGTGAACTTGCCTGAGGGGCCCAATGTAGTAGCCATGGTAATAGGATATCTATGCAACTGGCCCCACATGAGACTTCGGTGGCCGGACACCTGTCTTTCCTTGCTTTGTGAATCACCCTGGAGCCTACATGGTAGATAGATGCCCAGATGTTTAGAAGAAGACAGCAGTGCACATGCTCACAGGCAGAAATATAGGTGTCTCGGGAACTCTGACTGCAAAAACTTAGGCACTGACTGAGCATAGGTGCCTATAGGGTTCGGTAGGAGTTTTGTGCATCACAGTGGTAATAAAACTGGGACTTCAGTGCCTAAAATAGGGATGTAGGTGTCAAACTCCTTTTTTGCATCCAGGCCTTAGTCTCTCAGTATCTCACCTCCCCATATGCAAATAGAGATAACAGTTTTTCTCTACCTAGTAGAGGTGTTTTGGTTTAGATATAGTAAAAAGCACGAGACACTCAGGGTATGCCTTCACTGCAATTAGACACCTGTGGCTGGCCTGTTACTCAGGATTGCAGGCCTGTAGCTAAGAGGCTGTTTAACTGTAGTGTAGACATTCAGGCTTGGGCTGCAGCCCAACCTCCACATTGCAGGATCCTAGAACCTGGCCTCCTGCCTGAGCCTAAATTTTGACACTGAAATTAAACAGCCCCTTAGGCCAAGCCCCACGTGCCTCAGTCAGCTGGCATGGGCCAGTCATGGGTTTTTAATTGCAGTGTACACATACCTTCAGATACTATAGTAATGAGGGTCAAGATAGCCAGAATGCAAATGGAAGTTGAGGGTGTATATCATTGAAAACATTCAGCACCTTTCAGTATGGAACTTCCACTCCCTAAGTGCAGAAACATGTTTTCCTTAGCTCAACTGTAAGGCTTTAACATGTAAACATACTTTTGCTGGATTTAAAATTACAGCACATTTTGTTCCATGAACATATGCCATCTGACATGCTGGAAACCCATCCGTAAACACCATACCATCATGACAACAGGAACTTCTAATTGCTTCCAATAACTTTTATTTTATTGTTTATGTCTGTGAGGTAACGACTAGGGGGGATACCATGCATTTTGTGAGGGCAGGGCATTTATATCACACTTGTAATGCCAAATAGAAGAGAGCTGAACTAAATATTTGTAGAAGCGACCATCATCTTTTGAATGAACATAGCACATTATGGTCATTCATTCTTCACTAAAATAGGAAGTATTCCGGTCAGATGTTGATCAGCTGATCAACATTAAAGGCAAGATTGTGATTAGCCCAACACATCTGCACATGGAAGTAATGGGGCAAGCATAGGGCACTTCCTTACTCACCCGTGTGGCCGCCTGGCATTGCCAGTGTGTACACAAGGACAGGAGGAAAGCAGAACACACACACAGGTAGACTGGGATGGAAATATTCTTAGATCCAGCTGGTGATGTGCCAGCCAGCACTGCTGAGACAGTGTGGAGGGGGAAGTAATCTGCTAGTGCTATGGGTCAACAGGAGATCACTTCTCATGTGAAGCAACGGGTAAACAAAAGAGAAAGTATCATCACTCTTAAAAACACACTTCCTTTCTTGAACTACTCCAGGGTGGTGCAGCTATGAATCACCTCTTACACAGAGCCCCAGGAAAGTCGTAATCTAGCCCTCCGTTTGCTGAACTACGAGTCCTCATTGCTATCATGTCCTCCTTTATGGTTTGTTTCTTCTTACTTTCCTTTTCAATGTTCTCCATTTATTTATTTTTTTGCCTCTCATTTGAATATTGTTGGTTCTTAAAAATATTCTACCCAAGTTACAAAGAGATGTAATCTACACTGCATAAATTATGTGTTTTTATGTATAGTGACTTCTTCACTAGTACACAAGTTCTATGTGCTATTTTTTTAAATTGTGAAACTTGCATTATGTGGAAAACAACAGAATGTAACTCAGAAACCAAATTTCCCATTGCAGAATCAAACTGTAATGGCTGCACAAATCAGCCTTAAGGTGCTATAGAAATCAGTCGGTTCTGGTCATTGCTAGTCTGAGCTGCAGTAAATTATTCATTTCCAATTGCCTATCAATATAGCTCAGAGTACACAAAACAGTTTCTTTAGAAAGAAGCAAGACCAAATTATGGCTCAACCAGTTTCTGATACTGTACAGCTTCACTGTTAGCGAGATTCTCTGAAATTGACAATATCCATCATTACAGAAAATGAATTAATCTGCACTGCAGTTCTGTTTTTCAGCAATTTAGTAATAATGTGTCAGTCGTGAAAGGTCTGAATATGAATCAGGGCTTCAGAATAGAAATGCAAACATTTACAGTTTCTTTAACCACTCTGCCTATTATCATGATCTCTCTGAAATGCAAGCAGCAGTCTGACAAGTGGAAGGAAAAATATTACAACATGATAGAACAGTTCACTATATAGAAGACATTGTTTAACTACCACTAAGTAACTACCCAAAGAGATAAATAAGCCCCACACAAAACTGCAGAAGCAGAATTTCTTTTTAGGAATCTAAATCTGTCAAACTGGTTCTTTCTAAAATATCCTTGAGGTAGCACGGCAACTAATTAGCATGAATATTATACAAAAAATATATGTGGCCATCCCGATATTAGTCAGCATCTTTACTCTCTTAGGATTCAGTTGAACAACGCTGCTGTTCATCTGTTTTACTTTCTGACACTTTCTAAAAGATACTTGGCTAAGCAATTTGTCATTTACTAAAACATTATTCCACTCTGAACAGAGTAACAGTAGGGCTATAGACTTAGAAAACCTGTAGGTAAAAAGGAAAAGACTCCCAATTGACTTCAGTGGGACCATAATTTTAATTTTTTATCCAGCTCAGGTTTAGGGTAAGGTTTGGAGGACTGATCTGAGGCCAAATTGGGCCTTGATTTTGAGTTTGGAGTTCATGATGCCAAATCTCATGAAGTGTAGTCACAATATTTAACCTATATAAACACAAACTGAAAATGGACCTTTCTTGTTTGGTTCTGCGCCAGAACCAAAACCCTATGGCTAAATTCACCAAACCGGGATTAGAATCTGCTCATCACACTCTTGCCTAGAAATACAAAAGAATAAATAAATGGATGAAAATTTGACATAACTCTAATAAAAGCAGTCACAAAGGTGGACATGGAAGCCCAGTACTGAACTGAGGTATACATGGTGGAGTGGAATAGCCCATACAGTGATGCTGTTCTGTGGATGCAGTGGACCTGATTTGATAATCAGGGATCTTTCCTGCACACTGAATGCTCATTGTACTCTATATACAATGGTTTCTTTAATTAGCCTCATCTTAATCTGAAATCCTTTGTCTCACGTGAAAACTGTTAGTCAACACTTTCTTGAGGTCAAGTTAATATTTCACATCTTGAAAAAATATATTGACTAAGTATCATGTTAATAAGTAATCTGCTTTAGAAAAAAAAGAGCTGAAAGAAAATGTGCTCTCTCATTACAAGGATTACAATTGACTGAATATGGGAGTTTTCTTAGAATTGCTTTTATGTAGAAGATGAAACTATGAACTTCCCAGTTCTTGTTCATGAAAGAAATGTTCACTAGACGTGTCAGAATTAAATGAATTTCAAGAAAAAATAATAATAAAAACTGACTGCTAAAATCTTCAAAATGTTCTTTATAAACCATGCTGCAGTTAAAATAAAATGCCCATAACCAGCTTTCTGGTTGATCCAGCTACTGTATTCTCATAGTGCTGACTTAGACTAGAATTATTAGCTACCTTGATTAATAGTAGAATGTTTGTGGATATCAATTTTGTAGATAAAAAGGGTCATTTTAAAAAGTGATTGCTGAGACAGTATTAGGAAGAGAATAAATACTAGTTTGAACCACTAGTTCAAGATTTGTGCAGAAAGATAGTCTATGTTATTGGTGGCTGGTTGTTATAGACACTGGGACGGTAAAGAACAGAATTGGAATATTAGAGATGAAGTTACAAAAGAAAAAATACGCTTCACATCTGATATTTACAAAGAAATTCTAGTGACACTGATACTAGAAATCACTCTGCTTAGTTTGATTTTTATCTATTATTACAAGAGTTAAATTGGGACATTTATTAATAAATTAACATGTTATATAAAATTAAAACCATCTCTTCTGCTCTGTTAACTCTGTATTGTCTTGGCTTCCATGTGCAGACTGATTTTCATGGCAAAATGCATTCAAAAATAAAGATAAATCCTTTTTCTTAACATAAAAAAGCTAAACTTTCAGTGCATATTGCCTCTTGCACTAAAAAAGAAAACAACCCTAAATTCAATTTTTAAATAGATAAATTGCACTTGGTTACCCAGGGTATCCCTGTGTCTCAGCCTATGTTTTATCACTGAAGTTGTGATTTATATTCTCATCACTTCCACAAGCACTCGAAAGAGCTTCAACTTGATGCAGCTGCTGTGTAGGTCAGACGCATTCTGTTTCTAGTAACATGTTGAGAATAAAAATTCTTATTTTTTCATTAATTTTTCATACAATGTTTTTCAAGATTTACTTTCTCTGCTTCTTCCTAAGCTTTTGGATTTTGCACAGCTATTGAAATTAGTAGAGCTTACTACTCCCAATAAAGTGTTCAATGAACACAGACTTCTAACTGATCAGAATATTGGCTCCATGCTTGCAAATTCAGCACAGGAAGCTAAATATGAACAGGGAATTTTAAAATAACCCCAGAAACACGGAGAGATGAACTTCTGAACAGGTAAAAAAAATGCATACCATACCATACATGTTTAATTTATTCTTCTTTTTAAAAATACACTTGATACAACCACAGTAAACCATACTTCATGACTGCCAAAAAAAATAAAATTAAAATTTAATTCACCAAAGACAGGAAATTCCAAAATTGTAGTCAAAACATTTCCAAAGCAAGGTTAACTCAAATACAATGTACTTATAATACACACTTTACATGACTGTTCCTGCAGTCACCTATAGTAAATATTTCTAAACCACCTAAGTGACTTGGGAACCTAAGCCACAGTTGCATAGGAGCTTTTGAAAATATTTCCCTTAATGATGTATTTATTTTTATGTATGTGTTCTCATTAAGCAATCAACATTTCTCACAGTTATTATACAGTGCTATCTGATATACTTCAGTTGTTTCCTATTTTAATGATAGAGACTGCTGCAACAGCTCATAAAAAGGTGTGTAAAATACTAGCTTTTAATAATGATCTCTGTAAGTATAACCATAATAATACTGTGAAGTAACACTACCTTTCTTTAACTTCTGCTTAAACGTACAAAGTCAAGGAATGCAATCAACTTTAATGTAACAAGAAGAGAGGAAATTTTGTTTATTTGACTGCATGAGCTATGTTTAAACTTTCAAATCAAATCACATCACTGAACAATCCATTTATTTGAAATAAAATAAATACTGAATTCTAGCAAATTCTCATTTGATTCAAGAAAGTATACACTGCACAAAGTTGTGAGTGGTGCATACTGCCCATTTGTAGGCAGAGCACCTTTCTTAGTTTTGCCTTGTGCAGAGGAGCCCGCCCATATTTTGAGACATAAGAATATAGGCATAAGAATATATACTCCTTCAGAATTTATCCTGTTTAGAGCTAGAGGCCTGCCTGACAGGTAAACACTTTGAAATTGACCCCTCCTCCCAAAAAAATATAGCCATACTCAGTCTCATGAAGAAATAACCACTTCCTATACAAGTGATATGGGGAAAAAATCAGATTAAAAAAAGAGAGAACCTGGTTCTGTGAACTTCATTCCATCCCCTCCAGCTACTTTAATCATATCCCAGTTTCTGTTAGTGCAGTCCAGTTGCTAATTACAAAATGGTGGAGCAGGAGTATTAGTCTTGCTCATAGCAGGAGGTTACCAGTAGGGTGGGCATTTAACCACAGATTTTTGCATCCAAAGGGCGCATAACGTTAGTTTCTGTTATCAGGACAACAATTCATAGACGCTAAGGCCAGAAAGACAAAGTGAGTGAGGTAATCTCTTTTTGGACCAACTTCTGTTGCTGAGAGAGAGAGCCATCAGCCGAACCTGCGGACGCAGCAGGTAAACAAACTGGCCCGGCATGCCAGGGACTTTCCCTGCACAAGTGTCAGAACAAGTTGGGAACCACTGCTCAGGACCATTAAGTTTGGTTTTCAATAAATCGTAGAACACTGGGTAAGTTCCAATGAAGTAGAAAAAAGCTAATATTATGCCAATATTTAAAAAGAGTAAATTGGATGACCTAGGTAATTATAAGCCTGTCAGCAAATAATAGAAAAGCTGATATGGTGCTTGATGTATACAGAATTAAAGAAGGGTAAAATCACATCTAGGAACAAAGAATGCAGCCCATATTAATACAATTGGAGATCTAACCTAGGAAGCAGTGACTTTGAAAAGAATTTGGGGTGCAATGCTATGGCCAAAAAGGAATAATGCAATCCTTACATGAATAAACAGGGGAATCTCAAGAAGGAGAGGCAATATTTATCTTTATATTTGCCACTGGTGTGACTTTTACTGGAATACTATCTCCGGTTCTGTTGCCCACAATTCCAAAAATATGTTGAAAAATTGGACAGGGTTCTCGGAAGAGCCACAAAAATGATTGAAAATTGGACAACATGTCTTATAGTGAGGCACTGCAGGTTAATGTATTTAGCTTATCAGAATGCATATTATGGGGTGACTTGATTACAAGTTTATAAATCTCTGTATGGGAAAGAAAAATAATGATAATATAGGGGTCTTCAATCTAGCAGATAAAGGTATAAAATGATCCAGATGCTGGAAGTTACAGCTGGACAAATTCAGACTCAAAATAATTAGCAAATGTTAACAGTAAGTATAATTAACCATTGAAACAAAATTACCAAGGATGGTGCTGCATTCTCGATCACTGGAAATTTTTAAATTAAGATTGGATTTTTTTTCTAAAATATATGCTTTAGTTCTAATAAGAATTAATTGAGGGAAGTTCTCTGCCTTGTGTTATACAGGAAGACAAACTAGATGACCATAATGGCCCCTTCTGGCCTAATAGTTCATGATTTTTTTTAATACACAGTCAGATATTATTGGCGCAAGACTTCTTTTATGGATAAGAGTGTGTATCAGCTCTTCATCTGAGGCTCACAAAACTGAATATACTCCAATCAGTTAGAAACTACTACAGTTTTGGAATAAAAATACCTAACATGCACAAGTCAATGGAAGTTGTGTTTTTACATCACAAATCCCTAAAGCAGGGCAGAAGTCTAGAACAGCAAGTGCAAACTCAGTACATAATAGAAAGATAGTTTCCTCTTTAACAGAGAACATAGTTCCAAATATTGTACTCTGGACAAAGCAAAGTCATTCTAACTTCTGAGAAGTAAAAGTTCATGACATATTTTCAAACTCTGGAGGAGACCACAACCTGCACGTAATCCCTTTGAAAATCAGATGGGTATCCATATAATAATTCTTCTCATTAGTCTGAGAAGCACATTGAAATTCTTAAGAAATTATTTTGAAAAGGATGGCTTTTCTTTTGCTAAGTGGATATTCACCCATGAAAGCTCACGCTCCAATACATCTGTCAGTCTAAAAGGCGCCACAGGACTGTTTACTGCCTTTCCTGGGATTGTTATCCCAATAACCAGCCCACACTTACCCAGGTCATCTCTTGTGCCCTTTTTTGAAAAGTGGCACAATATTCACACCTTCTCCAGTCTTCTGGAATTTCCCAGGTATTCAAACATTTATTAAAAATTATCAGGCAAGAGAGCTCTTCAGCCATCTCAGGCAAGAGACCTCTTCAGCCATCTCTTGTGGGTGCAAGTTATCCAAACCTACTGCCTACTGATTAGATGCTAGAATATATTATCTAATACCCTCCTCCCTTACTAATGAACTGGAAAGTACTTCCTCTTCTGATATGTGTTATGCATGCTTATTTGTAAACTATGGACTGTTTGGAGTATATTTGTGATTTTTTTTAATTTGTTTCCATTTTTGTATAATTTTAGTACTTATAAAAGTTGATAGATTGACCATCAGAGAGACTGTGATTTAACCACAAAATAGGATTTTAGATATACCACAACTCAAGTTTCACCATCTTGCACTATGTTTCTGATTGAGAGGGTGGATAGTTTTCCATGCCCATTCAGTTCTCAGCCTGTCTTCTCAAATTCTCAGTTTTTCAGCTGTGATAGTTTATATGATATGGACACCACTAGAAACTGGATGGAGACCACCCAACGCACTTTGTAGGAGTTATAGTTAAGTGGGAATTATTTCTGGCCACTTCTGACAGCAGCTGAATATGACCTGTCAATGAAAGGTTTAATATCCTTTACTGTCTGGTATATAAATATTAATCTTTTTAGTATTTATTCAGGAGCAATTTTAGAACAGCAAGGAATGCTGTTAGTATTCTAAAAGCAATCCATATACTAGAACAACAAACTTGAGGGATTTTCATCTAGAAGTTGCTACTGGAGCTTCTGCCACTGATGAATGAATGGTGTTAAGACAAATGAGAGGCTACGCATCATGTTTGAATAGAAATGCAGTGAATAAAAATCCTATGCATGTCATCACAGTAGCATTCAACACTGATCTTCCTGTCTGGGTGATGACTGGAGTAAATCACACTAATAAAGCCCCACTTTTCACCATCATAGAGCATTGAGAATGGCATCTAAAGTCTCTCTAAGCGTGGGTGTTGATAGTGAGGATGTTTTCACTTAATGGTCTAGTAGTTTTAATTAGTTTTTGCTGTCCTAATTTTCCATTTTTATTGTATGATGACTTTAATTAAACTCTTCCCAGGTGCAATTTTATTTTTATTTTAATCATCCCAAAGGATTTTCCCAGGCTTATATTATAGCTCGTCACAACATCACTTAAAATGACAATATCAAAAGGTCATTTTAACATTCTTTAAATAGTTCTCACACACGTATGTGTCTTACATTTCAAAAGTTAGTTTGGATCCTCTGAATCTGAGATTTATAATCATGCTTCTTTTTCTGCTTTCTCCTTTTTTTCTGAAAATAAAACGAGCTCTGTCATTTTCTGTTGATATTTCAGCCTTCAGAGAGAACTCTGAGGTTGATTATCCTCCTACTTACATGAGTTTAACACAAGTGCTTTAAGTTTGCGTTCACTGAAAGTTAGAGTATTCTCATAAAGAATGGCTTTAAAAGGTTGATGTAAATAAGCAGAAATAGTGTTTTGGGTTTCTATAGAATTCTGGATTTAGAAACATTGACTTGACTTCCAGGCTTTAATTCAACCAATGGCTTTTGCTCAGAGCATGCACTATTAAATGAATGAAGTTCAAATACTAATATTCTCTGATTTGTGAAGGCTGCTTTGTGCCACTCTGACAGTACAAAACAACCTGAAAACCAGCTTACATGGCCACTGGAGTATTCTCCTTGCATATAGGTTAGTATTAACATGATTGCAAAGACTAAATGGAAAGCAGTATCTAGCAGAAGTGATTAGCAAATGGACAATCTGTCTGGAGAATGGAACATGCAATGGTAGCTAACATGTAAGAACTAACATTAGTGTTCACTTAACAGGCTGTTACAAATACATGTATATGCAGACATTCCAACAAATCTATATATACAGTATATTTGAATATATATCTTCTCTAACCTTCCACTTAAAAATGTACTGCAAACTTATCCATGACACCAATAAATTACATGAACCCAAACTGTAGATTATCATGGACTGTAAATATTAAAAAGCGTCCTTTGAAATGTTTGTAAAATAACAAACATGCGCATGTTAATTCCAGGGCAGCCTACATAGTTATAAGGATTTTGGAACTTCTGTCTCTAAGTTCCAAGGAAACAAGGAACGTGAAGATAACAGATATTTTTAACATCAGAAAAGTTTGGACTTAATTTAGATATTAGGACAAATTCAGGTTGGAGCTTCTATTCCCAGCCTTGTTATAATTCTTGTTACTGGTTTCCAGGCCCAAATCAAAACCCTGCAGCTGAACACCTCTGAATTTGGGGAATGAAAAGCCCATCCCTTATTTGAACTTGTGCAAATCCATAAACTTTTCTCTTTCATGATTTAAATCTTCATATGATATTCTGAGGCACATGTGGTCCCCTCTGTAATCATAAGATTGGGATTTGAGGAGGCCGGGACTCCAAAGATACAGTACTAGTGCAAAAACAGACACTCTATGGCCTTGGAAATGTCACTTGCATACTCTGCCTCCGTTTCCCCTATCATTAGAAGTAGGATACCACTACTTAGCTACCTCAAAGAGCAGCTGAAAGATTTTTTAAAACAATTAACCAATATCCATTGGATATTCTGATGTTGATGGGTATAAGTGCTAAGCATTATTATTCATTTTAGGCTCCACATCACCACTACTCCCAGTAATCACTCTGAATATGCTGCAAGTTTCATTCAAATCTCCAGCCAGTAAAAATTCTTCCTTTTTTTCTTTTTTTTTTTGTTCAAAGCCATTTAATTTTACTGGTGAGCCTCCTTTCAATTACTCACTTGGGGATGGAAATAATAGAAATAATGTCTCACAGTCATGGCCAACACTGGTACTTGGGATTTTGGTACAATCATAACTGTATGTCTTCACCACATCAGAGAAATGAAGCAGCACACTATTTTCCAAATGCAGATCTCTGCACAGCAAAATCCAAGCATGCTAAGACAAATCACCAGCCTACTGTGCAGACATTTAAAAAAAAAGTGTAGCTGTCAAAGAATGTGTTATTTAAATTCAATTTAGCATTCTTTCAGAGTCAAAGAAGTAATCAATAGATCCTGTGTGCTAACTAAACAGTAATGCCATGGGCCAAGGTGTCTATTGACCATTACTGTGGGAACAGTGCATTAATGAGTTTACTCTGAGTTAATGTAAATTACAGTACTATTCTTATTAGTGGAACCATTCAAAGAATGGCAGCTAGCCAATAAAGCTTTCAGTGGCGTTTTTGTTTGTTTGTTTGTTTTATCCGTTTCTCCATCCATTTATATATCTTGCTGAGTACATATATTAAAACAGAATAGCATAAACATTTTAGCTGAATGTGTCTGTTCTTTCGGTATCATCAGCATGAAGAGAAGAACAAGGCTCACACTTTAATTTTCTAAATTTCATATCTTTGTTTTACAAAATATATTGTTTTGAAATTATGAGATCATCGTGATTGTGGGAATGTTTTACAATGTGCAGACCTTCCTGAAAAGTGGCAATGTGATAGACTATTAAAAGACACCCAGCCAGTCATTGTCCCATATATATATGAGAGCTGGAAACAATATATTATTAGAAAAACATAAAGCGTACTAAAACCAAAACATTTCATTGAGAGGAATGTTTGTGGCTAGAATTGCAATTATTATTGTAATATGTCACAAAAGTTATCAGCTGTACGTAGAAAACTCGAATACTGTGAGATGCTGAGTGCCCTCAGCTTCCATTGAAATAAATATTCATGGCAATATGTTTGACCTACCATGTCTAATTGATCAGCCTAACATTAATCCTGAATCAGACATCAGAAACTGACCCAGAACTTGGCTAAAGCTCTATCTGAACAATCTTTTAGGTTTTTCTTTCACATTTATACATTACACCTACAATGGTGGTCTTAAGAATTTTTCAACTATCAGCGGGGTAGCCGTGTTAGTCTGGATCTGTAAAAGCAGCAAAGAATCCTGTGCCACCTTATAGACTAACAGACGTTTTGGAGCATGAGCTTTCGTGGGTGAATACCCACTTCGTCGGATGCATGTAAAGGAAACTTTTCACTTGCCTTAGAGAGAGTGTTCCCACAGTAGCTCTTCATGCACATATAAAGTTATCAACCACACACATACACTTCAACCACTTATTCAAGTTCCCCCTCCCCATAGATAGGGAAGGGAGAGTGAGCAAGTTAATTTTTTTTTTTGGTTTTGCTTTTTGTTGCTTCTTTTTATTACTTGGTAGGCTCTGTACTACTATGGTAACAAGGTAATCTAACACATAGATAATGGCAAGATTGTCCACATGAAGTAATGATGATGATGATGATGATGATGATGATAATTATTACTATTTGTATTGTTGTAAAACCTAGGAGCCTCAATCATGGATCAGCACCCCATTGTGCTGGGCACTGTACAAATACATAAAAAGATGGTTCCTACTCTGAAGAGCTGTGTTCAGTGTTGGTTTGGGTAATTATTTCTGATTTTCCTAGGAAAAAAGGGTGGGAATCTAGCAATTACATACTAAAACTTTTGTTTGCATGCTTTGTTTTAAAAAATCCAGTTTCTTTTATGCTCTTTGAAATGCAGTGGGAAATTATACTATAGGTCATGGTGCTCCCTAAGCATGTCCACTCACTCCTCTATTCTTTTCAGTTTGTGACGTAATATGATTTATATCAATTAAGCCTTTATACTTTTTTGGCACGGTCGTTGGTAAATTAGCAGGTGCAGAAGAAGCATTAATGTTCTGTGAATTAAGCATCAATTTACTGCTTCTGTAGACCTCACCCCGTAGTCAGAACACATGTGACGTGAATAGATGCTAGTCTAGGCACAAACTTCTTTTTTTGAGCTTTGAGGGGCAATATATTGCACTAGCTTATTGCCACCATTACTATCATTAAGTCCATCTGCCATTATACTTATTTTAGTGCCAGAATCTTTGTAATGTCTCCTTACATTTTTGCACACAAAGCTACCGGTAAATATATTATTTGGGGATGAAATACTGAAAGGGAAAGTCATTTCCAATGTACTTTAATGCTAAAATATTCTGCCTATTTAACATATTCATTCAGTAATCCTTCATTATTGCTCCTGCTGTGGGAATGTAGAGTGCACACTTCAGGTCACCTGTTTTTAGAGAGCCCACTCCACCTGGGAGGTGGCAGTGGATATACTTTTTGTGGAGCCCCTGTTGTGGTATGTATTTCATGGAGCATGATTTCCCCAATCATAGCTTCCAGCTCTCCTACTAATCTTAGTCCTCCAAGGTTTGCACAGGCCTGGATAGTCAGCACACCCGAATCACCTGCTATTGGCATGGATGTGGCACAAGCATTTGCTGCTATGAACTACATGAACTGGAATCAGGAACAGGCCCTCATCGTTGAATGATGGACTCCTGGGTTTTGGATCTACGTACACAATGTAGATTTGCTGTTTGGAACATACCCACCCTGAAAACCATTGCTGTTCCTACCCTCTTCTCACATGAATTGAACCAACACAACATTTCTGTGGCAGGACTCTGCAAGACCTATTGGAACAGCACTGGTGAGACAATGATTTCAAATTTGGTAATGTGAATTTCAGGGGGTTTGCAGAATTTAATATCCCAAAGCTGCAACTGATATAGATGCAGACTAAACATGCTTATTAACCTGATCTTAACTCTATTTTCCCTCTGCCCAAAGATACTAGCCTTCTGTGACCCCTCTTTACCAAACTACGCTACCATACCCCTGTCCCTACACAACACATTGCTATACCAAACATCCACAACTAATGGCGTTAAGAAGGAGTTATTTGGGGAAGGTATGTGTGCAGAAGCACAGTTCAACTGGCAGAGTTAAAATTTGGCGTCTATGGTATATGGTAGTAATCATAAAAAGGGTGTCTGTGGGAGGAAGAATACAAGGTATGTGCTGTTGGGAGGATTAACTTTTCATTTTCTTGTTTTTGGCTATTCTCACAGTTTTTCAGCTGCATCCAAATTGGAACAGGAAAACTAATTGGCTAAATTCAAATTGTGATCCCCTGTTGAAAACTGTAAGGAGATTAGAGTCATAGTTTTTGTTGCGGGCCATCTTTAATAAGTGAAGTCTAAAAATAAACTGTTTCAAAATCAAAACTATATTTCTTGAGCTGCCAAGGCTTGAGTTTAAAATGATGTGTGAGTTTTAGCACCTGAAGATTTGATGACATCACTAACTTCTAGAAAATGAGCTGATAGTATCAGGAATATTCTCATGTGATTAGGATTTTACCTTCTCTTAAAGGGTGAATCCCAAACATTTAATTAATATCTTGGAAAGTATAGCAGGAACCAATTTTCAAATATTATGGATCAAAATATAATTATTTGTAGCTCTTAAATCTAGACATATAATCTCATTGGTCTGGAATCTAAAAGCTTTTAAATACTAAGTATCTCCAGGAAATGTATTGTGTTCAACTGTAAGTCTCTATTATCTAATTATTAATGAGTCAACTACTTAACTCTACATCCATTACTCTGACTCAATCTGTGCAAACTAAAGGGCTTATGGCAGGCGGTAGGAAACAAATAGCTAAGTAGAGAGGCCAGGCGCCATCCTAGTGGCTGTGGTGTTTAGTGATCATTCAGTGCTTAAGTTGCTTTATTCAGTGAGCAGTTCCAAACGGATCTGCTTAACAACTAGACCTTCACAGCATCCCGCCTAGACACTCTGTCTGGGAAGTTCAGCCCTTAAAAGCACAATCTCATCCCCACTCCCCAAAGAACATACCTTTACAAAAAATCAACATTAATATAGCACTGAATTACAAATACTTATAACCAACCTAATTACTAAACTTACTAACAATGTTCAATTAGTCTTTGAGGTGCTGTTGTTTGGACTGAAATTAATCCTCTGGGACATCAGTATTATTGCTTTAGGAGGTTGCAAACCTACTTGTTCCAGCTGCTTCATGTCTGGGGAATCAATTGTCTCCACCTGCTGAGCGGTTGCTTGTTTGAGACCCTCTCAGAAAAAATGACAGACTCAGTGCCCCTTGTCTCCATCGCTCCTGGGATTGTGAGAAGGTGTCATCTGTTCCTCTGTAGTTTGTATCTACGTGGGTGACATCATAAGACTGTGGGAACCCATCTTGTGGCACCATTAATTTTTGAGCCCATTGTGTCCCACCTTAGAGATGAACAGTGTCATTTTTCTGAAATGGTCGCAGCTCCCATAACTCCAAATCATACTTTTTTTTTCTGCCTTATATCTCTCTTTACACGTCTGTAAGTCTCCAGTGCCTCTGACATCAGTTTTTAACAGTTCAGGCAGTTTTGTTTTCAGAATGGCTGCAGCTGATAACCCATGCTTCACTTCTAACTTTCTGTAATTTAACTGTGCTAAATATGGTTCAGAGTCTGACTCCGCATCCTTTTTCAGTAAGCACTTTATTATTTGACATTATTTTTCAACAACCCATTGGATTGGGGATAATAATGGGGACTAGCAATTACATATCTAAACCTGTACTTCACTACAAACTCCTTAAACTGATGCCTGCTAAACTATGGCCCAGTGTCAGGCGTTACTGTGACAGGATTACTATGTCTAGGAAAAATATATATATTTGATATGCACAATCATCTGTTTAGCTGTAGTCTCTTTTAGCAAGGCTGTCTGAGGGAAGTGAGAATAATAAACTAGGACAAGAACATAGTTTTTTGCAGCCAATATAAACAAATCTATGCCTACTTTGTTCCAGAGGGACATTTTATCCTGTGCCACCACCATGGGCTCTTTCACTTCAGTTGGCCTGTATTTTTGGCATATACCCCAAGCCTTAACAGCTTCCTCAGTGTTGCTGTTCATTTGATGCCAGTATAAAGATATCTCTGGCCCATCTCTTCAATTTTTCAACAGCTAGCATAAAAAAAACCCGAAAAACTGGCAGCAGCAATCTCTCCAAAAACTTTTCCCCTTGTATGTATTGTAAAATGTTCCCTTTTCACATATTAATTCTTCTGGTCTATACATAAGTGAAAGGCTCCTTTTTTTCCTCTACAATAACCAACAAATACCACTCTGTTGGTTCTTCTACTTGGTCTATGATTCCCAGAAGAATGAATGTATCCAGCTCCTCTTTAGCCTCTGCCTTACGGTGAGGGGAGCTTTTCTAGAGCCATGAATTTTCGGGTAGTTGGGCTCTTTCAGCTTATTCTGTACTCTGTTGAGGACTTCTTATCCTCTGGAAGACTTCCTCAATTGTTTTGGTTCCCTGCTCCTCCAAAGAGTGCACCATCTTGATGTGAACAAGGGCTTGACACATTTCTAACCCAATAATAGGTTCCCTTTTCCCTAATACTATTACATATTGTATCTTTGTCATGTACTACTACAAACTGTATCTTTTGCAGTATGTTATTTATTCAGACCTTTAGTTCACATACATCTTTAGCGTATGGAGATAAGTTTTCCCCTGTAAGCCCTTAGTTTTACCTGTTTACTCTCCAGTATCTATGGCTTTTCTTTTAGTGTTAGAAATACCGGTTCTGGCAACACATTAGCTTGTGCACTAGTGTTCAACTTGTAAGAAATAAATGTTGCATTTGCTTTCACATTGTTAGTCTAATAATCTTGGGCTGTAACATTGTCCATTGCTCCAGTGAAGCATTCATCTGTGCTGGGGTGCTGTCCTCTTTGTCCAGGCTGTGCATACTTCGCTGGTGCTTGTAAACTCTCGCAAAGTGATGTAATCATTTTTAGAATCTTTTCCCATATTCAAGGCATTGTCTTGGCTTGTGTTGCTTGCCATGAAGTCTTCTGCTCCATGTTCTGCTTTTGCTAACTCCCAATGTGAGCTTTGTATTCCTTTCTGCCATAGGTCTCTTTTCTTGGATTCTCAATCAGAGCATTGTCTACTTCCATAAACTTTATTCTGGACTGGGTGACTTCCAGCTAGAAAAATTCTAATTTCTTTGTCAGGGATTAATTCTGTGTCTTCCAGTAAACTCTCTGAATGTTTTTGTTCTAGATCCCAGTCAACCTGGTCTCCTATCAGGGTCTCAGTTATTTGCCAATCTCCACTCCACCTCACCCCTCCTTCAGCCTTCGATCAGTCACAAACTCTTCTATGGTTTTCCCTTCTTTTTGTACACTCTGCTTAAAAACCTCTCTCTCACGTTTCATTTTTACCCAGAGTGCAGTACTTTGTCAAATTTATGTAATACAGTTTCATGGATACCTTACTCTGCTTGAATTACCTGAAAACTGTTAAACACATCAAGTGTATCAGAACCTGCTACTGTCAGAAATAAGGCTACCTGCTGACAGAGTGAAGCACTCTTTGAATAAAGTAATAATACAACTGAAGAAGATTTAGTGTCCATTTGCAACTGGTTGTGCACTTAAGACACTGGACATCTTATGTTTTTCCCAGATGGTTTTTACCAGACAGTCTAATAATATGTATTACTAGCACCTCTGCCTAATCTTTGAGCCCATAATCAGTCCTGTGGCTAACTGTTTGTAACAGTTCTGAGATCCAAGCCTGAATTAACCAATGTGTACTCAGTGTACTTTCACAAGGCACCCATCTCTGGGTGGCCGCCGACCACTAGAAAAAAAAAGAAAAAACCCTCAATAATGCAGCAGCCCCAGAACCAGATGACAATGGCTCTCGCTTAAATTTGGCCCTGCTACCCCTCCGTCATGATTGGTACTGCAGTGAGTGGTATTAGGTCAGGGCTGCTTGCAAATGTGTTTGGCTGTCAGGATAAGTGTGCCTGGGGAAGGGTTTTTGGGGTATATGTGAGTGGCAGGGGCATTTGGAGGTCTCTGTCTGGGTGTGGAGTGAAAGAGGTATTTTACGATTTGTATATAGGGTTGGCTTTATATATGCAGGGGAGCTTTCAAGGTGGGGGTGAGGGGAGGGATTTCCATAATGCACAGGGCCCATAAATTCTTTCCTCTTGGCCTGTTGAGAGCTATGTGGCATAACAGATGAAAGAATATGGATCTCCAGAGGCAATATATTCAGAGAATTTAACCTAGCTTAACATCCTTAGCAATATTTTAAGTTTAATCAACAACTGTAAGCTAAAATAATAACTGAAAAAAAAAGACTTGGACAGATTCCAGAGACTGGCAGACACAATAGACTGACAAAGGTGGGAGGGAGACTGAGATACAGGAAAACACAGGCTGGGGAAACACGGTAAGGAAGCATGTGTCTGTATTCTAGCTACATAGGAAGCTTGAAAACTTGAAGATGAAGTAGAAAGCTTTGTTGTTTGGCTAGGGGCTAATTCTGCCATCCTTATTCACACTGTAGCAGAATAATGCCTTAAGGATCACATTTGCTATAGCAGGATTCAATATATATGGGGAGGGAGATAACAGTTAGCAAGAAGGAAAGGAAGATGGAATCTGATTGTCTATTTTTGCAACAATCCTATATTTAGTCAACATAATTCATTGCAATCTCTAATCCTTTTCATGTAAATGATTTATAAACTATTTCAAGATAAATAAAGATTTTGTAAACCAACATCCATTTTTACCCTGTTCACCCTCTCTTCACATTTATAGTGCGTCTCTCTCTCTCTCTCTCACACACACACACACTCATTTTTCAAGTATTTCTACCTTTTTAACATATTTTCAGTTTCACTTTGCACATTTATAATTTTCTATGTGCATTCAGATTACAAAGGCTATTACATATCTTTGTAAATGTAAAAAAAAAAGGTACAAGGGCTAAGTGGTGTTAATGCTGAATCTCAGACATAAGAATCTACATGCCTGGGTTAATATTTATGCAGCAGCTGAAATATCCTAGGCACTTTACACATGGAAGGTAATGGAAGGGTAATTTTCCTTTTAGCCTAAAAGAAACAAGTCTGTCTCTTCTCCTAGTGGTTGAGGAAAAAGAAAATAAAAGAGAGTTCTGCAATGTTCAGAGGCACAGTCAGGAAACTTCTTTCACTGCATAAGAACAAGAACTTTATTGAATTTAAGAACTTATAACCCATGCTGCATATATCTTGTATGCCAGTAGATGGTGCTATTTACATCAATTAAGTACCTACCTAACATTGGTCTGGATCATCTGCAGGAATAAATTGGTATAGCTCCACAGGTTCCAGTAAAACTACCCCGATTTTCACCAGCTGAAAATTTGGCACATTACTGTTATACAGACTGTTTGGAGCAAGTGCGGTAAGGTTAAGATGGGTTTCCATAAAATAGTACAACAAATGTGTACACATTTGAATATGATCTAATTGAAGGTTGTTAAGAAACTCTACAAAAAGTTTATCTAAGTAATATAGAACAGGATTGTGACACAACCTTTAAAAAAAAATTATGAACACAGAGGCTGAAAGCACCATTCAATTGCCTCTAAGCAGCATCACCCAAAGCTTTAGATATTTTTACTTAATACCAAGATTTTCATGTCCCCTGGTGATTACATAAGATCAAATGTCAAAAGTAATAGTACTTTGCTGTTGTTCTTCCATGTTACCCTGAGAAATTTGCATATAGTTTTTATAGCCTTTTAACTGATAACCATTGCAACTTCCTTAAGAAACTGAAATAATATTCTAGGTTTTTCTAAGCTGCAACAAGAAGAAAAGGATTTAAATCCAAAAAGTGCCTTTCATGCTCCTTTATTTGTGTAGCAAGTAAATCAGAGAAGGATTCAAAAACACTGCACAATCAAATAATGTTCTTCTTGTAATGTAAAAAAGGCACATACACAATTTCAAGTTTAGAATGAATAGGTCCAGTTTAAAGATTTCAAGTTCAAGATACATAATTGCAGGGTTAGACCTATTATGATAATCACCTTTGTTGTAGTCTAATATGAATACTTTAATACTCTATCAGGGAGAACATTGTGTCAATTTAAACATTTCAATCTAGCAAAAATTAGGACGGATTCAAAGATTTACATTAGCATACATGGTTTCGACCCAAACTCCAGCCTTGTGAATTACTACCTATGCCTGATCTGAAAATAAAAAGAATAATCTAGAGAACATCCCTCCAGATCAGGGGCTCCCAAACTTGGTTTGCGGCTTATTCAGGGTAAGCCTCTGGTGGGCCGCGAGACACTTTGTTTACCTGAGCGTCTGCAGGCACAGCCACTTGCAGCTCCCAGCCAATGGGAGCTGTGGGAAGCGGAACCCCTGCTCCAGATCAAATTTATTTTTTTAAATTTCAACCACCCAATACGCAAAAGCAAATAAAGTAAATTATTCAAATTTGATACAAAATCTTCAATTATTATTTTCATATATTAATTCTAAAAATGTTTTCCTTTCATTAGGTACAAGAACAAGTTAACTGTCTATGGCTCAGATTCTGCCCATGCTAAACTTTAAGCCTGTGGATAGTCCTCTTGACTTAAATAAGACTACCATTTGCTTAAAGTTAAGTATGGGCATGGCTTAAAGTTAAGCATGGCCCTGACTTGCAATTACTTCTTACTCTCTTGTTATAAATGGCATTCATCCGGAAGCAACATCAAAATGATATTTTTAGAGAGTGATTTTACATGAATGGACATCAAATGAAAGGTGTGACAATCTCATCTGGACCTTTTGGATGCTAAAAGCCGTACTGTAGATTCTATAAGCTATTCTAAAATACATTCTTTTTTGAAAAAGAAAACATGGCAAATTTTTGTTTTCAACCCACTGAAATGGCCAATCCATCTGCAAACTTCTACATAAATTCCTCCATTATTTTCCAAGTTAAGAAAACTTTAGAGATACTTGAGCTTTTAAAAATACATTAAATTGTTTGAATTCAGAATATTTTTAGAATGGGTCAGTTCAAAGTTTGAAAATGTTAAGGTTCCTAGTCACTGAGCATTTAAGGTTCTTTTCATACTAGTACTGCATGTACCACAACAAAAGAACCTAAGCAATGAAATATTGTATTACTTCATGAAGAAGCATTAGATTGGACAAAATTATTCTATTCGCTAAGTCAGTCCTCCATGAAATTGCTTTAACTTTAGGAGAAAAGAGAAAGAAGTTTGGCATTTGCTTCTTAGGACAAAGTCTAAATAATATCAAGATGTACGAAAAATAGTGGAATACATACATTTTGAGAGACTCAAGGAAAAATGAAGTTTGTATATTAGTTCTAATTTATTGATGACTCTCCAAAGAAAATGCATCGTCTTTTCAGTAACACACTCAACACTTATCTTTATAAATAATGTTTAAGGACTACTTCAGATCATTTTTAGCCTTCTTGTAGAATTCTTTATCCAGAAAAAAATGAGATAAAATGCTGTTTACACAGTTTGCATATAAAGTTATGCTGGACTGAAATACGTTAAACAACATTTTCTCTTGTATAAAGAACTATTTCTTGACAAGAAACATAAATAGAAAATAAAACTAAAAACAAAGAAACCTGAGAATTTAAAATGCAGATATATGTGAACTAAGAAAATACAAAATTAGGGGGGAAAAAACTCATTAAGTATGGCAACAACCAATAAACTGCTTTAATTTATACTTTTCCATCACACTACACAGAAGCATTTTAAAATAACAATTTTATATTACAGTAAACAGAACTACTCAGTAAATTACACTTCTGTGTGGTCCAAAGTCTAATCAATTTAATGAGAGATTAAAATGTCTCCTACACGTGCTACATATGTTGCATTACCTCTACAACCCAATAATTATACCATTTTCAAGAATGATCTGCTATTTTAGTCAAATGAACTTTTCTATTATTTACAACATTTTCAGGGAAATGTATTATCAAAAATAATGCAGTGTAGAAACCTGCCTGAACCCTGTGGGTATGTGCTTGGTGTGCTGCCACTAGCTGCAGCCTGGGCTACCTCAGCTACACTACTATTTTTGGCACATAAGTCTGACAAGAACTAACACAAGTATGTCTACACAAGTTGGGAATCACGCCACTCACTCCAAGTGCAGACATAGCCTTAGTGTTTGCAAGGTATCATGCACAGCTGTTCTGCTATATAAACAACAGTGACAAACTACAGGACCATTAGTCTGATTTATTTTCCCTTCCCCCTTCCACATATCCTCTGTCTCCCTGAACACTGCCCTAGGAAAATTTTTGCCCAGTCTCACTAATAAAAATTAATTTAATTGAAAGAACAATCATCATTACTGGGCCACACAAAATGCAATAAAAATACTAATTCTGTAATAGAGCCAGATTTCAACAAATCGGGAGCAACTGGGGGAAAAATTACATTTTTGACTGATACATGTATAGTCCATCACATTTAAATACCGAACAACATCACATTTAACATACTGTTCATTTTAGCAGATTACATCATACACTACATTTAGCATATTTCTGTTGCAGCTATGGAAGCAGTCCTTGCTTAAACATGACTGGGTATGTAACTTCATTCCAAATTAGCTGAGAATGATGGAGAATCCTATTAAGTTCTTGATTCGATTTCTCACAAACCAACTTTTTTCATATAGCGGTGAGCAGAGAGAATATTCTTCAAGTTAATTCTGTTTTGTGTTTGTACGGGTGGTTTAGAGAGAGTGCAAGTGTGAGTCACATTTCTGGCATCTATTCTGCAGGAAGGGAGTGTAATTTATTTCTTTCTTTTTTAAACAAGAAGTCAGTGTTATGAATTAGCATTCACCCTGCAGGTGGAAACTGAAGGCTCTATGATGGCATTCTAGAACTCTGTTGTTTACTCATCAGATATTTTAGTGCAATAAATAGGCCTGAATCAAGCAAATCAGGAAAACCAGTTCAGTTGAGAGATTCCTCTTATCAATATAAAATTGGTGCTGGCTAGATTTCCACTACTCTCTGTTCAGCCTTGTGCTCACAAGGAGATCTCATGGGTTCATCTCTGAAAAACAGCATTTCATTGTGGGGAGCACTTTTATGGCTAAATTTTCAAAAGATGCCAGACCATCTGCACATGGGAAAATGTGATATTTGTGTGTGCATTCACTACAACAGCCCTAAAGTTTGGGAGAATGAAAGTGCAAATAGCTTAGTATATATATCCTATTAGCCAGTTGCACAGAAAATTAACTAGTTTTCATGTGCATCCGCAGAA